>NC_064920.1:206722090-207062559 GCF_023897955.1 Schistocerca gregaria | reverse complement strand
CTTGAACAGTCCACTGCTGACATGCAGGGTCCATGGATTCATGAGGATGTCTCTGTATCCACACACGTCCATTCGCTCGTTCGACCAGGCAACATGTTGCCAGTCATCAACAGTCCTATGCCGGTGTTGACGTGTCCAGGCGAGGCGTAAAGCTTTGTGTCGTGCAGTCATCAAGGGTATACGAGTGGGCCTTCGGCTCCGAAAGCCCATACCGAAGATGCTTCGTTGAATGATTCGCACGCTGCCGTTTCTTAATGGCCAGGCATTGAAATCTGAAGCAATTTGCGGCAGGGTTGCACTTCTGTCACATTGAACGATTTTCTTCAGTTCTCGTTGGTCCCGTTTTTGTAGGATCTTTTCCCGGCAGCAGCGATGTCGGAGATTTGATATGATACCGAATTCCTGATATTCACGGTACATTCGTGAAATGGTCGTACGGGAAACTCTCCGCTTCATCGCTACCTCGGAGATGCTGTGTCTCATCGCTCGTGCGCCGACTATAACACCACGTTCAATCTTAATTAAATCATAATAACCTCCCATTGTAGCAGCAGTAACCGATCTAACAACCGCACCAGATACTAGTTGTCTTATATAGGCGTGCCGACCGCAGCCCCGTATTCTGCTTTTTTTTTGTTTACATATATCTCCGTATATATGCATTCCGCACGGTCTGAGGCTCATTGTCACGGCGCTGCGGCCTGCAACGCCTGTATAAGACAACAAGTGTCTGGCACAGTCGTTAGATCCATTACTGCTGCTACAATGGGAGATCGACAAGATTTAAGTGAGTTTGAACGTGGTGTTATAGTCGGCGCACGAGCGTTGGAACTCAGCATCTCCGAGATAGCGATGAAGAGGGGAGTTTCCCATACTACCATTTCACGAATGTACCGTGAATATCAGGAATTCGGTACCATATCAAATCTCCGACATCGCTGCGGCCGGAAAAATATCCTACAAAAACGGGACCAACGAGAACTGAAGAAAATCGTTCACCATGACAGAAGTACTAACCTTCCGCAAATTGCTGCAGATTTCAACGCTGGGCCATCAACGTGCGTGCAGCGTGCGAACCATTCAACGAAATATCTTCAATATGGGCTTTCGAAGCCGAAGACCCACTCGTGTACATCTACATCTACATCCATACTCCGCAAGCCACCTGACGGTGTGTGGCGGTGGGTACCCTAAGTACCTCTATCGGTTCTCCCTTCTATTCCAGTCTCGTATTGTTCGTGGAAAGAAGGGTTGTCGGTATGCTTCTGTGTGGGCTCTAATCTCTCTGGTTTTATCCTCATGATCTCTTCGCGAGATATACGTAGGAGGGAGCAATATACTGCTTGACTCTTCGGTGAAGGTATGTTCTCGAAACTGTAACAAAAGCCCGTACCTGAGCGTCTCTCCTGCAGAATCTTCCACTGGAGTTTATCTATCATCTCCGTAACGCTTTCGCGATTACTAAATGATCCTGTAACGAAGCGCGCTGCTCTCCGTTGGATCTTCTGTATCTCTTCTATCAACCCTATCTGGTACGGATCCCACACTGTTGAGCAGTATTCAAGCAGTGGGCGAACAAGCGTACTTCCTTTGTTTTCGGATTGCAATTCCTTAGGATTCTTCCAATGAATCTCAGTCTGGCATCTGCTTTACCGACGATCAACTTTATATGATCATTCCATTTTAAATCACTCCTAATGCTTACTCCCAAATAATTTATGGAATTAACTGTTTCCAGTTGCTGACCTGCTATTTTGTAACTAAATGATAAGGGATCTATCTTTCTATGTATTCGCAGCACATTACACTTGTCTACATTGAGATTCAATTGCCATTCCCTGTATCATGCGTCAATTCGCTGCAGATCCTCCTACATTTCAGTACAATTTTTCATTGTTGCAACCTCTCGATACACCACAGCAACATCTGCAAAAAGCCTCAGTGAACTTCCGATGTCATCCACCAGGTCATTTATGTATATTGTGAATAGCAACGGTCCTATGACACTCCCCTGCGGCACACCTGAAATCACTCTTCCTTCGGAAGACTTCTCTCCATTGAGAATGACATGCTGCGTTTTGTTATCTAGGAACTCCTCAATCCAATCACACAATTGGTCTGATAGTCCGTATGCTCTTACTTTGTTCATTAAACGACTGTGGGGGAACTGTGTCAAACACCTTGCGGAAGTCAAGAAACACGGCATCTACCTGTGAATCCGTGTCTACGGCCCTCTGAGTCTCGTGGACGAATAGCGCGAGCTGGGTTTCACACGACCGTCTTTTTCGAAACCCATGCTGATTCCTACAGAGTAGATTTCTAGTCTCCAGAAAAGTCATTATACTCGAAAATAATACGTGTTCCAAAATTCTACAACTGATCGACGTTAGAGATATAGGTCTATAGTTCTGCACATCTGTTCGACGTCCCTTCTTGAAAACGGGGATGACCTGTGCCCCTTTCCAATCCTTTGGAACGCTACGCTCTTCTAGAGACCTACGGTACAACGCTGCAAGAAGGGGGGCAAGTTCCTTCGCGTACTCTGTGTAAAATCGAACTGGTATCCCATCAGGTCCAGCGGCCTTTCCTCTTTTGAGCGATTTTAATTGTTTCTCTATCTCTCTGTCGTCTATTTCGATATCTACCATTTTGATGACTGCAGGACAAAAAGCTTTACGCCTCGCCTAGGCCCGTCAACACCGACACTCGACTGCTGGTGACTGGAAACACTTCGCCTGGTCAGACGAGTCTCGTTTCAAATTCTATCGAGCGGGGGGACGTGTATGGTTATGGAGACAACCTCATGAATCCAAAGACCATGCATGTCAGCAGCGGACTTTACTGGTAGGTGGAGGCACTGTCATGGTGTGATGCTGTGTACCTACGACTGCGTGAGACCGGGTCATTTAGCAGATTACCTGGACAGAGACGCCGTCGCGCGGTAACGACGCTGCAATTTGAGGAAGCTGCCTTGCAACATGTGGAGCGGGAGCCTTCAATCAGCATTCGTAAAATTGCACGTAACATGGGGACGAATCAGACGAATGTAAGAACAGCCGGAGTGGCCGTGTGGTCCTAAGCGCTACAGTCTGGAACCGAGCGACCGCTACGCTCGCAGGTTCGAATCCTGCCTCGGGCATGGATGTGTGTGATGTCCTTAGGTTACTTAGGTTTAATTAGTTCTAAGTTCTAGGCGACTGATGACCTCAGAAGCTAAGTCGCATAGTGCTCAGAGCAATTTGAACCATCAATCCTTCGAGAGCAATTGTTACGTCCATTTCACTTACAGCATGCCCACAGCCTGGAACCAGTTAATTATCCACCCAGAGCACAGTTTTCGCAGTGGTACCAGGAACAGTGTGAAATGCATCCTACATTTCCATCCTTTGTGTTGTTTACCGATGTAGCAGCGTTCGGGCGAGATGGAGTCTTCAACATTCACAATTCCCATGTTTGGAGTGGGGATAACCCACATGCCACGGTTACTACCGCTCGTCAAGTGCAGTTCTTCGTTAATGTGGGAGACGGTGTTGCTGGGGACTGTTTAATTGGGCCGTATCTGCTACCTATCCCATTAAATGGCAGGCACTGTTACAATTTTCTCGCCAGAGTATTGCCAGTATTGCTGGAAGACGTCCCGCTCCCTACAAGACAACGCATGTGGTTCCAGCATGACGGGGCGCCGGCACATTTCAGCCGTCCTGTGCGTCGATTCCTGGACCGACGGTTCCCAGAAACGTATATTGGCAGAGGCGATCCTGCACCATGGCCTGCTCGATCCCCAGATATATCCCCTCTGGACTTTTTTGTGTGGGGAGAGATGCGCAACCTTGTTTCTGCAACTCCTGTTGCATCAGAAGAGGATCTGGTTGCCCGGATAGTAGCAGCAGCAGGAACAAATCAAAACACTCCTGGGGTTTCTGCCCGTGTGATCCGACGGTGTAACCTTTGTTTACGTGTCAATGGAGGCATTTTTGAAAAGCTACTGTAATTGAAAATGGGTTGTGTTAATCGTCTCTTGGTCATAAGTGTTTGTTGGTTTTATTGATTTGCCGCCAGAGAAATCTTCCTCTACTGGTTTAAATACTTCTCATAGGAAAAAATGACATTATGGAAAAATATTTGTTTTGATGTCCCCTACAACCTCCCAGAGTTTGCCGGTTTAAATACTTTTCACCCTGTAGACCCAGTAATTAGTTAACGTAGTGGGTGTTGTTGTAACATTATATTGTACTTTGTATTGTATTAATTAAATTAATTAAAAAAAGTACTCTCCGCCACACACAGTAGAGTGGTTTGCGAAATATAGGTGTAGATGTACACAGTGGCAGTGGCAAACACCGTAAGGTTCTTTGCGGAGTATAGAAATAGACATAGAGGTAGATTGGTGTTGACGTTGTACCGAAGCAAAGATGATGCTTTTGTGCAGAGATGATACTACAACAGTAGTTGTGATTATTATTTTGCTTACAAGTAATTGGGGAAGCCTAAAACAGAAATGGTATCTTACCTCCAGTAGTGGTAGCGTCTGGTCCCACAGATGGACCCCAGTCCGTCACCGTCATCGTAATGTGCCTCCGTTCCAGATGCCGGTAAAGATGGATCGACGGAGAAATATTAAGAGCTACTGAGGCCTCATGCGGAACACTGCACAAAAAACAGCGGCGTCGCTGCGGTTAGGAAGCGGGGAGCTGTCACACGATATGCCGCGCAGCGAGGCCGCTAGCGAGTTGGTATCGCTCTTCGACCTCATCCGGTATGCCAGGAAGCAGCATCAGTGGTCTGTCGCCACCAGAAGCACTGGAGAAGCACTTAGGG
This sequence comes from Schistocerca gregaria, assembly GCF_023897955.1. Taxonomy (NCBI): domain Eukaryota; kingdom Metazoa; phylum Arthropoda; class Insecta; order Orthoptera; family Acrididae; genus Schistocerca; species Schistocerca gregaria. The sequence continues at coordinate 207,057,741 of NC_064920.1, read as the reverse complement.
AGCACACGATACTACCACTAAAGCTGGCTGCATTGATAACCGAATCAGAAAGCTTCTGTATTGCTTATAGCAAATCAGTACCTCTGTTTTCTTTCTTTTTCCTTTTTATAATTACCTAAGAACGTTGCTGCTGCCATATCAAATATGGATGACGACGATGGGCACAACACCTGGGCCTTAAATTAATCCTAAGATGTCACAGGTCATCTTCATATCACACCGCAAGTTGACCAGGAGATGTTTTCGTGAAACAGTTCCCCTAAGAATTTAGAAAAATGTTTCCAGCTCAAATAAAATAAAAACTAGCGATTTTAATTGACTGTACTTGGGTCCTTCGTGAAACACTGTGTATTGAATTACCTAAACGTAACGTAACAAGAGCAAGATGTATGAGACAGGCGAAATACCCTCGGCCTCAAGAAGAATATAATAATTTCAATCCCAAAGAAAGCAGGTGTTGACAGATGTGAAAATTACCGAACTATCAGTTTAATAAGTCACGGCTGCAAAATACTAACACGAATTCTTTACAGACGAATGGAAAAACTAGTAGAAGCCGAACTCGGGGAAGATCAGTTTGGATTCCGTAGAAATATCGGAAAACTTGAGGCAATACTGACCCTACGACTTATCTTAGAAGAAAGATTAAGGAAAGGTAAACCTTCGTTTCTAGCATTTGTAGACTTAGAGAAAGCTTTGACAGTGTTGACTGGAATAGTGGCAAGGGTAAAATACAGGGAGCGAAAGGCTATTTACAATTTGTACAGAAACCAGATGGCAATTATAAGGGTCGAGGGACATGAAAGGGAAGCAGTGGTTGGGAAGGTAGTGAGACAGGGTTGTAGCCTCTCCCCAATGTTATTCAATCTGTATATTGAGCAAGCAGTAAACGAAACAAAAGAAAAATTCGGAGTAGGTATTAAAATCGATGGAGAAGAAATAAAAACTTTGAGGTTCGCCGATGACATTGTAATTCTATCAGAGACAGCAAAGGACTTGGAAGAGCAGTTGAACGGAATGGATAGTGTCTTGAAAGGAGGATATAAGATGAACATCAACAAAAGCAAAACGAGGATAATGTAATGTAGTCGAATTAAATCGGGTGATGCTGAGGGAATTGGATTAGGAAATGAGACACTTCAAGTAGTAAAGGAGTTTTGCTATTTGGGGAGCAAAATAACTGATGATGATCGAAGCAGAGAGGATATAAGATGTAGGCTGGCAATGGAAAAGAAAGGGTTTCTGAAGAAAAGAAATTTGTTAACATCAAGTATAGATTTAAGTGTCGGGAAGTCGTTTCTGGAAGTATTTGTATGGCGTGTAGCCATTTATGGAAGTGAAACATGGACGATAAATAGTTTGGATAAGAAGAGAATAGACGCTTTCGAAATGTGGTGCTACAGAAGAATGCTGAAGATTAGATGGGTAGATCACATAACTAATGAGGAGGTATTGAATAGGATTGGGGAGAAGAGAAGTTTGTGGCACAACTTGACTAGAAGAAGGGATCGGTTGGTAGGACATGTTCTCAGGCATCAAGGGATCACCAATTTAGTATTAGAGGGCAGCGTGGAGGGTAAAATTCGTAGAGGGGGGCCAAGAGATGAATAGACTAAGCAGATTCAGAAGGATATAGGTTGCAGTAGGTACTGGGAGATGAAGAAGCTTGTACAGGATAGAGTAGCATGGAGAGCTGCATCAAACCAGTCTCAGGAATGAAAGACCACAACAACAAACGTAACACTTTTTTAGCCTTGTTTCACAAAGTTTAGCCGCGCGGAGTGGCCACGCGGTTTGAGGCGTCATGTGACGGGCTGCGCGGCCCCTCCCGCCGGAGGTTCGACTCCTCCCTTGGGCATGGGTGTGTGTGTGTGTGCTGTTCTTAGCATAAGCTACTTTAAGTTAGTTTAAGTAATGTGTAAGTCTAAGGACCGATAACCTCAGCAGTTTGGTCCCTTAGAAATTCACACACATTTGAACATTTTTAACAAACTTTATTATTACTGTACGATGTAGATTCGGGATTACAAGCCCATTTTCTAATAGATGACTGATTCCAAAGATTTATCGGGACAGCATTCACAAAATGCATTAGTACAGCTTGTACAATAACTATGAGTAAACATACATTGGAGTTGAGCTATGCACAGGAATAGAATTTATTGTTAGGTGAATGAAGACACCAAGGTTTTTCTTCTATGAAGGAGTTGCGATGTTGTTGAAAAGAAGTGGGTAACTCAGCTCAGTTTGTTCATTCAGTAATAAACGTGGGGAAACACACATCTGCTCCTTATTTCTAAAGTTTTTTAATGAGCTTTGCACTCTTTCCTTCTGTGTGTAGGACTTCTATATCTATTCTGTATTTGTGTTTTTCATTTATGCAACTTTCGGCAAAGGATGAATCTGGCTTAATTAATCTCCAACTTCTGTAACGTTCTCTGAGCCTGGTGCAGATTGACCTCCCAGTCTGCCCAGTACATCGACACTGGTTCTATCGACAGACGACTTTACAAACCCCACCTTTTATGATCTCTGGTCGTTTATCTTTTGAAATGACGAGCAATTTGCCTACTGTCTGTGAGACATAGAAAGTTACAGATAAATCCTTCGCTTTTAAGATGTTGCTCATCCTATTTGAAGTTTTGCTTATAAAAAGTGAACTACGCCGTTTCCATTTGAGTCTATCTATTTTGTTCACTTTATACAGTGGGGATCTATCTTCCTTCTTCAGTTTTTTTTACTAAGAATTCAGTCAAAAATGTAGGAATCAAATTCATTAATTGTGGCTATTCAATTTATTTTATTTAATTCCTGGCTGTAGTCTTCTTGTGACATGGGTGTAGAAAGGAGATAGTAGGTCATATGTTGGAACGCTGCGTGTTTTAGGCTGTGGGATGTGGAGAGGAATCTGGGAGAATCTATCAGTAAAGGAGTATTTTCAGTAAATTCTAAAAGAAGCCGGATTCATCTTTGACGAACTTTACATAAATGAAAGCCGACCGGGGTGGCCGAGCGGTTCTAGGGGCTACAGTCTGGAACTGCGCGACCGCTACGGTCTCAGGTTCGAATCCTGTCTCGGCATGGATGTGTATGATGTCCTTAGGCCAGTTCGGTTTAAGTAGTTCTAAGTTCTAGGGGACTGATTACCTCAGAAGTTAAGTCCCATAGTGCTCAGAGCCATTTGAACCATAAATGAAAACCATAAATATATATTAAATGTAGAAGTCGTACACGTGCAAGGAATGGGTGCAAAGCTCACTGAATTAGAAATTTTTATATATTAAGAAACAGATGTTTGTATCCCCATATTTATTACTGAATAAACAAACACTATTCAACTCTTTTTTAAAAATTGTAAATTTGTGGTAAGATCTTATGGGATCGACCTGCTTAGGTTTCGGTCCCTAAGCTTACACACTACTTAATCTAACGTAAATTAACTTATGCTATGGACAACACACACACTCATGCCCGAGGGAAGACTCGAACCTCCGACGGGGGAAGCCGCGCGGACCGTAACTTAACGCCCTTTGACCACGCGGCTACCTCGCGCGGCAACCCTTTTATAAAGTACTGCAATTCCTACATAGAAGAAAAACTTCAGTGCCGTCATTCACGTAACCAAAAAATCCATTCTTGTGCATAGCTCAACTCTAACGTATGTTTACACCCAGTTATAGTAAATTTTGTAATAAATTTTATAAACGCTATTCTAATGAATTTTGTAAAGACATACATAATTTGTCAAAATTTTCAGCAGAGACTTTCATAGTTTAAGTCAAGAATGGGTAAATTAAAAAGTTGACATGTTTATCCTTGCTTCGTTTTCATCTTTGGGATCAGTTAGTACTGGAAAGTAAGCATATAATTCTGAAACATAGGTCGCGCAGTAACAGTGAAGTTTGTGAAATAAGGCTAAAAAAGCGTTTCATTTAGTTAATAAAAACGCGTCCATCCTTTGGTCTCACCAAATCCACAAATAGTGGAAGCTTCTGATGTCTCGAACTAGCTGTAAATCTCTTGTGTAAGATGTGTGTGTAACATCAGTCCCTCTCTCAGGGATTTTCTCACGATATTTTCTTCTTCGTTTTCTCAATCACTGAGGTCCCTGGATCCTCTCCTTACATATCAAAAACCTGTCGTTACACGGTAACTGAAACATCAGATCGGACATGTCCAGCGTGACAATAAATCTTTCTCTGTTTCAGTCATACGACGTCCATTAAGTTAACCGTATTAAATAATGACATTGGCACATTTATGCTACTTTGTGAGTGTTATTTACGAAGATTGTCGGTGAATATTCGCTGTGACAGTTACATATCATACATTATGTGCATGTTTTAGTAGTTTTTAGCCCAATCTGTGTTTTGTTGAACTGCATGTCATATGAGGATTTTCGTATGGAATGAAAGCTATTGTGGCTTAATAAATTCACCTAAAACGACAGCTGCGGTGGTTTTCTTAACAGTCGCCTTAAACAGTCGTGGAACAACAACATGATCCTTGTTATAAACCGAAGTCTGCCACCCGCTGTCAAGCTAAAAACACACTACGCAGACCAAGCTTTAAGACAGTCTAAAAAATTAACACAGTTTCAACGGAACTATCACAATAAAACTAAAATTAAAATGTTATAGTTTTTAGGGTTAAAATAGAGAACCAAGCACAAGTTTGTATGATATGTTACAGAAATAAAACGAGACCCACTGAAGAGGACACATAGGTCGCGAGCACATTTGGGTAAGAAACATAAAAGGAAATGCATTATGTTTTGCAGAAAGAGAACTTTAAAAAAAATTGATTCGCAAACCCGGCAAAATGTCGACAGGCTCTTTTATGTCGGAAAAGCGAAATCAGTATTGCGCTTATCTGGTATGGATCGTTGTACCGCGTTTCAAGACGACCAAATGAGATTCAGTCGGTGTATGGAGTCCCACAGCTTTTCTCAAAACCTTTCAGTATTCGTGGCCCAGTTTTCAACCCCTCCACCCCCTGTTTCCTCATACCATAACAAGATATACAGAATGGTAAGAAAATGTATGAAATGCTTGTAGAGTCGTTGCAGGCAAGTTGTACTGAGGCATAAGCGTTAAGAAAAAAAAATTCGATACTTTGCGCCGTTTCTGAGTTATATAGCATTGAAATTAGCCAGTCGGAGCGTCGCGCTCTCTCTTTCAAGTGGCCTGCAAGACGCGGTGTTACTCAACGAGTTTTCTATTTGGTTAGCTGAAACTTGAATTTTTGCGCGCGACGCCCTGATTGGATAACTTCAAAGTTAAATAACTCTGAAACGGCGCAACGCATCGAATTTTTTTCTTTAGATTCCTGTCTCACTTGTCTGTACAACCTGCCCTGCAACATCCATGCAAACGTTTCAGACATTGTCTGACCACCTTGTATATAACAGCGTATTTTTAGTACTTTGGCGCTAAAGCTGCAAAATTACAACCTTACAAATTGCCAGTATTAAGTAAATTTGTTACTATTTTGTGACACAGGTCCACCATATTGTAAAAGCCGGATTCGGTGGGCTTCTGTCGCTCTTTGTCTTACAGGTAGAGGGCGCGAAAAGTTGATTGATTACCTCGTGAGAGTGTGGGGTGCAGAGGTAAAAGTAGCATAGCTGTTGCAGATGAGAAGACGTGAGAGCGGAGATATTTTCTTGTGTGGTCATCTAGTATCGACAAGATTTTTCACTCTGCAGCGGAGTGTGCGCTGATATGAAACTTCCTGGCAGTTTAAAACTGTGTGCCGGACCGAGTCTCGAACTCGGGACCTTTGCATTCCACAGGCAAGTGCTCTACCATCTGAGCTACTCTAGCACGACTCATGCCCCCTCCTCACAGCTTCACTTCTGCCAGTGCACAACTAGTACTCCTGAAAGAAAGGATATTGCGGAGACATGGCTTAGCCACAGCCTAGGGAATGTTTCCAGAATGAGATTTTCACTCGCAATATCCTTTCTTTCAGGAGTACTAGTTCTGCACTAGCAGAAGTGAAGCTGTGAGGAGGGGGCATGAGTCGTGCTAGAGTAGCTCAGATGGTAGAGCACTTGCCCACGATAGGCAAAGGTTCCGACTTCGAGTCTCGGTCTGGCACACAGTCTTAATGTGCCAGGAAATTTCAAGTTACAGATGTGAGCAAATCATACCGATCAATCGCTCTAGGCACTATGGGACTTAACGTCTGAGGTTATCAGTCCCCTAGAATTTAGAAGTAGTTAAACCTAACTAACCTAAGGACAGCACACACATCCATGCCTGAGGCAGGATTCTAACCAGCGACCGTAGTGGTCGCACGGTTCCAGACTGAAGTGCCTAGAATCGCTTGGTCACTGCGCCCCGTACCGATCAGCTGCAATATAGAACTTACCATCATACGAGGAGGGATTAAGCTTGTAATGCTCCAACGAAATATTGTCGAATGTGATCGTTATGGGGATCAATATGTTACATGGACGTGCTGAACCCTACACTTTTGAACACGGTGCACTCTGCGGTCAGCGTTGTCGTGATACGGTGCTCCTTCCCCAGGTGGGTCTTTTCAGGGGTGCTTTCTACCCTGACTTCATTTTTATGGGTGACTGGGCGACCGCAACGAACTGCGCAGTGGAGAAGCTCTTGGGACGAGAGGATATTCGGCGACTGGACGGACCTGCCAGCCAGTTCCCCGAATTTAAATCCTATCGAGCACGTGTGGGATGAGTTGGGGAGACGTTCTCAGGCACGTCCACACGCACCAACGACATCCAGCAGTTGTCAATAAATTGCCTCGAATAAAAGTGTCATTTCCGTTCAGTTACGTTCTGTACTATACTATAGGAGATCTTTCTGTGTAACGTTCAAGTTTGGCAGTTACACACCGTGCGATAGTTACTTTCGGCCTTAACTTTTGCACACCGATGTAAGAGCATTATCTTAGTGCAAATATGAATTTTAATTTTTTGTTATATCCGAATGGATTTTGCTTTGCTTGCCTTTCAGTAAATCAATTAGTGTTTGAATTGTCATTTCTTTCAGTTCGCTCGCCCTCATAGGAAGTCGCGCCCCTCAGTTTGACAGTCAGTGCTCTCATGGCTGATGAAGTGAATATCAGTCACACGTAAGATCCTAAATGGTTCGCAATGTGCCATGTGCAATGTGCCATTTGACTCCTGTAAAGAGTGGTCTTATAAAAGCTTAGTATTATATACAATGATTCGCTTGAGAGTGACCTGTAGATCGACGTACGCCAATCGCATACATTAATCCAGGGGGGAAAATGTCTTCTGTCTAACGTCATGTTTTGGTTATAAGCATATTTAAGCTAATGTGGTGGAAATTGCTACAGAATCTATGTTGTAATTTACGCGACTATTGCGACGTGTAAGTTATGTTCTATGGCAAATGGAGAAGAGGAGTTTTTGAATGAGTGTTTTATACTGGATCCTAGTAAGAAATCTTTATGCTTGATCCTAGTAAGAAATCTCTTCAGATTTTATTTTGTGAAGTAGAACCTGCATCATAGAACTGAGCTATGCAACACACGCGAGCGACGTCACAAGTTTAGTACTTGAATAGCAGCAGAGCAGGTTTGGATAGATGACTGTTCAGCGCTCTTGTTATGGGCTTCATGCATTTTGCAGATTTGTCTGTCTTGAGCCATCTCTTCATCCCTGCATAAATACTGCAAACAACATCCACGCGACCTTGGTCTCTCTCTCTACGATTTATCTCTTCCCCCCCCCCCCCCCCTCCATCCCGCGTCCCCATACACTTCGCTGCGTAGCGAAACTGACTGTCTGTTGATGCGTCAGTTTGTGTGATATCAAACTGTAATTTCCTTTAGCCAATTTTTTTTCAATAAATCTCCTTTCTCCCCGATTCGATTCACTACCACTTCGTTAGTTATCTGATCTACCCGTCTACTCTTCAGGATTCTTGTGTATGCCAGACAGATTCATAGGAAAAACCGAAGCAGCTGCAGTCCACGAAAGAAGTGGTTTATAAAGCGATTGTTCAGCTTATTCTTGAGTATTGGTCACTAATCTGGGAACCTAACCTGCTAGGAAGAGGCCACCCCCCCGCAAAGGTACGAACCGCCCCCGCAAATAAAGCTCCCAGAACACTTGCTAGCTCAAATTCGACATAAGAACAGAGCAGGAAAAGAGTGAAAGATCACCAGAAATCAGGCCACCACGGAGGCTGCTCAATCGTCTGCAGAGAGAGCTGAAGGTAGCGCTCATTGAGCACAGAAACCAGCAATGGCAAAACCGCCTCACAGCTCTCAAAGCATACGACCACACACTATGGCAAGCAAGCAAGCAATTCAACAAAAGACGCATTAGGATGGCGCCACTGCACGGTGAGCGGGCTCTGGCCTACAGCCATGCTGAAAAGGCCAACGCCGTCGCCGACTCCTTCGACAAGCAGTTTCAAGCGGCAGAACTCCAGGATGAAGAACATGGAGACGTAGATGTGACAAAAGTAATTAGGTCCCTCCCCACAGAAAAGTCGCCAGGACATGATAGTGTCACCAATCAGTTAGCTAAAAACCTCCCACCCTCGGCTATCGAATACCTCGAGAACGTCTTCAACACGCGGAAGTGGTCGCGATACAGAAACCAGGCAGCACTACAGGCCGATTAGCATCTTGCCAACTCTCAGCAAGATCAATGAGCTCCTACTGCTAATACCCATACAGGACCAAATTTCTAGAGACCAACTCCTGCCGGATTTCCAATTCGGATTCCGCCAGAACCACTCTGCCCCACAACAGATCGTGAGAGTGGTTGAAGCAGCCACAGAGGGCTTCAACCACAGAGGCTACTGCGGGATAGTGCTACTAGACGTAGCTGAAGCCTACGAATCAGTATGGCATAGAGGGCTACTCTACAAGTTGTACACTCAAGGGTTCCCTGGGAACATAGCTAAGGAGATCAAAATCTATCTTTCTCTATCTTACTCTGTCAAAATAGAAACTTCCACCTCCACCAAAAGCAGTATTCGTGCTGGCGTGCCACAGGGATCGGTCCTGGGTCCCGTTTTGTACAGTCTGTGCATCACGTACACACCAACAGCCCCCTGGTGCACACCACATAATATTCAAATGACACAGCCTTCTACACTCGAAATGTGAACAAAGACCTGGTCATCCGTAGACTACAAAGGGTTTTAGATGACACAGAAACTTGGGCCCGTTGCTGGTGCATCACCATCAACTCTGAAAAGATGCAGGCTATGCTGATCAACCGTAGGCTTCGAAGGCGCGGACCTCCTCAACGCCCCCCCCCCCCTTCCACCTTCACCTAAATGGAACCCAACTCCCCTGGTGCAGAACCGCCAAGTACCTTGGCGTAACCTTGGACCTTCGTCTTACGTGGAAACCCCACATAGAGGAGGTCCACAGAAGGGTCTGTGCCAGAATGTCCATCCTAACCCAGTCCTCAACACATCTGGCTCCCTTCCCTGCTCTGTAAGAGTGATTGTTCATCAGGCCCTCATACCGCCAGAAATGGGGATATGTGACAAAGCAGCCTTGGTCAAACTCGAGAGGCTCAGAACTGCGCCCTCAGGAGGCACTGCATCTACTCCTCGGATTCCCCACTGATGGTCTGCATGCCACTGCTGAAATCCTACTCCTGAAAGAGCGTTTCCAAGATCTGGCAAGGCCCTTCTATGAAGGCTCTTCCAGATCAGGAAACGTCCTCACCCACTCCCTAGGTCGGTATGGCGTGTCCCGTGATAAGACTCTAAGTCGAAGAGAAAATCCCTATATCCAGTTCCTAATCCTCCTCCCTCCCCCATAATACCAATCATCTCACCAACCTCAGGAAAGTACCAGACACACACAGAACATTAATCACATCATGCAGGCACCCAAAAACTACAGAAATGATCATACACACAAGTACACAGTGGAGTAAAAGCCGTAAGGCTGCAAAGTCCCCCATACACGTCCCCAAAGAGGGGGAAGTATTAGATGAGAGTGAAAAAGCATCCTGACACTTTGTCTGAAGATGATGAATACGCAATCCATTGAAACATTGCGACTAGAAGACGACGCCACTCGACTGATAACCTGTGAAGATTTCATAGCTGAAATACGCCGAGAAAGCCTGCAATCGAAGATTTTTACTATTCATTTTTCATTGCTTTTACACACCGTTAGGTCATTACACATCTCAAAATCAGGAAATCAATAAATCTTATTGCAAGTGATTTCTGGAAAAAGATCTCGCATTTGTTTTATACGCTTGACAGGCACATTTTCTCTGCATTTACCACAAATAATTTTCAACATCGTGTTTACCCCTTTTCAAATACACTCCTGGAAATTGAAATAAGAACACCGTGAATTCATTGTCCCAGGAAGGGGAAACTTTATTGACACATTCCTGGGGTCAGATACATCACATGATCACACTGACAGAACCACAGGCACATAGACACAGGCAACAGAGCATGCACAATGTCGGCACTAGTACAGTGTATATCCACCTTTCGCAGCAATGCAGGCTGCTATTCCCCCATGGAGACGATCGTAGAGATGCTTGATGTAGTCCTGTGGAACGGCTTGCCATGCCATTTCCACCTGGCGCCTCAGTTGGACCAGCGTTCGTGCTGGACGTGCAGACCGCGTGAGACGACGCTTCATCCACTCCCAAACATGCTCAATGGGGGACAGATCCGGAGATCTTGCTGGCCAGGGTAGTTGACTTACACCTTCTAGAGCACGTTGGGTGGTACGGGATACATGCGGACGTGCATTGTCCTGTTGGAACAGCAAGTTCCCTTGCCGGTCCGGGAATGGTAGAACGATGGGTTCGATGACGGTTTGGATGTACCGTGCACTATTCAGTGTCCCCTCGACGATCACCAGAGGTGTAGGGCCAGTGTAGGAGATCGCTCCCCACACCATGATGCCGGGTGTTGGCCCTGTGTACCTCGGTCGTATGCAGTCCTGATTGTGGCGCTCACCTGCACGGCACCAAACACGCATACGACCATCATTGACACCAAGGCAGAAGCGACTCTTATCGCTGAAGACGACACGTCTCTATTCGTCCCTCCATTCACGCCTTTCGCGACAACACTGGAGGCGGGCTGCACGATGTTGGGGCGTGAGCGGAAGACGGCCTAACGGTGAGCGGTACCGTAGCCCAGCTTCATGAAGACGGTTGCGAATGGTCCTCGCCGATACCCCAGGAGCAACAGTGTCCCTAATTTGCTGGGAAGTGGCGGTGCGGTCCCCTACGGCACTGCGTAGGATCCTACGGTCTTGGCGTGCATCCGTGCGTCGCTGAGGTCCGGTCCCAGGTCGACGGGCACGTGCACCTTCCGCCGACCACTGGCGACAACATCGATGTACTGTGGAGACCTCACGCCCCACGTGTTGAGCAATTCGGCGGTATGTCCACCCGGCCTCCCCCATGCCCACTATACGCCCTCGCTCAAAGTCCGTCAACTGCACATACGGTTCACGTCCACGCTGTCGCGGCATGCTACCAGTGTTAAAGACTGCGATGAAGCTCCGTATGCCACGGCAAACTGGCTGAAACTGACGGCGGCGGTGCACAAATGGTGCGCAGCTAGCGCCATTCGACGGCCAACACCGCGGTTCCTGGTGTGTCCGCTGTGCCGTGCGTGTGATCATTGCTTGTACAGCCCTCTCGCAGTGTCCGGAGTAAGTATGGTGGGTCTGACACACCGGTGTCAATGTGTTCTTTTTTCCATTTCCAGGAGTGTACATTTAGAACCACACACATCATAGCATTCTTTTATATTATCAACATTACTCTTTTACACGTTTCTGATTAAAATTTTACTCATTCGTTTTCCTATATCCTTCTCTTTTTTCAATACTTACTTTACTTACAATATGCTTGGGCATTTTATAGTGTATCCACATCACTAATCTACTTCTCTTTTCACACTTGACTACTGTACTTAACATTTTTCCTTGCATCTATTTAATTTACTCTTCTAATAGGGAAGAAGGAAAGATAAGAACAAAATTTCTGAATGATGGAAGAGGGAGATTGACAATACGAAAAGGAAGTAGTATTGTCATTAACTCGAGTACCTGGTGTTTGTCAGACACCTAACATTGCATAGAGCGCAATGCCTTCTGAGGCTCTGATTCTTCATTCATCTCTACGGACGTACAATTTCAGGTCAACAATGTTATGCCAATTTCAGGTCAACAATGTTATGCATTCCTAACACTTTTCTCATCTTTTGGTACACTAGGAAGTAAGCATTTGCATGTGGAGTTCCTTGCACTTCGAATGGTCCATTGTAAATATATTTAAATTTGGAAATTTCATTATTAATTTCACTAGATTTTTCATGTGTTTTCACTAAAACTTACTCACCAATTTTGAATTTAGTTGTTTTAAGGCCTTTATCGTGCCTTTTAGATCTCGTTGCCGCTTTCTCTTTAATTCTTTTCCTAACTAATTCTTTTTCCTCATGCAAGTCAATTCCTACAGCGGGTGGATATTGTAAGACCTCTTCAATAATATTTTTACTTTTATATTTCAGCAGGATTTCTTCAGGTGTAAACCCTGTGGTTTCACGGTAGAGGGTATTCATAGTGTTCTCAAAATCTGCCACAAACTTGCCCCAAGCCTTGCAATTAAAATGGCAGTTATTTATTATCCACTAAAGAGTCACCTAAATCTAGTGGCTTCTTAGGCCTTCTACTCTCTACATCTTTCACTATACTATTCAATTCTTGCCATTGTTTTGTTTCGTCAGATGGCTTTTTCGATTTTTTTATCTCTATTTTTTTACTGATCCTTAGTAATTCCTTTTCCACTATCATTTCATCAGGAGGTTCTTTAGGCTTCGGTAATTCACACTCTTTCATGACATTAATAAAGGCTTGCCCTAGTATAGTATCATCTGGAGGCTCATTTGATTTTGGTTCAGTTTCGCTTTCTGGATCTTGTTTTGAAAAGATGTCCCTTATATTTTCATATCTTCTTTCGGTAAACGTATGTTCACTTTCGTTTACTCCCGAGAATTTATCTTCACTGGTACTACTACTACTCTCTTCTTCATCATCAGATTTAATTAAGTATGCAACTTTTGAGCAACAGGGTAAATTAGTGCATTCGTTCCTATCTGTATCTATGTATTCTTCCTCATCCCAGCTACCACCAAGTTCTTTTTCGTTATCTGACTGGAGCAAGAATGCCACCTTTAGATAGTGGGGCAATTCATCAATAGATGTTTTAGTTATTTCGGTTTTCTGATCATTTTCTACACATTGCGTTAGATTTAATATCTCAGGCATTTTTGCGGTATCGTTTTGTATGACATATGTCTGTTGAAGTTATTTTATTGGTCTTGACGCAGCTGTTGGGCTAAGACATTTTTCATTTATTAGCGTGTATGACTTCTGAAAAAGGCTATATTATTATAGCAGAAACCATGGTCAAGGTTTAAAATAAACATAATTTAGTGCAACTGTGGGCTGTTTTTCGAGACAATTTCGTAACGGTTGCTGTTGTCGCTGCCATGATGAAAATATTGAAAGAGTGATCTTCACTATTCTGGGTTAAATCTGACTTTGGCACAGAAAGGGTGAGTTATGTTGCCACAAAAATCTTTGGTCATTTGCCAATAGCATTAAAAATGGTTCAAATGGCTCTAAGCATTATGGAATTTATTATCTGATGTCATCAGTCCCCTAGACTTAGAACTACTTAAGGCCTAGCGGTTCTAGGCGCTTCAGTCTGGAACTGTGCGACCGCTACGGTCGCAGGTTCGAATCCTGCCTCGGGCATGGATGTGTGTGATGTCCTTAGGTTAGTTAGGTTTAAGTAGTTCTAAGTTGCAGGGGACTGATGACCTCAGAAGTTAAGTCCCATAGTGCTCAGAGCTATTTAATTTAGAACTACTTAAACCTAACTAACCTACACAGACTGAAGCGCCCAGAACCGTTCAGCCACAGAGGCCGGCCCCAATAGTTTTAAAAGTCTGGCGTATAGCCAACCAACACTTCAAAACAAGTTAAAAGAATTTCTGTATAACAACTGCTTCTACTCAATAGGTGAATTTTTAGATGTGAAGTATTAACTGGAAAAAGAAAAATATTACTTAATTTGTGTTAAAAAAAACTTATGTTAAAGTGACACGTTCCACATCATTACAGAATATCATATTAATGATCTATGGAACAAGTATTAATGTATGTACGTGTGTGTGTATGTAGGTGATGTTGAAGGAACGTTTTGTATATCACCCTGTACATGGCTGCCTCTACTCTTGTACAGATGGCCACTGTAAGAATGAACCTACTAATTCCACTGCACATGGGAGTCCAATGGCTGCAATGGCCACACCTCCTGTGGATGAGATGCGTACCCGCAGTGTTGACGTAAGATTTGCAAAGCAGTTGTTTGGCTTGTATTAAGAGTGTGTGCAGTGCACCATACTGTTTTCAAGATTGTCACCATGCATATCAGATGTTGTGGCATACCTTACATGATAGGCATCTCCAACACGCAGATCGGGTATTGTGACATACATCACACAACAGGTATTTCTCTTCTAAGATGGAATGGTTCGATTTGTCACAGTTTATTATTTTCTATCAGCTACTGTGAGCGTTACCACTGAACAAACAAAGAAGGAGAGAAGTTGTGAAGGCCGATGGCAGGAATCCAAAATGATCTGTAAATTAAGCTTTCCAATTAATTGGACACTTTATTCCCAAAAACATAACTTCTTGTTATGAGACAGCCGGAGGTGCTTTTGTGCCTCCTACGTGAAATCACATTACACACTATTCCTCCTTGCGGAATGCAGGATAAGCATCGTCTTCCTATTACCAGTACTGATGCTCTCCAAGTCCGCGACCGGCTTGGGGCTGACCAGCGATGGGTGGCTTGTTGAGTCAGCGTTGATGGGGTGAGCTGAAGTCTGTGTTCCTGGAGGTGTGGGGCTGCTCGCTCTTTCCATTGGCACGGCTCATCGCCTTCTGGATGCCGTTTCGCGGTGCTGGGCTGGTCGGTGTGCAGTCGATGCATTAAGAATGCACATCCTATATGTGGCTGCATAAAAGAACGTTGTGTGAATGTCGTCGTAGCGGAAACATCTCAATATAGCTTTTATTCCACTCAGAAAATCCATATTCGGTAACTCTTCGTAAGGACATCTCATACTGCTATATGTCACTGTCAATGTGCAATTGACACTGTCAGACCAATACTGAATACAAGCTTGAGGACCAAGAGTAAAGTGAGTATTACTGCTATTAGCAATGTGCACCGAGAGTGAGTGGAACAAGTTTGTTTCGAAACAAGACACACATCGCGCACCATCGACATTTGCAGTATTCAGAAGATATTTTCAGTGCAGTACAGACACAAAGTTAATTGGGGCTGTAACTCAAATGGGGCTGTAACCAGAGAGCACGTGATCCACATACCAAAATACTCGGAAAATATCCATGACCAATCTCTGAAACTCAACTGGTGGAGTTCAGACTTACTGTGGTTATTGACATCCTGGTTATAACGTAAATACCACCGAATCCTTTCACACTTCTGATTGGCTCTCCCTTTTTTGTGAGGCCAGTATAAATTATGCATGTCCTTTGGAAGTCAGATCTGAAAGCTGGAGAGACTGAATAAGAGTCCCTAATCGTTCTTTCCACCAGTCTGTCGTCTTTTATGTTGTGTCCCCACTGCAGAAGACAGCTCGTCGGTCGTGGGATCTTCTTCGGCGGAGGCTGCTATGCCACCATAGCCTGTGATTGTGCTTTTTGTGGGATACCACTTTGCCAGGTTAGTCTCCGTGGCTACAGAGGGCAAGATCT
This sequence comes from Schistocerca gregaria, assembly GCF_023897955.1. Classification (NCBI taxonomy): domain Eukaryota; kingdom Metazoa; phylum Arthropoda; class Insecta; order Orthoptera; family Acrididae; genus Schistocerca; species Schistocerca gregaria. Next base: position 207,041,928 of record NC_064920.1, on the reverse strand, counting down.
GTAGTACTGACAATGCTGGTAAGCGACACTTCTCGTTACTGTATCCTGTTTTGTTATATTTAAATAATCACGCTTTTTACACTGTCTTTTACAACACTCGACAAAGCTTTCTTAATTGTACGATAACTTTCCTGACAACTTCCGGTACAGAGTACGACATGTCAGCCCCGAAACAGAGATACATGTCTGGCTTTGAAGAACGCCCGAAACAGTCTTCTACTTTGAATAACGCCCGAGACAGTCTGGCTAGAGCAGCCGAAGCACTTCATCTCCCAGACGCGCCAAAACGATCCGAAGGTGTACGAACCACTTCGGCTGCAATATCGTTACTCTTATGATTCTCATAACTAGTGAAATTTAATAAACTAAAGCGATAAACTCTTAGGGTAACCATAAGAGATTTTCATACTGGAAACTGGGATAAATACAATGAAAAGTATATAAATAATAAATGAGAGAAGTTAGGCGTTTTGGCACCTAACACCAGAATGTGTCGACCAATCCGAAGCAAGTTCAATACAACTGGCGGAATCTCACACGGGAATGGTACATACTGTACCATCTGTTGCTTGTAACTCACTCTACTTTTGTACCATATGCTGTTTCATGTGTATCAAGCTGTATCAATGCGAGCTTCTAGCAGACTGAAATATTGGTGGCCACAGCCAGGAATATCACACCAGTGGCTTTTAAGAAAACTAGAAGAGAATTCTTAAAGAATGGACCTGTTTGAAACAAAGCTTATACATAATTGGAAGAAAACTGTCGGCAAATGACTGTTACAGTGTTTGCAATTTGGCAAATCTAAAAATAAAAAGAACTAACTATATGACGACCTAAATAATGCGTAAAAGTTTTAGACTATTAATAGTACGGATCTGTAAGTAATCGTTATTACTATTATAACAATGTGTAAAGGCAAGGTAAAAGTCGCCTTGTAGCGTGGGATTAATTTTTAGTGAATGTCTTGTGAAAGTGAATGATTCTGATGTTTTTTTTTTAAATCTGCATACTAATTTTCATATCCATTTTGTGTTTATTAAATACTTTTGCTTTTTCTTACTCTGGGCTACCATTCAGGAACTTTGTAAATTGGTGCTGTTTTTTGTTATTCTCAATAAACAGTTTACACTTACCACCCCATGCATACACAAAACTAGTGTCTAATTTGCTACACTGGTTGCCATTCAGATTTCAGGAAAGGTAGAATATACCGAAACTTCTTGTGCATATTGGGTATGGTAGGAAGAATACATGATTTAATTTGTAGACGATTTTCGGGTATGCAAAGTGTGAAATGTAGCATATCAAGCTACTGTCTCAGGAATCAGTAACGTGCCTAACCTGGATGGGCATCATACTGAACTGACCTCATATGACAAATACGATTATGTCACTTTATATTGCCTCAAATCTATGCCAGAGTGCTTCAACCTCAGTGGTTGGCGAGCAGTGGAGTGCCAGTCTTTCGGCAACCCATTGCCAAATGTTTTCAATGGATGAGTCAACAGGTCTACATCCTTTGTATTGAGAAAATTCATGATATCATGGGCAGCATACGATATTATTTTATCTTGTTGAAAGACAAGATGACTCAGACTTCGAAGATGAGGCATAACACGTCAGGAACATAGTTCCTGCTATCGGAATTACTGGCTATGCGAAGCTGAAGCGATTACACCAGGTGCTAGGCACTTATGATGACAACAAATGTCATTGGGAAATGTTAGTGTTCTTCGGAGTCTCTGCACATGGATATACCCATCGTGATATTATATACCACACTGCGTCTCATCTGAAAAGGTGATGTGGTGGTACCACTTCTGTCCCATTTCCTGACTCTAGGTACATGACATGGCTCTACAATCCTGCAGAGGTGAGAGAGCAATATCGACTTCCTCTCTGGCATTAGCCACGTGGGATTGTTGATATCCGTCCGCAGCTCGTGGTCTTGCGGTAGCGTTCTCGCTTCCCACGCCCGGGTTCCCGGGTTCGATTCCCGGCGGGGTCAGGGATTTTCTCTGCATCGTGATGAGTGGGTGTTGTGTGATGTCCTTAGGTTAGTTAGGTTTAAGTAGTTCCAAGTTCTAGGGGACGGATGACCATAGATGTTAAGTCCCATAGTGCTCAGAGCCATTTGAGCCATTTGTTGATATGCTATGTGGCTTTGAGAATGTCTCTCCTCAATCCATTGATTCCAGATTCGCGTGACAGTCTGGCATTTGAGAGCAACACAAGCAGTGGTATCGTTATACGTCAGTCCTCTCAAGCACTAGACACTTGCGATGTTTACTGTCCAGCATGGGTTTGAGAATGTCCCTCCTGAATCCATAGATTCCACACTCGCATGACACTAGTTGGATCCCTACCAACGCATCAACAGTGTCCCATCTTCTGCCTGTGACACTTCTTTGTCCTTTTTTCTTTCTCGATTTTTCACGCACTTTCTTTCCCGCTCTCTTCAATATTCGTCTTCTATCACGTTTCCCTTACTCTTGTTCTTTACCCCCCCCCCCCCCCTCCCTCTCACATCTGTTGCTGCACTACTTCATTTTAGAACTACTTACCTGTAATTTATCTTTGTTATTCTATTTCTCAAGAACGTTTCTTTTCTTCTGCTATGACTACTATTGCCTCATTTATTGATGTCGTAGTTACTTTTATGTGTTGAATTCCATACGAGTGTAAGATTTCTTAACACACAGGATGATTCCGTCATCATGTTACAAACTTTCAGGGGTGATGGAGAAAGGTAAATGTATCAGTTTGAGGTAAGGGACTCTGGTACGGGAAGGACCGGATCGAAAGTTATGAGCGAAAATCGTTCTGGTACTGCTGACAGAGGACCTATTCTACTACAAGCTGACTGCTTTCCAAATTTTGCGTGGAAATAATATGGACCAGAACAAGAAAAAAATGTCCAGTAAGCATGGCCTATAAAGTGCATACGTAAAGAGCGATGAGGACATGCTAAGTAGAAGAGACGTGATTCATGGTAGAAAAGATGAACAAGTGCTCTTGGCTCTTAAATTATGCATGCACTTTAGAGCCCATGTTTACTCGACATTTCTTTTTGTTATTTTGGTCCATGCTACTACTTCTCAAACTAAAGAAAGCAAACAGTTTGCAACAGAGTTGTCCATTGTCATAGGTATCAGGATATTTTCGCTTATAACTTTCGACTCGGCCGTTCCCGGGCCAGGGTTTCATACCTCAGACTGATACATTTCTCCTTCTCCACCATTCCTGAAAGTTGGTAACATAATGAGGAAATCACTGTGGACGAACAACCCAGTCTACCCCGTCAGTTGGAAAAGTTTCGATACTGAATTTTAAAAACGAGAGAAAAGTCAAGAGAGTGTTCTCCCCTCACTTGTGTACAATGCACAGAACGCCCATACAACCATGAGAAACTGTCATAAAATTCTTTATTTTGGATGTTGTTCGTCTCGCTCGTCACACTGACTTGAATGTCTGTTATTTTGAACAATAGCGCAGTTAACAGTAGCGCTATTTTGAACAGTAGCGCTGCCTTTTCAGACAGTCACGTTTTAAGCTCCATCGACAGACGGCCATTGGCATATACGGCGTGAAACGTCTGAAAGGGGACACCCTGCAACGATTGTCAGAGCGTTATGATCTCGGGTATGTTTTCGTGCGATTTCCTAGGTAAACTCATCATTCTGACAGGCACAGCGGATCAACCGAAGCATGCACCTCTCCTTGGGACGTGTCCACTCTTACTTGTAGTTTGTTTTTCCTCGGCACTTGGGCATCTACCAGCAGGATAATTCAACGTATCGCACATCTCACAGTGTGCGGGTGTGATTCGAAGAGCACCAGGATGAGTTTACCGTACTCTCCTGACCACCACACCTCCGATTAAAACCGAATACATAATTTATGGGACAATCTGGATCGGGCTATTCACGCTCTGGATCAACAATCGAGAAACCTAGCGTAGCTGGCCGCGGTGCTAGTCACAATGGCTCAACACCCATGTCGGTACCTTTCAGAACTTCGTTGATTCTCTTCCTGCATGTATCATAGTGATCCACTCCGCAAAAATGGTTATTCAGGCTTACAGTTGGTCATATGAATGTGATTGGACAATATATATAATCTTAAACGGTCGTGTATCAGCGCAGACGGAAAATGGCTGAGTTAGTAATGCTCTCGTTCACGTAGGTGACTAAGGTGATTTTAGGATATCGAAAATCTAAGGAATGTCATTTGATACAAAAATATGTTTTTTTATTGGGATTGTGCGTAGAATGATACATTTGATTTCAGTATTACGATATATAGGTCTAGTAATAATACAATTTATTGAACATTCCATTCTGTATTGTCCACTGCAAGTCTGGGTGTTTACTGAAGCTATAATATTTTGTTTGAAACTGGTATGACAGATATTAGTGAAGTGTTCTTTTTTTTTTGCTTGAGACTAATTTCGATGTACGCCGACAGTGCTACCTGTTTAGCGCAAATGACTCCACTGAGGGTGTTTCTCCAGACACAGTAACATTTCCGGCTGCATACAGTCGCTATTTGAACGCCGCGCCTGTTTTCCGGTTTCTTGAGACAGGGACAGGACCCGCTCTCCTGACTTTGCCGGCACTGTGGCCTACTTAAGACGCTATTTTAAATATGTACGATGAAACTAAGTTGATTTTGTTTGTATTTCCTTACAATTCGTCTATAGCTCCATTATACAGAGGGGTCCAAAAAATGTATCCATTGTTTAAAAGTCCATAACTTGCAAACTGATTGACAGAGTTGTCACATTTTTGGAGAAATTGTAGCTTAAAGTCCAACTTAAAGATATCACTGTAGATGTTCGAAATGGTCACCATTAAAAGCCACACACAAACGATGCCGCCAAAATGCAGCACGAACAACTGACTGCAACCTGTTCTGTTGGATATTTGCACATGAATGTACGATGGATTCTCGAAGTTAATCCAATGTGCGTGGCTTTTGTCGATAATCGACGTCCTTTAGTGTTCCCCCACAGGTGAAAGTCCAGAGGAGTTAGGTCTGGGGAACGTGGTGGATACTCCACAGCACCTCTACGGCCTATCCATCTTCCTGGTAGATTTTCATCGAGATAGGCCCTAACACGATTTTGGTAGTGGGCTGGGGCACCATCTTGTTGAAAGTATTCTGTCTCCATACAAGTGTCGGATGGCAGGTAAAATGGATGTCTGAGGCTTCTGAAGGTACACCTCACCGGTAACTGTGCCGTGAAAGAAGAATGGCCCAATGAAGCCCCGGTAAGACAACCCACACCACACATTTACTCCTGTACTCCTGGCAAATTCACGGCTTTGTCTACACGGACGTTCGGATTTTAGGCGGCCCAGTAGATGCAATTGTAGCGATTAACTGTACCATTGAGTTTGAACTGTGCCTCATCACACAGTCATCTCTGCAAACTCTTCATCGTTGCGCACCATGTTAGTGAACCACTCGCAGTACTCCATTCTATGATCTGGGTCGTCCTCATTCATTGCGTGTAGCAATCGTGGGATGTAGCACTTCCACTTTGCTGTCTTCAAAATTCGCCGAACACTTGAGCGACTCACTCCAGTTTCACGGGCACACTGTCTCACAGACTTCTGTGGTGAGCGAGTGAATTGGTATAACACACGTCGGGAGTTAGCTGGACTTGTTATTGTTACATGTCGTCCAGATCTGACAAAAAAAACAACGCAATACAACGCTTGTGTGGCGATTGCCGGAACTACAAACTATTACACTACCAAAGATGAGACAAATCCGTCTATTAGTTTGCCATGAACCATGGACCTTGCCGTTGGTGGGGAGGCTTGCGTGCCTCGGTGATACAGATAGCCGTACCGTAGGTGCAACCACAACGGAGGGGTATCTGTTGAGAGGCCAGACAAACGTGTGGTTCCTGAAGAAGGGGAAGCAGCCTTTTCAGTAGTTGCAGGGGCAACAGCCTGGATGATTGACTGATCTGGCCTTGTAACAATAACCAAAACAGCCTTGCTGTGCTGGTAATGCGAACGGCGGAAAGCAAGGGGAAACTACAGCCATAATTTTTGCCGAGGGCATGCAGCTTTACTCTATGATAAAATGATGATGGCGTCCTCTTGGGTAAAATATTCCGGAGGTAAAACAATCCCCCATTCGGATCCCCGGGCGGGGACTACTCAAGAGGATGTCGTTATCAGGAGAAAGAAAACTGGCGTTCTACGGATCGGAGCGTGGAATCTCAGATCCCTTAATCGGGCAGGTAGGATAGAAATTTTAAAAAGGGAAATGGATAGGTTAAAGTTAGATATAGTGGGAATTAGTGAAGTTCGGTGGCAGGAGGACAAGACTTCTGGTCAGGTGACTACAGGGTTATAAACACAAAATCAAATAGGGGTAATGCAGGAGTAGGTTTAATAATGAATAGGAAAATAGGAATGGGGGTAAGCTACTACAAACAACATAGTGAACGCATTATTGTGGCCAAGATAGATACGAAGCCCACACCTACTACAGTAGTACAAGTTTATATGCCAACTAGCTCTGCAGATGACGAAGAAATTGAAGAAATGTATGATCAAATAAAAGAAATTACTCAGATAGTGAAGGGCGACGAAAATTTGATAGTCATGGGTGACTGGAATTCGGTAGTAGGAAAAGGGAGAGAAGGAAACGTAGTAGGTGAATATGGACTGGGGCAAAGAAATCAAAGAGGAAGCCGTCTGGTAGAATTTTGCACAGAGCACAACTTAATCATAGCTAACACTTGGTTCAAGAACCATAAAAGAAGGCTGTATTCATGGAAGAAGCCTGGAGATACTGACAGGTTTCAGATAGATTATATAATGGTACGACAGAGATTTAGGAACCAGGTTTTAAATTGTAAGACATTTCCAGGGGCAGATGTGGACTCTGACCACAATCTGCTGGTTATGTCCCGTAGATTAAAACTGAAGAAACTGCAAAAAGGTGGGAATTTAAGGAGATGGGTCCTGGATAAACTAAAAGAACCAGAGGTTGTACGGAGTTTCAAGGAGAGCATAAGGGAGCAATTGACAGGAATGGGGGAAAGAAATACAATAGAAGAAGAATAGGTAGCTTTGAGGGATGAAGTAGTGAAGGCAACAGAGGATCAAGTAGGTAAAAAGAGGAGGGCTAGTAGAAATCCTTGGGTAACAGAAGAAATATTGAATTTAATTGATGAAAGGAGAAAATATAAAAATGCAGTAAATGAAGCAGGCAAAAAGGAATACAAACGTCTAAAAAATGAGATCGACAGGAAGTGCAAAATGGCTAAGCAGAGATGGCTAGAGGACAAATGTAAGGATGTAGAGGCTTATCTCACTAGGGGTAAGATACATACTGCCTACAGGAAAATTAAAGAGACCTTTGGAGAAAAGAGGACCACTTGTATGAATATTAAGAGCTCAGATGGAAACCCAGTGCTAAGCAAAGAAGGGAAAGCAGAAAGGTGGAAGGAGTATATAGAGGATCTATACAAGTGCGATGTACTTGAGGACAATATTATGGAAATGGAAGAGAATGTAGATGAAGATGAAATGGGAGATACGATACTGCGTGAAGAGTTTGACAGAGCACTGAAGGACCTGAGTCGAAACAAGGCCCCCGGAGTAGACAACATTCCATTGGAACTACTGACGGCCTTGGGAGAGCCAGTCCTGACAAAACTCTACCATCTGATGAGCAAGATTTTTTGAACAGGCGAAATACCCTCAGACTTCAAGAAGAATATAATAATTCCAATCCCAAAGAAAGCAGGTGTTGACAGATGTGAAAATTACCGAACAATCAGTTTAATAAGTCCCAGCTGCAAAATACTAACGCGAATTCTTTACAGACGAATGGAAAAACTAGTATAAACCGACCTCGGGGAAGATCAGTTTGCATTCCGTAGAAATGTTGGAACACGTGAGGCAATACTGACCCTACGACTTATCTTAGAAGGTAGATTAAGGAAGGGCAAACCTACGTTTCTAGCATTTGTAGACTTAGAGAAAGCTTTTGACAATGTTGACTGGAATACTCTCTTTCAAATTCTGAAGGTGGCAGGGGTAAAATACAGGGAGTGAAAGGCTATTTACAACTTGTACAGAAACCAGATGGCAGTTATAAGAGTCGAGGGACATGAAAGGGAAGCAGTGGTTGGGAAGGGAGTGAGACAGGGCTGTAGTCTCCCCCCGATGTTATTCAATCTGTATATTGAGCAAGCAGTAAAGGAAACAAAAGAAAAATTCAGAGTAGGTATTAAAGTCCATGGAGAAGAAATAAAAACTTTGAGGTTCGCGGATGACATTGTAATTCTGTCAGAGACAGCAAAGAACTTGGAAGAGCAGTTGAACGGATTGGACAGTGTCTTGAAAGGAGGATATAAGATGAACATCAACAAAAGCGAAACGAGGATAATGGAATGTAGTTGAATTAAGTCGTGTGATGATGAGGGAATTAGATTAGGAAATGAGACACTTAAAGTAGTACAGGAGTTTTGCTATTTGGGGAGCAAAATAACTGATGATGATCGAAGCAGAGAGGATATAAGATGTAGGCTGGCAATGGAAAAGAAAGCCTTTCTGAAGAAGAGAAGTTTGTTAACATCGAGTATAGGTTTAAGTGTCAGGAAGTCGTTTCTGAAAGTATTTGTATGGAGTGTAGCCATGTATTGAAGTGAATCATGGACGATAAATAGTTTGGACAAGAAGAGAATAGAAGCTTTCGAAATGTGGTGCTACAGAAGAATGCTGAAGATTAGATGGGTAGATCACATAACTAATGAGGAGGTACTGAACAGGATTGGGGAGAAGAGAAGTTTGTGGCACAACTTGACCAGAAGAAGGGATCGGTTGCTAGGACATGTTCTGAGGCATCAAGGGATCACCAATTTCGTATTGGAGGGCAGCGTGGAGGGTAAAAATCGTAGAGGGAGACCAAGAGATGAATACACTAAGCAGATTCAGAAGGATGTAGGTTGCAGTAGGTACTGGGAGATGAAGAAGCTTGCACAGGATAGAGTAGCATGGAGAGCTGCATCAAACCAGTCTCAGGACTGAAGACCACAACAACAACAGTTTGCCAGTTATGCACTTTTAAACAGTGGATACATTTTTTTGGACCCCTCTGTATTAGAACATGTAAAACGGATGTGAAGATGGTCATCGCCGACCGAAACCTTTAGTCTAAGGACGAAAATGTTTTGTGATAATCTACGGAGATAAAAGAAATTTATTCTACACTTCCTGGCTCACTGTTTTAATCCGCGACTATCTCGTAGCTTGTGACACATTACTCTGTGTTTCGTCTATAGGTTTTGGTGAGTGCATATTACAAGAGATTTGACTATCATTAACCTATTTTCGTAAGAACAAAGGTAACTGGGGTAGCATATCAAATAATAATGATGATGAGCTCACGGCGTTGGTGGCCGGGAGATCCCTCGCGGGGCGGTTCGGCCGCCACTCCACAAAGTTTATTTAACGCCACTACGGCGACTTTCCAGTGAATGAGGATGAAATTATGATGAAAGACACACAAAACCCAGTCGTCTCGAGGAAGATAAAACCCCTGACCTCGCCTAGAATCGAACCCGGGACCCGCAGCGCGTGAAGCGAGAACGCTACCGCAGGACCACAAGCAGCGGAGAGCATGTCGAATAAATCTTAATTACGTCATTACTTCGTAACGAACAACAGGAGACCATGGACTCCCTCATGCCAAGGTGAACAACCTCTGAACTTTTGAAGGTAGAGTTAAGAGTTCAATCCGTATAAACTCTGCGGTGTTCTATGATGCGCTGTGGTACACTCGGATTTCCTGTTAGTCATGTTCATTTGAACGATGGCGTGTAGCACGTGGCCTATTGATTGGTCTTCATGCTCGTTCTTTTTCGCCTTTCGCCGTCAGTTTCACGAGGGGCTGCTCGGTAATTATTCACAGTGTTGCCGTTAGTCCACTCACTTTCACCGCAGAGTTTCTCCGACAGTTCACAAACTTCGCAATACCCACTTTGGCCAGAGAAGTATCTCTCAGCGAGTTTTTCACTCCAATGTATCGTTTCCTTCACCGATGTGCACAGGCAAACTAGAAGAGTCCTTAGAAAGGGAGAGGCGTTTGAGGTACCAAAGCGTCTCGACACGTAAGCGCCACACCGAGGCAGTTAAGATTACAGTCGCATCAATGAGAGTGGTCTACAAGGCGGTACTATCTTCATTCTACTATGTGGCGCTGTAGTAAGTAAAGCAGGGGACAATTAATTTTATTTAAAATGGAGACATCTATTTTAACTGTATATGCGTTACATGTGAGAAAATAATTACTTTGTACTTTTTTATTTGAAACGAACACGAATTCACAAACAAAATGTCAGTGCAGTGCTGCTCCGGCTGTACCTTCATTGCTCATGAAGAGGAACTTGTATTTATGTAAATTCTATAGCCGAGGAGAGAGCGTTGTAGAGTATTAATCCCACTGAACTGTGTGCATTCACACTTATAAAACAATTTCATGCTGTTCATAGACTGACATTAGGTTCCTGTGGTAAAACCAAGCGAGCTGACGGCACATTGGTAGGACATTGGACCCTTATTCACAATAACGGCACTTCAAATCGCCTTTCCGCCATCCAGATTTAGATTTCACGAGATTTGCCTAAATCATTTTTGGTGGATGTCAGGATGGTTCCTATGAAAAGGATGTAGCCGACTTCCTACCCGACGCTTCTCAGTCCGACCTTGTGCTTCTTCTCTAATGACAACCGTCGACGGGACGTTAAACCGCAATCTTCCCCATTTTTTACTGTTTGCATGTTCAGCCTATGCTGTAGAATAACATCACATGACAGCCTCGGATTTTGTATGCTAGTTATTTCTGACAGGTATCGATAGTTTAAGTAGTGGGTTAAATCGAGTCTTCTGTAGAAGAGAAGACGGCAAAAATTAGGATTCATGGTAGCTTTTTCTGGACGAACTACAGCCACGTATTTCGCTTTACCAGACTGTGAAGGAGTTAACTGCACTAGTCGAATCTTATACAGTGGGAGAAATTGACATTCACAAAAACGTAATGATGAGTTGCACGTTTGCTGATCGTAATGGTAAACCTCACATAATTTTTGGAGATGTTATTCATGATTCAGGAACTTCTCAGAATTTTATGGTCTCACGAATTTCACGCCACTACCTTTCGATGAAAGACGAACTTAAGGGGATTATTTTCGTAATCGCTTCATATTTTGCCAATGGGCTTGTGACGAAACAGAAATAAACCTAGACGGGTTCTCATTTTTTTTTTTAAATGGCGTACCTTCTGTTTTACTGACAACGGTGCCATATGGTAGGAAGTTTGCGTATCTGAGTGACTGTAGAAGGGTACAAGATGACTTAGAAATATGAATGCTGTTGAGTAGGAAAAGCAGTCCCACAGTGATCGAATATGGATTTAGCCGTATGCTGAAAGACACAGTCATATCGGTGTGTGTGACGCCGCAAAGCAATATGAAATGGAGCGAGCATCTAGGGTGAAAATAAAAACAAACACCGTCCGGACATACCTTGAAGGCTCAACGGTACCGACCGGCCGCCGTGTCATCCTACATCTACATACATACTCAGCAATCCACCATACGGTGCGTGGTGGAGTGTACCTAGTACCACAACTAGCATCTTCTCTCCCTGTTCCACTCCCAAACAGAACGAGGGAAAAATGACTGCCTATATGCCTCTGTACGAGCCCTAATCTCTTTTATCTTATCTTTGTGGTCTTTCCGTTAAATATAAGTTGGCGGCAGTAAAATTGTACTGCAGTCAGCCTCAAATGCTGGTTCTCTAAATTTCCTCAGTAGTGATTCACGAAAAGAACGCCTCCTTTCCTCCAGAGACTCCCACCCTAGTTCCTGAAGCATATCTGTAACACTCGCGTGATGATCAAACCTACCAGTAACAAATCTAGCAGCCCGTCTCTGAATTGTTTCTATGTTCTTCCTCAATCCGACCTGATAGGGATCCCAAACGCTCTAGCAGTACTCAAGAATAGGTCGTATTAGTGTTTTTTAAGCGGTCTCCTTTACAGATGAACCACATCTACCCCAAAATTCTACCAATGAACCGAAGACGACTATCCGCCTTCCCCACAGCTGCCATTACATGCTTGTCCCACTTCATATCGCTCTGCACTGTAAAGCCCAGATATTTAGTCGACGTGGCTATGTCAAGCGCAACACTACTAATGGAGTATTCAAACATTACGGGATTCTTTTTTCTACTCATCTGCATTAATTTACATTTATCTAAATTTAGAGTTAGCTGTCATTCTTTATATCAATCACAAAGTATGTCCAAGTCATCTTGTATCCTCCTACAGTCACTCAACGACGACACCTTCTCGTATACCACAGCATCATCAGCGAACAGCCGCACATTGCTATCCACCCTATCCAAAAGATCATTTTTGTAGATAGAGAACAACAGCGGACCTGCCACACTTACCTGGGGCACTGCAGATGGTACCCTCACCTCCGATGAACACTCAGAGAACTAGGTTCTGTTACTTAAGCCATTAGACCCCACCGGGCGCAGATATGGAGGGGCATGGGGTCAGTACACCGTGGAGGGGCATGGGGTCAGTACACCGTTCTGCCGGCCGCTGTCAGTTTTCGTGACTGGTGCCGCTACTGCTCAACAAGCAACTCCTCCACTGGCCTCACAAGGGCTGAGTGCACCTCGCTTGCCAACAGCACTCAGCTGACCTGCACGGTGCCCCATCCAAGTGCTAGCCACCCCGACAGCACTTAACTTCGGTAATCTAACGGGAACCCGTATTACCATTGCTGCAAGGCCGTTGGCTACAGCGGAAATAGAAAGAGCGAATTGTCGACTTAGGTTTATTGGTAGAATTTTAGGAAAGTGTTGCTCATATATAAAACAGACTGCTTATAGAACATTAGTGCGACCCATTCTTCTGCTCGAGTGTTTGGTATCCACATCAGGTAGGATTAAAGGAAAACATCGAAGCAAATTCAGAGGCGAGCCGCTACATTTGCTACCGGTAGGTACTACCACCACGCTAGTATACGCAGATGCTTCGTAAACTCAAATGGGAATCCCTGGAGAGAAGATAATGTTCTTTCCTCGGAACATTATCGAGAAAATGCAGAGAACTGGCATTTGAAGCTGACTGCAGAACAATTCACTGAGGCTTTTTGCAGATGATGCTGTGGTGTATCGAGAGGTTGCAACAATGGAAAATTGTACTGAAATGCAGGAGGATCTGCAGCGAATTGACGCATGGTGCACGGAATGGCAATTGAATCTCAATGTACACAAGTGTAATGTGATGCGAATACATAGAAAGATAGGTCCCTTATCATTTAGCTACAAAATAGCAGGTCAGCAACTGGAAGTAGTTAATTCCATAAATTATCTGGGAGTACTCATTAGGAGTGATTTAAAATGGAATGATCATATAAAGTTGATCGTCGGTAAAGCAGATGCCAGACTGAGATTCATTGGAAGAATCTTAAGGAAATGCAATCCGACAACAAAGGAAGTAGGTTACAGTACGCTTGTTCGCCCAATGCTTGAATACTGCTCAGCAGTGTGGGATCCGCACCAGGTAGGGTTGATAGAAGAGATAGAGAAGATCCAACGGAGAGCAGCGCGCTTCGTTACAGGATCATTTAGTAATTGCGAAAGCGTTACGGAGATGATAGATAAACTCCAGTGGAAGACTCTGCAGGAGAGACGCTCAGTAGCTCGGTACGGGCTTTTGTTAAAGTTTCGAGAACATACCTTCACCGATGAGTCAAGCAGTATATTGCTCCCTCCTACGTATATCTCGCGAAGAGACCATGAGGATAAAATCAGAGAGATTAGAGCCCACACAGAAGCATACCGATAATCCTTCTTTCCACGTACAATACGAGACTGGAATAGAAGGGAGAACCGATAGAGGTACTCAGGGTACCCTCCGCCACACACCGTCAGGTGGCTTGCGGAGTATGGATGTAGATGTAGATGTAGATTCTGCTGCAATCGTACATTTCTCATAATGACCACGAAGGTAAGGGAAATAACACTACTGGCCCTTAAAATTGCTACACCACGAAGATGACGCGAAATTTAACCGACAGGAAGAAGGTGCTGTGATATTCAAATGATTAGCTTTTCAGAGCATTCACACAAGGTTGGCGCCGGTGGCGACACCTACAACGTGCTGACATGAGGAAAGTTTCCAACCGATTTCTCATACACAAACAGCAGTTGACCGGCGTTGCCTGGTGAAACGTTGTGATTCCTCGTGTAAGGGGGAGAAATGCCTACCATCACGTTTCCGCGTTTGATAAAAGTCGGACAGTAGCCTATCGCGGTTGCGTTTTATCGTATCGCGACATTGCTGCTCGCATTGGTCGAGATCCAATGACTGTTAGCAGAATATGGAATCGGTGGGTTCAGGAGGGTAGTACGGAACGCCGTGCTGGACTCCAACGGCCTCGTATCACTAGCAGTCGAGATGACAGGCATCTTATCCGCATGGCTGTAACGGATCCTGCAGCCACGTCTAGATCCCTGAGCCAACATATGGGGACTTTTGCAAGACAACAACCATCTGCACGAACAGTTCGACGACGTTTGCAGCAGCATGGGCTATCAGTTCGGAGACTGTGGCTGCGGTTACCCTTGACGCTGCATCACAGACAGGAGCGCCTGCGATGGTGTACTCAACGACGAACCTGGGTGCACGAATGGCAAAACGTCGTTTTTTCGGATGAATCCAGTTCTGTTTACAGCATCATGATGGTCGCATCCGTGTTTGGCGACATTGCGGTGAACGCACATTGGAAGCGTGTATTCGTCATCCCCATACTGGCGTATCACCCGACGTGATGGTATGGAGTGCCATTGGTTACACGTCTCGCTCACCTCTTGTTCGCATTGACGGCACTTTGAACAGTGGACGCTACATTTCAGATGTGTTACGACCCGTGGCTCTACCCTTGATTCGATCCCTGCGAAAACCTACATTTCAGCAGGATATTGCACGACCGCATGTTGCAGGTCCTGTACTGGCCTTTCTGGATACAGAAAATGTTCGACTGCTGCCCTGGCCAGCACATTCTCCAGATCTCTCACCAATTGAAAACGTCTTGTCAATGGTGGCCGAGCAACTGGCTCGTCACAATACGCCAGTTACTACTCTTGATGAACTGTGGTAGCGTGTTGAAGCTGCATGGGCAGCTGTACCTGTACACGCCATCCAAGCTCTGTTTGACTCAATGCCCAGGCGTATCAAGGCCGTTATTACGGCCATAGGTGGTTGTTCTGGGTACTGATTTCTCAGGATCTATGTACCCAAATTGCGTGAAAATGTAATCACATGTCAGTTCTAGTATAATATATTTGTCCAATGAATACCCGTTTATCATCTGCATTTCTTCTTGGTGTAGCAATTTTAATGGCCAGTAGTGTAGGATTCGTAAGAAGACAGACGTTTTTCCCTTGCTCAATTTTCGAGTAGCTTGTGAAATATGTTTGTAAATATAAATGTAGTGAACAATGGTACCCTGTAGGTCCCTGTCACTAACGGCAATCCGTCCATCACTGTTCTTTTGTACGGTACTCAATTTTCGAGACACATCCCGTATATACCATCTGCCTAATTCTGCACATTGCCATAGCACTCTACTGGATATCAGATTCATGATGAATGCTAATGAACTTATATGTCTTCATAAGGTCCGTAATTATCATTCAACAACTAATGGTTCAAATGGTTCAAATGGCTCTGAGCACTATGGGACTTAACATCTATGGTCATCAGTCCCCTAGAACTTAGAACTACTTAAACCTAACTAACCTAAGGACATCACACAACAACCAGCCATCACGAGGCAGAGAAAATCCCTGACCCCGCCGGGAATCGAACCCGGTTGTGGGAAGAGAGAACGCTATCGCACGACCACGAGATGCGGGCCAACAGCTAATGTTCAATGTCTTCATTTACCTTCGGTGCTCTAGAACACACCGAGGAAGGTGTTGCACTGGTTAACTCAATAGGCTCGCATTCCGGAGGACAACGGTTCAGATCCGCATCCGATCATTTACATTCACGTTTTCGTGATTTTCCTAAATCTCTCCAAGCGAATGCCAGAATGGTTCCATTGACAGAGCTCGGCCGATTTCCTCCCCCCAACCGTGAACCCATCCAAGGTTGTAGTCCGTCGCTAATTACCTCAACATCGAGGGTACTTTAAACCCTAATCTTCCTTCTTTTTCAAATGGAACACATTTCACTGGTGGTAAACATAACCATCAAAACTTCGCCAAAAGCAACCATAAGGCCATTTTTAATATTTCATGTAAAGAAGTGATTCTTGTGACAGGCTGTGTATTTCCACAGTTAATATTCTAAGAATAGTTGTAGGAAACTTTGAAATAAATCGTTTCCCGTTTCGTGCCCATAAACCATTTTTTTTCTGTGTAAGACGAATGTGTTCTGAAACTATGACAGTACCTTTTTGTTTCAACCTCTGAAAATTCAAGCGAAGACTGCACTTTGCCAATCATCGTGCAGTGGCTTACGGACAACAAATATTAATGTAATAGAGGTACAACTGTGCCCTGTGTGTCTCATACTATTATGAGATCGCAGTTAAAAGCTCCCTTGTGTCACTCATTCCGCACTGAAATCAATAGCATCAAACACCGCAACAAATACTTAATGACAAACACCGATCAATATTGCCCTACCAGTACTGACACGTGGGGCGCCAACGGCAAAGTTTTAGTTCCAGGTTGCGAGCTTGTACCAGATGTATGAAAAATACTGGAACAAATTTTGACAGTGGATTCTTGATACCAAAGCAAACCGCGAAAGCATAGTTCTCCTTCCTACATACAGCCATGACTCAAGCAGTCAGTAGGTACATTGAGCATACAATATGTCCTCATGAAATAAGTCTGATTTCCAAATTTAATTTAAGAAAAAGCTATGAGACATTTAGACTTGCTGGTTGCGGCATCATGTAACGCAACTCAAAAAGTATTACACAAAAAATTAATACAGTTCTGCATGGGCTCCTTTAGTAACATGTAAATGTCTAGTAGATACTCTGTTTCAACCCAAGTGTGATGGAGTCTACTACATCCACAGTTCTTCTCTGGAGATGGCGAATATCATGGACAGGGGAGGCATACACACTTTATTTCGCATAATCAACAGGAAAATACCCAGAGGTATTATATCCGAAGATTGCGGTGATGACTTGCTTGACCTATCATATCCCATCCAGCGTTGTAGAAACATTCGGTCCAGAAAGTATCTAAACTCCAGTGCTTAGGTGCACCATCCTGCTGGAAGATCACATTTGTCTTAAAAGGAAGAAGCTGAGGGACAGCAAATTACTCAATCATGTGCAGGTAAACGTTTTCTGCACTGTTTTCTCAATGAAGAAAATTGGAAATGAAAAGTTGAAATGTGTGTGAATGCCTAAGGGACCAAATTGCTGATGTCATCGGTCCCTACACTTACATACTACTTAAACTGACTTATGCTAAGAACAACACACGCACTCATGACTGAGGGAGGACTCGAACCTCCAGCCGGAGGGCCGCGCAATCCGTGACATGGCGCCCCTAAACCGGGCGGCCACTCCGTGCTGCGAAGAAAATTGTTCAGTAATGCTGTCTTTCAGCAACGATCACCGCACATTCGTCTTGTCGCTGCCTCTGGCACATTCCTGAAAACTGTGGGGTTTGCCGAACCCCTGATGCGAATGTTATGGCAATTAACTTTCCCAGTTTTGTGAAAGGTTGCTTCGTCAGAGAAACCGACGTTCATTTTCTACGTAGCTGCGGTTTTGCCCTATCTGTTCCAACATCTCAATAGCAAATTCGTTGCGAAGCTGCAAACACTGAACAATTTGAATTTTGTAAGAGTGCACGCGAAGTAGTTTCAGCAGCACATTGTGAATTGTTGAGCGAGGGATATTTACATAGCGCTCGTGATTTTGACGTCACACGCAGTTATCGAAGACCACAGAACTGCTATCGATTTTCGGTAGCGTTCGATGTCGGGCGCTTGGGAGACGTTCGTAATACCATATAAAAGCTTGCGTATTAGGAAAGTATGCCGTTTCAAGGTAACAGCTGATCAAAGATTAAAAAAAAAAAGAAAAAGAAAACACGAAATTCTAGGTATGATTTGCCACAATTGAGCGTTACATAATGACATATCGGAGATTAAGACCTCCATGAGATCGAAGTTAAAGGGCAAACAGCCGCTAGTTCATCGTGATGTAGTGGCTATAACGTTTGAGTAAGGAAGTATAATATAGCTATGACGCTAGCCCATGTCCTAGCATCTCCAAAATTTGTTTTTCGCCTTTTTGTTTCTAAACGGTTCTAAGATTTTCGTATTAAGTTAATAGAAGTATTTTCTTTAATATTCGATATTGTTTACATATAAGAATGCTCTCTCTCTCTCTCTCTCTCTCTCTCTCTCTCTCTCTCTCTCCCTCTCCCTCCCTCCCTCCCTCCCTCTATCTATCTCTGTTTCTCTTGTCTAACCTATAACTGTTAACAATTTGCAAATGAAGCATGCAAATAAATATTGAAAATATGTTGCTCACCTGGTAAAACAAACTACCACTCAGAATAAAAATCATAGAAAAACTAACAGATTTGCAAAGAATTAAAAGATAACACAGTCTCGGCCATCTATGAAGTGTAACAGACAACTTATGAGCTAGTTATTTTAGGACACTTCTTTTCCAAACAAACGTCTTGAATTAAAGTATATGTTTAAACACCATATTTCGGTTTTCGTCATTTTACTTCAACGAATTTTACCAATACATACGCGTTTTGGAGGGTTCTCAATTTTTGGTTATTCTGAAACAGTATTTACTTATTTGAAGTAAGATAAATGAGCAGCTGCTATCTACCCATTCTAATTGCAGACCATCATCTGTAACTAGAACTACTTAAACGTAACTAACCTAGGGACATCACACACATCCATGCCCGAGGCAGGATTCGAGCCTGCGACCGTAGCGGTCGTGCGGTTCCAGACTGTAGTGCCTAGAACCGCTCTGCCACTCCGGCCGGCTAGTGCTGACAGGTTTCAGTTTTTTTTTTCTACTTCTAAATCTGGTTAGTCGTCTCACTTACTGGGTTCATGAGGAGGTATTAGAAAAAAAATGGTTAGTACAACCTTTTCGGTAAGTTTCGCAGTTAATTCTTGCCAATACTTTACACACACCCAAGACCACATGAATATCGACCTTCACACATTTATAAACGGCATAACTTCGAGGTTAACGTACCCTGCAATAAAGGAAACCTCCAGTTTTCTCGATCTGATGTGAAGGTTATTGTTTTGAACGTCATGTTCGCCTCTTGTGTTGTGAAACGAACGACCAAGAAAGCCGATATACAGTCCTTTTCGTCTTCGATAAACCGTGTGGCGTCAAAATGACGTTATGCTTGCACGAAGTCTTGTGAACAGCAGGTTACCCTAGTCTCCTGGCCGGCGTTTCGCCTCGCGATCGCGTAAATCGTGAAGGTAAGTTACGTTTCGCGAACAATAAACGTTGCAATCTACAATACAGGTTCTTATCTCACCACTGAAAGCGTGAGCCAACATTCCGCTTACTACGAAATCCATTGTGGTGGACGATGACTATATATGACGCTGTCGTTACCTGTAGGCTGTTTCAGAAAACCGATAAACGTGAACCGAGTTACCCTGCTGGGTTCTTTTTACAGAGTCGGTCTCAGGAACCAAGCAGCATACCGTCCTAGATGCTACTATTTTCTGTTGCCATTCTAAATGGGTGTGCCTACAAAAAACTAGGATCATAACAGTTCTGCTCCTTTATTATGTCCCCGTCTGTCTGAGAAATTGAGTAAGCATCTTTTTACATATAAACGACATATTGGTTTCAAGAAAATCGAAGGAGGTGAGTACATTATACATCACAGATTTTGGACGTACGGTTTTATGAAAGATGTGCTATATACAAATTGACTATATACTGTAGAAAGTAGAATGTTTTAAACCTAGTTATGTATCGTACCACCACACTCCTCTCTTCGAGTACATTTGGACGTCGATATAAATGGTTCATTAAAATAAATACACTATGTTTTCAAAAGTATCCGGACACCCGTCTGAAAATGACTTACAAGTTCTTGGGGGCCTCTATCGGTAATGGTAGGATCCAGTACGGTGTTTCCCCACCCTTAACCTTGATGACAGGTTCCACTCTCGCACGCATACGTTTCAATCAGGTGCTGAAAGGTTTTTGGGGAATGGCAGCCCATTCTTCACGTAGTACTGCACTGAGGAGGGGTACCGATGTCGGTCGGTGAGGCTTGGCACGAAGTCGGCGTCCCAAAACATCCCAAAGGCGTTCTACAGGGTTCAGTTCAGGACTCTGTGCAGGCCAATCCATTACAGGGATGTGTCGTGTAACCACTCCATCACAGGCCGTGCATTATGAACAGGTGCTCGATCGTGTTGAAAGATGCAATCGCCATTCGCGAATTGCTCTTCAACAGTGGGAAGCAAGAAGGTGCTTGAAACATCAATGTAGGCCTGTGCTCTGATAGTGCCACGCAAAACAACAAGGCTCTCTTTTATTTATACTTTGTATTTGGAAACATTCCGCTATCAGCTTGTCATACAGGTAGAAAAACAATCTACATAGAAATATCACTACGGAAATAATTTTGCACAATAAGTTAAGATTATTATACGATATTTGATTCTGCAATAAACTGTAGCTAAAAAACTGACATGGCACCAACCGTAGCTGAGAAGGAATATAAAAGAGAACATATACTAAGAGATTAAACTGTAAATGTAACCACTAATAGTACACTAAATATCATAAACACACATTATGGCTCTTAAAATCCTCATTATGCTTTGCCAGACATAAGTAATTCTCAGTGTCTTTACCTATTTATAATACCGTACAAGAACAAAGGGAAGGGGTGTTAGGTGACACGAAGAGCACCACACATTCGAATATGGCAACAAATCACGGACAATATTTATGTGGGTGGCTGGACAAGGAGTTGAACACAGGTATCCGTGAAAGCGAGTCCAGGATTCCAACCACTGAGCCATCTCAATCTGTTTCTGATACCGTCATCACTTTCTGTGGCATTGGTGTTATTTGTATTACTTATGTATTGTTGAGGTTTTCTGTCCGCAGCATTCCACATTAGTCTCTCATGTGCATATCTCTTCATCCCCACGTAGCTACAGCAATCTACATCCGTTACAGTATTCAAGCATTGATCTCTGTCTATAATTCTTTCCCTTTCACTTATCTCTACAACCAAATGTTCAGCGCCCACATTTCACCTCCATATAAGGCTTCATCCAAGACAAACAGTTCCAGAAAAGACTTTCTAACACTTAAACGTATACTCGATGCTAATATATTTCTCTCTTTTAGGAAAACTTATCTTGCTATTGCCATTTTATGTCCTCTCTTCTTCTGATGTGGTAAGTTATTAAGCTCCCCAAATAGAACAACTAGTCTACTATGTTTAGCGTCTCAGTACCTAATCTAATCCCTGTTGCATCGCCTACCTTCATTCGTCTACATTATCCTTGTTCTGCTTTTATTACTGTTCACCTTATAAACTCTTTTCATTATAGACGAGAGCAGGGTAAAATGATCATGGAGAGCTAAGAGTGTATTAGGGCCCCGGGGTTATGAAGTGCTGGCGTCGCGTCGAAAATGCCTCGACTTATTCTCCATGTACGGCCCAGTCGTCCCGACAAGTATAACTTGCCCACTGTATCGCTCCTCGGAGTTATTATAACAGTTATAAATTTTAGTCATCCTGATATAAGGTAAATCGTCATTTTGTGTGTACTAGCAGACGGCTTTTCCTGATGTAGGCGAGAAACCAAGCAGAAATCACAGTACGTTAAAACCGACAAATTGTTAACGAACTGTTTTTCGAGCTTAAAAACAAAGCAAATTGGAAATATCTTTAGTTACAGACTAGTGGTGATGTTTTATCTCAATAAAGCAAAACGCCTCTGGTAAGTAAATGCACATTTACTTGTAGTTGTAACGACGGAACGAAAGTAACCTCAGGAACTGTAAAGCAACTACGGACAATATGGCCACACAAATGAAGAATTTACCAAGTACTATCTGGCAAGAAATACTGTGGGGCGTAAGAACTAGCAACCTCCTATTTTGATGGGAGTTATAATGTGGAGAGAGGAGGATTATGAGATTGACAGACGGCGAGAGGGGGGGGAGGGGAGGAGAAGATGATACAGATAATGGGGAAGAGCAGATGGAGAGAGACATGGGGAAGATGGTCAGAGAAGAGATGGAGAGAGTGAGGGGGGGGGGGGGGGGGAGAGAGGAGGAGACGGACTAATAGAAGATTTGTATAAATACATACCACGGCAATGCCTAGTAATTACAGGGTGAGCACAACGTCTTGCCCTGATTATAACAATTTATTACAGAATAACCGTTTGACATAATAAGTTACATTTGAGGCCGTTACATAGTAATGTCTAGAGAGGGGAGTATTGTCCGGAACGGTGGACTGGAAGGAACGGTCCAACACCTTGGCCACCCCGCTCTCCAGACATTACGCCCCTTGACTTTTTTTTCTGGGGCTATATCAAGGACAGAGTCTTCGTCACACCAGTTGCTGACGTCGACGAACTGAAGGCTAGCATACAAGCTGCTGTGGTTACTGTGACAGAACACGTGTTACGAAACACCAGGCGGCAACTGGAATACCGCCTAGACATTCTCCGAGCTACCAAAGGAGCACACGTTGAAGTTTACGAACGTAAGTGGTCTTAAAAAAAATAGTAACACTAACCTATTTAATGACTCCAAATGTAACTTATTATGTCAAACGCTTATTGTGTTATAAATTTTTATAATCAGGGCAAGTCTTTGTGCTCACCCTGTGTATCACAACCCCCTACGTGTTGATCTAATTAGGACCTCGAGAACAAGATTAATTACAACGCTCGCGGAGGCATTGTTACACTCACTTGTCCTGCACCCAGTGTACGAATGGAACGCAAAAAAATCTGACAGTGATTCGCTGAGTATAACTGTGCAGCATGGGAAAAATAGCTCGTCTGGAAAATATTTGTAAGACTGACGCGGAACTGGCCCCTGTGTTGTGCAAGAACACTGGCCACCACGGAAAACCGATGCACCAATCGGTTGCTTTCAGATGTCTCCACACGCACATTTCCCGCACGCTCTGCCCCGAGTACTTTGCTATGTCAATAAGTTAATGTGAACGAGAGGAGAAGGCGTGCTTAGACATCTGCAACACACAATGTTGCTCACGACAGAAGAGAACGTGTGCTGTGAAGCACAATTCATAGAATACCTGTGCGAAACCTCTTCCGCAAGAGTTTAACACAGGAAGTGTTTTGCTAAAACATCTAGCAAATTCTCCAGTGCAAAACGTAGTGGCAAAATAACACGAAACTGCCGAAGTAGCGAAAAAAAGCCAGAACTATCCAAAAAGAGATCGGACACCAGCAAACATTGCCCAACTGAAGAAACGCTGGAAAAACGTCCTACGAACTCTCAACGCCGTTTATCTGTGCAAGTGGGAAATACGAAATCGTTGTATCGAAACACTGTAAAAATGATCTGCATCTGTGCGCTTACATATTTACTGATGTGCATGAGCTAAAACCCCCAAACTAACTTCCGCGTATAGAATTCCGCCGGTGGTTTTCGAGTGAAGTCGAATTACGGCTTTTCGATACTCAACTTTTCAGCTTTCAGGAACTCAAAGAACATGCTCCATTATGCTTTGAAGAGCCGTTGCATAATGTCAAGATTGGTGTTTAGTGCTCAATGTCCGCAATGTAAAACAGTTATTTTACCAAATACGCAATGTTCACCGGTTCTCCTCAGAAACAGTTTCATCCACGCGTGGATAAACTCACAGAAGACGAGCGACTGCGTGGATATTTTCAGCAAGAGGAGAAACAGCGCACGCCGCCGTAGAAACCTTGCAACGAGTGCATTAGGTGTTCGGCGAGGAGAGGCAGTGCAGTCTGCTGGCCACCTCGATCGCCGGATCTCTCTGCCTGCGATTTTTACCTGTGGGGCAGACTGAATGGTCAGGAGTACTCAACTAATTCTCACACACTGAAAGAGCTACGCCAGAACCCTCAAAATGCTGTTGTTGCTATCTATCAGACAAAGCTGCTACGAGCGTCTCAAAGCTTGATAAATCCTGCACAGCGCTGCATCGAACTCAACTGTGGCCATTTCCAACATCTGCGATTTTCATTACAAAGATTGGTGCTGCGTCAGTTGTACAGCAAGTATTTTCAAGGCCAGCTTTACTATCCCAAACTTGCAGATGTAGATACCTTCTCAATATGAGGCGAAAACTTTGTTTAGGTCTTGAGAATAGCGACTTCCCTACAACAGCATAGTGAACAGTGTCATAATGTTGCTTACCTTGTCTCCTAAATCGTAACTGAATGCAGACTTTTATTCGATTTTTTATGCAAGTATTGCATCGAAATTACAGCGCCATCGAAATTACAGCCACGCCTATACCCGTAAATGGTACTTGTTTTTTAATACTCAAGTATGTTACACCAGTTTGAGATTGTTCGATTGTACTAGATACTTCGAAGGGTAGCGTACGGTTCTACGATGGTATACGAAATAGCAGGAATTTTTAAAATTGTCGTAAGACTGGTGAGTATGATGCTTCTAATGTTTTCTTGAACGTTTTAAACAGACACGAGGTGCAATTATTAGTTGGCAGTCTCTGAAGTGGCGACTGTGATGTGTGACTGAGAAGAGCGAACTACATCTACGTCCGTACTCTGCAAACCTCTGTAAATAACATGGGAGAGGGTATTTCCCATTCTACTAGTTTTTAGACTCTTTCTATTTAGTTAATAACATGTTCCATATGAACGATGCTTTTATCGAAATGGTGTGGAACGTGTCAGTTTACAGGATATATGTAAGTGGCGAGCTTTAACATTAATCAGTATATATTCTTTAGTCCTACTCATGCAACTACGCTTAAAAACTATATTTTTATGGGCTACCAATTTTTAAATAAAAATTCGTCAATAGTGTAGAAGAAGTTGCCCAGGAGAAATACTTTCAGGTTAGATTTAAAACTTGCGTCATTACTTGCCAGACATTTTATGTTATTGGGAAAGTGATCAAGAATTTTTGTTGCTGATTATTCAACTCCTTTCTAAGCCAGTTACAGTTTTGATAATGGGTAACACCGGCCATTTTTTCGTCTATGGACATTTTTATTCTTCTCAAATTGTGACGGATAATTTATGACTAATTTCATTAGCGGATAAATGAATTGTGTCGATGCAGCTAAAATGCCTAACTCCTTGAAGAGGTACCCACATGACGACCGTGAGTGAACACCACATGTTATTCTTACTGCTCGCTTTTGTCCAATCAATACTAGTTTTGTAAGTGATGACTTACTCCAGAAAATTATTCCATTATGCATCGTTGAATGGAAATATGCTAAATATGTCACGAGGTTGATTCGTTTGTTTTCTTGACCAACAATTATACACAATTCTAATAGATTGCTTTACACGAGTACTCCAAGAAAACAAAAAATATACATTTTTTTACAAAGCTCTTTTGACAAAAAATAAAATCTGATTCTACTCTCCTGGAAATTGAAATAAGAACACCGTGAATTCATTGTCCCAGGAAGGGGAAACTTTATTGACACCTTCCGGGGGTCAGATACATCACATGATCACACTGACAGAACCACAGGCACATAGACACAGGCAACAGAGCATGCACAATGTCGGCACTAGTACAGTGTATATCCACCTTTCACAGCAATGCAGGCTGCTATTCTCCCATGGAGATGATCGTAGAGATGCTGGATGTAGTCCTGTGGAACGGCTTGCCATGCCATTTCCACCTGGCGCCTCAGTTGGACCAGCGTTCGTGCTAGACGTGCAGACCGCGTGAGACGACGCTTCATCCAGTCCCAAACATGATCATTGGGGGACAGATCCGGAGATCTTTTTTCTGGCCAGGGTAGTTGACTTACACCTTCTAGAGCACGTTGGGTGCACGGGATACATGTGGACGTGCATTGTCCTGTTGGAACAGCAAGTTCCCTTGCCGGTCTAGGAATGGTAGAACAATGGGTTAGATGACGGTTTGGATGTACCGTGCACTATTCAGTGTCCCCTCGGCGATCACCAGAGGTGTACGGCCAGTGTAGGAGATCGCTCCCCACGCCATGATGCCGGGTGTTGGTCCTGTGTGCCTCGGTCGTATGCAGTCCTGATTGTGGAGCTCATCTACACGGCGCTAAACACGCATACGACCATTATTGGCACCAAGGCAGAAGCGACTCTCATCGCTGAAGACGACACGTCTCCATTCGTCCCTCCATTCACGCCTGTCGCGACACAACTGGAGGCGGGCTGCACGATGTTGGGGCGTGAGCGGAAGACGGCCTAACGGTGTGCGGAACCGTAGCCCAGCTTCATGGAGACGGTTGCGTATGGTCCTCGCCGATACCCCAGGAGCAACAGTGTCCCTAATTTGCTGGGAAGTGGCGGTGCGGTCCCCTACGGCACTGCGTAGGATCCTACGGTCTTGACGTGCATCCGTGTGTCGCTGCGGTCTGGTTCCAGGTCGACGGGCACGTGCACCTTCCGCCGACCACTGGCGACAACATCGATGTACTGTGGAGACCTCACGCCCCACGTGTTCAGCAATTCGGCGGTACGTCCACACGGCCTCCCGCATGCCCACTATACGCCCTCGCTCAAAGTCCGTCAACTGCACATACGGTTCACGTCCACGCTGTCGCGGCATGCTACCAGTGTTAAAGACTGCGATGGAGCTCCGTATGCCACGGCAAACTGGCTGACACTGACGGCGGCGGTGCACAAATGCTGCGCAGCTAGCGCCATTCGACGGCCAACACCGCGGTTCCTGGTGTGTCCACTGTGCTGTGCGTGTGATCATTGCTTGTACAGCCCTCTCGCAGTGTCCGGAGCAAGTCTGACACACCGGTGTCAATGTGTTCTTTTTTCCATTTCCAGGAGTGTATTATACAACTGCTGTTTGATTGTTTTACAGCAATAATTTTAAATGATTAATTTTCTGTGTCTCAATCTTTATAATCCTAAGTAGTGGTGAGGTGGTGTAATGTACGATAGTGTAGTGTTAATTTCCCACAACTTTTCATGCAACTCAAAGTACTAAGCCGGCTTAGGCTACACATTCACTTCAGTCACTCTCACACCATCTAAGTCTACTACTTATTCATGCAACCCAACTACTATATAAAAAAATACGAATTACTTAGTCGTTAATGTGACACTAACGCTGATGTATGGCGTGAATCTCGATGAGTGCCGACGTCACCAGTCTGTTCTCTGTGTTAATGTGGGCAAAACAATTCTGCTGCGAAATTGTCTTTTTGATGAAACTGACACAAAAATTTCTCCGACTGGTGTACAAATTTTGCACTCTAGTTGCTGAAACAAGCATAAAAATAGCACCTACATTTGACTACAAAGCTACATTTCTTTCGGTCTTCTCTTTCTCACAAGTTGATGGTGTGCCTCGCTCACTCTGCAAAAACATACCAAAGTGACTTGCACATTTCGTGCTCATGCTACATGGTACAAACTATCGCCCAATATCTGCAATTCAGGTGATCACGAACCACTCGCGAAAGCCCACACGAATATCAACGCACAATAGTGCGAAAAACCACGTGAGAAAACCACAAGCGAATAACCACAGTGAACGAGAATCGCATAAGACGCCTTAGCTCATCAGTATAACCACACTCGAATAAAGTATCCCATTCACGAAAAAACATTGCACCAAAGGCGACATCCATAGACGAAAAACACACCACAAATATATCGCGCCATTGGCAAAGACAATAATTAGCCCGCAGCGAAGACACACTGCACTGGGCAATGGTCGCAAACCATGGCGAAAACACACAAAAAAGTCAACATGCCTCTCGCGTGGACAATACACGACCATCCTACAAAATGTTTCCATGGGTTTCGCAAACTAATCTCAACAACGCTCCTCTCACACAATATACTACGAATTGTGTACCGAATCGTACAAGGGCGTTTACTGCAATGCACACACAACAAACAGAAGAAATTTGATTGTTGCTGAACTCCAAGGTTCTGCCACCAATACTCGTGCACTTGTTTCGGACTGGAAGACATAAAATTCTATCGTTGTTGTGACACTTCATTCTGCCGCCCCGTCCAGAACGCAAAACTGCTATGAGAACATATTAATTCACGCGAAATGGGACTCAAATGAACAACGTAGTTTCCGTCGTGAAATCGCTACATTTCAATTTCAACTATTGTAATTAGTTAGCTCTGGGATGACCATCTGGACATCTACATACTTGATACATGTTACGAAGAAATACTTGTACAGTGAAATTCTAACAATGCCTAACTATTACGCCTAGCTGTAATGGAGAAGTTCCTATGGTAATTATCATTGTGAATCACAAAAAATCTAAAGAAATGATTGTTCTCTTTAACACTATTATAACTAAGACAAACTTATGCTACTATGCTTATGTTCGGCTGCCATTGACCGTCAAACTATCTGTGGCTTGTTCAAAATAGGGAACTTCCAGCAACGTTTCTTCCAGATCGTCGTATCTAATAACATTGATGAGGCTGGGACCGAGTTCAGTTGCAGATGCGTTTTGTGACTCTTCTGCGTATTCAACTAGTCATTGACTTTGGTTGACATTTCTTCGCTCCCCCAGTCCTGGGTTTGGTTCCCAAATTTCAATTTTCTCGGCCTGACCTCCGTTTCCGTTTCCGTTTTCTCCGTTGTTCATTCGCGCCCATCTTGTATTGTCATTGAAATCGAACCCATGGTTTCGCCATACGTTGTTTTGTGGTCCGTAGCCTTCATTCCTCCTTCCATTCCAGCCTCTGTTGCATAGTACATAACTACAGCGGTTCCCACTCTAGTCTCTTCGTTGTTCAGCTTCATTACTCCCGAAATTTCCCGACCGTGAATGGTTTCCGTAAGGCGACCCATTCCGTACATTTCCATTCCTATTATTATAATTGTTATGTTGTGGACGCGACATAGAGCATGCGCCGTATCTGTCAGAGTTTCTTCTGCGTTCTCCGATATTTTCTGCTCGGAACGCGTACTCTAATTCGTAAAGAATGTTACGGGAAGTACTGAGCTCCACATTACACCTGGCAGCTAAATACTTGATGTACTGACGGAAGTGACGTATGATTTCACCGATGGAGCATGGTACGTCAAGATACTGGTTCTTGTCATCATTGCATCAAGGAACTTGACTGGGCTTTTGTAGCCAAAACTCTGGAAATCCTTGCCAACAATCGTCTCATACTCTATGCGCTCTTGCGCCTCCTCGGACCAGTAGATATTTAGAAATCTGTGCTTGAACTCCTGGTAACTTATACATGTCGCTGATATTCCGCGCATTTTCTCCGCAACTGATCCTTGCAAGTATCCGCAAATAAAGTCTAACATGTATTATGAAGGCCAAGTTGGAGGTAAAGAGAGGTCAAATTGTGATATCCGTGTGCGTGGGTGAGTAAAATTACCCTCATCTCGGAAAATTTCGAATGTTCGGACTCGTAAGAAATGTTGAAAATCGAATGGCGTTTCGTCGACAACTTTCGTAAAACGGAAAATATCAATCCTTTGGATGTCCTCGTTCGACGTCCCCTCATTTGCACTGCCTTCACAGCTTCGAGAAAATGCAACGTTCATCTCACCATGTCCTCTGCTCGCTGCTAACGGTATGCGGCTATCCGTGCCGTCCCAATTTTTTTCTGGTTCTGTTGCGTTCGCGCTTGGCCGCATTTGGAATTTTTTCCTTAGCGCCTCGTCCAATTTCTTCTCCATGCGCGTGTTGATAGCTTCCTGTTGAGATTTGAAAGAAAGAAGAGTCTAGAACTCTTCAGTCTCGCTCACTGGAGCTGCAGTTGTCACGGCAGAAGCAGCCCCTAATTTGCTCAGCTCAATTTGTCCATGGCTGCTGTCGCATGAAGATCAGTGGCTTCACGCGTTTTCGTGACGACGCGCTGCTGTGCGTCATTTTGTCGCTTTTCACGCTTTTGACCTTCTTGTTCAAATTGATCATTGCCTCTCGTCCTTGCACTTCTTAGTGTTTACTCGATTTCTATGTTTCAGCTGCTACGCGCCTTGCGAAAGTTGCTACTGTCTTGGCGCTCTCTGCCGTCTTGCTCAATCTTTAAACTATTAATTGCTTTGGTGTTTACTTTACGTAGGTTTTCCTGGAGTTTATCTGCCCATGACTCGTGTTCCTCTCGCATCTGATTTACCTGAGCACCGATATTTTTTATGTCCGTCCTCGTCTCATTAATTTTCTCCTCCATTCCTTTTAGTCAATCAATTTTCTTCTCCAGTCCCATCAAAAATGCCACCAGATTGTAGTTATCTTCCTTTTCCTCAGTACTGTGATCGTAAGAACTCATGCTTGATTTCTGTGGTGTTGTTTCCGCATCATTGCGTTCTGATATCTCCCTGTCTTCTCTGTCCGGATTTCTAATAATCACCTCTGCTTCGATATGTTTCGGTACACGCACATCTTCTGTCACACACGATCTGACACTGTCCGTCCCCTCAAGATAAACCATATCACTTTCGTCTCCCTGATTTCCTCACTGCACGACATCGATGTTGCTAACACCTTTCAACAACAACGCCTCCCTACGTTCAAACGGTACCTCCACCGTTTCATTGCGCTTTTCCTCCATGACGTACGCTTTATTTTTCCGCTCCCAGTCTACTTGTCTCCGTGCTCTACTTATCGTTATCATTAAAATTCTCTATCGACAACAAACTTTAATTATCCGTGCAACACATGAACAACCGTAACTCACAAGATATGCGCAGCACAATACAATGACGTCAAAAACATTAGCAAAGCAGTTTGCAGTTCCAGACTACGACAATAGCTCAGCAGTTTACGCTATTAGTGCGCTTGCTTCCTTCAGTGACTTAAATACTTTGAAAGCTGCCTATTTTGGTTATTTTCATGCCCTGATGGCCTATGGAATTATATTCTGGGAAACCAGCCAAAGGCAAACAAAATCCTCATAGCCCAGAAAAGAGTCATTAAGATTCTGTGTGGTGTTAATTACAGACATTCCTGCAGGAAACTCTTCCAAGAGCTGAGAATACTCACAACATTATCTCAGTAAATTTTCTCTCTTTTGTGTTTCTTGTGTAAAAACCATTCCCTTTTTGAAATGAACAGCATGTATCATAACTATGACACTAGGGTAAAAAATGATCTACATCTTGAAGAAAAGAGTCTAAGTATGTTACAAAAAGGAGTACACTACTCTTGCATAAAAATATTTAATTCCCTCCCTCAGGCAATAAAAATGTCAGTTACTGATCCACCTACTATTAAAGATCAACTTAAACAATATCTTCTGAGTAAAACCATTTACTCACTGGACGAATTTATGTATGAGAATATGTGAATTGATTTTGATCTATTGTAAGTCTGCTCAATGTAATTTGTAACTTTTTACAAAAAACAATTCTTGTAAACATTTTTTTTCTGTGTAATATATTATTAATTGTACAACCTTCTATTATAAACAAACGTATCAAATCTATGTAAATGAGACGTTCTACACCCAAGCGATTTATCGTTAATTGGTCTTCAGAACACGAATGAAATAAATAAACTAGATCTAGAATCAAAGACAACCAAATACAAAACAAATCCAACAGTAAACACCACAAAAATAATACGACAGCGCCGTTGGCAACGACGGGAAAACGGTCGACAAGTGACACTCACACAAATACACTGTAAATAAAACAGATAAATACATAACAACACGAGCACAGAAATAAGTATCTACAACATACTACTGAACCATATTTTTCTTTTCCGTTTCAACATATTGTGGACCTGTTTGGCAAGGACGCTTAATGACAGAGGTGCCAAGGAGCAAGAGCCTGGCAGTGGTTAGCCAACTGCAAGATTCCGACTCTTTCAATTGCAACCAAGCCTTTAATAAAATGGAAAAGGTAATGTGAATCAGAACACAGGGAGGAGTTGTGGTCTAAATAACAATAGATTTATTCATTCTTAACATAACATGACAAAAGATGGGTAAGAAATGCCACACAAACATTTTTTATTTGACAAACGCTTTCAGTAATATGCGGTCTATGGTTCACAAGTCATCAGTTGGGTATCAACACACTACACTAACCAGAACTAATAGCTTTATCTGACTTCATAAATATGAATCTGTGGTATAGCCCAAAAACTACGCTACTATCAAGCATCTACACTCTAAAACTCATAAACAAAAATATGGTTCCAAAGAACAGGGTGCTGAGAACCATGTATTGGAGCCCTACGCCATAGCAGCGAATACTTTGCCATTCTGCAGGTGAGGGCGGCACAGCACGACACCTCGCCGACTGCAGTCACACGGACAGCGACAATCTGTTATTAACTGGCCGCGCGGGGTACCCGTGAGGCTCTCCCCGTCGGAGGTTCGAGTCCTCCCTTGGGCATGGGTGTGTGTGTTGTCCTTAGTGTAAGTTAGTTTAAATTAGATTAAGTAGTGCGTAACCCTATGGACCGATGACCTGAGCAGTTTGGTCCCATGGAACCAATTTGTTATCAACGGCGCGCTCTCGGAAATATGCAACTACGCGGTCTCGCGTTCGGCTGATTCGGAACGCCGATACTTCCCTATGAGCCTCTGAAACACCAGTGGGTTCCAGCGTGCAGGTGGACCCGTTTTCTGGTCTGCCAAACCAGTTTGACTCCATGGCACCACTATGCACGACGGATAAGCCAAATGCCTAGCCGGCCGGAGTGGCCTTGCGGTTCTAGGCGCTACAGTCTGGAACCGAGCGACCGCTACGGTCGCAGATTCGAATCCTGCCTCGGGCATGGATGTGTGTGAGGTCATTAGGTTAGTTAGGTTTAATTAGTTCTAAGTTCTAGGCGACTGATGACCTCAGAAGTTATGTCGCATAGTGCTCAGAGCCATTTGAACCAAATGTTTAGACGGCAGAATCAAAACAAATAAGTACACCCACCCATAACTCGTTGTGTGCGTGATGAAAGAAACAGTACCTCTGACGGTTCAGATGGTGACTGGCACAGGCTGTAGGTGGCACACTAGCAAAGGACACAAGTCTCACCATTTAGGTAAAGACCTCCGCAGCTCAGTAGCATAGCATATTTACATGCTTAGACTACAACCACTTTATCAAAAGCCAATCATGAGCTGGAGCTCGGCATTCGTAGCTGGGAGATCAAATGGCTCTAAGGACTATGGGACTTAACATCTGAGGTCATCAGTGCCCTAGACTTAGAACTACTTAAACCTAACTAACCTAAGGACATCACACACATCCCAAGGCAGGATTCGAACCTGCGACTGTAGCAGCAGTGCGGTTCCGGACTGAAGTGCATACAACCGCTCAGCCACAGAGGTCGGCGCTGGGAGATCGCCCCTTGCTCTATATACACAGATTTGGCCAACCACCGACTTTAAAAATAATTGGGAGAAAAGGAAGAAAGATTCAGCTTCGTGTCCACTTTCCCATGCGTTCACGCTGTGTCTTTGCTAAAAGCATGACTTGGATGGAACCACAGTCCTCCATAAAAAGATCGTTATCTCTCATGCTGTGTCCATTTCGAAATTTCCAAAGAATGGCCACAAACTCGCTAAAAGCTTCGTGCCTTCATAAATGTTTCGTAGCAGAGTTTGGATGCCAAGGCGCCACTGCCCTGGCCCACTGCCCTGTCCCCAGAAACGCAGCCGTCTCGTCGGCTTGCTACCTAACAAGGGCCCATCCCCTGCTTTATTGCCGGTCATCAGTCCGTACAAAGCTCCGCTCGTAGCTGCAGCGACTCCTTGGTGCTAGTCAGCCTACCTGGACGCGGCTGCTGACACACCGGCGCCACCTAATGTGTCTACACAATGAGAGTGTCAGATTTTCCAGCCAGCAAATGTTTTCACCCACGTTCCGAAAAAAAAGAAAACCTCCCCTCGGATATGGCATCCAAGTAATGAAGACCACCTTCCCAATGAACATTAAGCAACATGACCATATATCCAAAGTGAGAGTGCCCTCCAGTGACTCAAACTGTTACATATATTATAGTCCTGTTCTGTTTTAATTTCTTTAAGGATTTTCTGTCTGTAATCTGACTCTAAGCTATGAAATGGGCCTCCCAGACTCCAGTAACCACAGGTATTTTTTTCCCTGTGTGCTT
Organism: Schistocerca gregaria; assembly: GCF_023897955.1. Lineage (NCBI taxonomy): Eukaryota > Metazoa > Arthropoda > Insecta > Orthoptera > Acrididae > Schistocerca > Schistocerca gregaria. The sequence continues at coordinate 207,007,567 of NC_064920.1, read as the reverse complement.
GTGGCCCCACATACACTTTCTGTAAGATGTTTAGTTAGTTACGTCCTCTACCCTCTTGTTCAGGTAGTTGCCTGATTTGTGTATCACTATCTCCCAACTGCAGCAAGAGGTACATAAACATATACTTCATATCAGTCAAAAGAAATCCACTGAGTTCTTTGTTTAGACAGCTGATAGCTGTATTAACCCATTTCTGGTTGTGGCGCTGAAAAACCTTCACACAAGTGAGTGACGTTGCTGCTCCCATTTCCTTCAGATCATCTGCAATACTACGCTCTAAGTTTCTAGCCACCTTTCTTCCAGCCCTTCCTACTAAACGTGTTGCCAAATGGTTCAAATGGCTCTGAGCACTATGGGACTTAACTGCTAGGTCATCAGTCCCCTAGAACTTAGAATTACTTAAACGTAACTAACCTAAGGACATCACACACATCCATGCCGCAGCGGTCGTGCAGTTCCAGACTGAAGCGCCTAGAACCGCTCAACCACACCGGCCGGCACTAAAAGTGTCACATTTATTTCATCCAAAGCCCCTATATTGTCTGTCGTTGGCTGTCCACTGGGTATCACGATTCTTGTGATCTGGTAGCATATGTCTACCTTTTCCTGTAGAATTTGGCCAACACCCCTCGTGTCACTGCCACCCAGCTGCGAGACTGTTCCTACCAACATATCTTTAAAGTTGTTCCTACGAGTCAGCTCTCTGCTTCACTCAAAAACTGGTTGAGGCTGTTCTTCAGTTCCAGGTAACAAGTCGAACTGATTGCTAAACTTCATCTGAAATCTGACATCTGAGGTTTTCTCCTTTTGTTTGTTACTCATTTCCTTTTTCCGAATCCCGTTTCTCTTTTCCTTCGGCCTATCTAACCTAAAATACACCATTTTTAATTCTTCGTGAAATACGTAAATCTTTCTTCGCTGTTTCATAATTTCTTGTCTCGACTGCATATCTAAAATTCCACAGAAGAGCATCATCTGTTACTTTACTGGCCTTCCCTCTAAAGTCTCCGCAATGAGACACCAACCCACAGTCCTGACATATTTCTCCCATACTAACTAACCTACAGCAATATTCACATTCGTCGCATGCGACACTACTTCTGCAACAAACACAATACCGTAAAAAATAGTGAAAAATTATCATTTGATGAGCTGAGTAGCTAATTTTAAGGCGGCGGGCAGACATAGACACGAGAATGTAAACACCATCCAGCTATTCTCTGTACATAAGTTGCAGGTCGCAGAAGACAGCCGGCCAATGTGACCGAGCGGTTCTACAGTCTGGAATCGGGCGACCACTACGGTCGCAGGTTCGAATCCTGCCTCAGGCATGGATGTGTGTGATGTCCTTAGGTTAGTTAGGTTTAAGTAATTCTAAGTTCTAGGGGACTGATGACCTCAGATGTTGTCCCATAGTGCTCAGAGCTTTTTCGCAGAAGACAAGAAATTAAAGCAAACTAGAAAGAAAAGACAAACTATTTTTAACAACAGTCTTATCACACAGACACTGTCACACTGTCAGGAAATATACAGGAAATATGCACAGAACTGTATCTACACAACACGTTACGACTGTATGGCGGGCACATGTAAACGGGTGTGGAGCACAGGGGAAATGATTGGTTAGACGCCTTTGTGCGCGTTGTAACTGGTCTAATCTTGTCTTCGTGATTCCTACAGCAATCATAAAAACGTTGTGTAAGTAACCTCCTTTGTAGACCGGTTGCATTTTTCTGGTATCCTACCAATGAACCGAAATCCATCACATCCTTTACCTAGGGCCGAAACCATGTGATAGTTTCACTGAATGTCCCTACATATTGTTACACCCAGGTATTTGTAGAGTTGGCCGATTTCACTTTCGTTGTAGTCATAGGATGCTCCGTTTTTTCGTTTTGTGAAGTGCACAGTTTTACATTTCTGTGCATTCAAAAAGCCGTCCCAAAACTCCTCGGAAGCTCTAATAGTACCGACCGGCTTCCGTGTCATCCTCTGCATACTGGCGTCATGAGATGTAGACGTTGAGGGGCGTGGGATTAGCACACTGCTCTCCTAGCCGTTGTCAGTTTTAGTGATCTGGAGCTGCTACTACACGGCCAAGAACCTCCTCAGTTACTGGAATACGAGACTGAGTGCACAGTAGGTGAACAGCGCATGGCGGGTCGGATGGTCACCCATCCAAGTGCCAACCACATCCGACAGCGCTTAATATCGTTGATGTGACGGACATCGGTGTATTCGTTGCGACTCGGTTGTTGACTGCATACTTAAAGCAAGTAGCCAGCACATTGAATATCTGAGTGAATATTTATGCAACATTTTTCACACTGTACATTATGCGTAACTCCAAATCTGTGATATGTCCGATGTTACTATTAATATTGTTTGTAAGCTTATAAGCTTATTAATATAAAGCATTAGCACCATGAATTCCAACACACTTTCCTCCGGCACGTGTGAAGTTCCTTTTACATATGTTGATAACTCTCCATACTAGATTACATACTGCGTCCTCCCTACCAAAAATTATTTAATTCAGCCACAAATTCCCCTAGCTACCCTATACGATAATAAACGTAAATGCTTTTCGGAAATTAGGAAATACTGCATATACCTGAGTTTCACGCTACTGTTAAACAATTTCATGTATGTTTTCGACAATTACCTAGGTGAATTGAATAACGTACACATGGGCTCTGCTCTGTTATCAAAGCTTTCTGGCTTAATAATTTTAATTTTTGTCCGCGAAATTGACTCATGCTCTGTTTAGTTGAGACAGGTGTTTCAATTTTCAACTCTCAGAGTGGTTTAACAATGCAGTTCTCCAGTCATTCAGAAGGGAACAGCATGTGCTACAGAAAAGCAGTTCGTTGGTTTCCCATTGCCTTCCTTGTGGCTTTAGTCCATCAGGTAAAGTCGTGTCCAGTCATTCAGAAGGGAACAGCGTGTGCTACAGAAAAGCAGTTCGTTGGTTTCCCATTGCCTTCCTTGTGGCTTTAGTCCATCAGGTAAAGTCGTGTCCAGTCATTCAGAAGGGAACAGCGTGTGCTAGAAAAGCAGTTCGTTGGTTTCCCATTGCCTTCCTTGTGGCTTTAGTCCATCAGGTAAAGTCGTGTCCAGTCATTCAGAAGGGAACAGCGTGTGCTACAGAAAAGCAGTTCGTTGGTTTCCCATTGCCTTCCTTGTGGCTTTAGTCCATCAGGTAAAGTCGTGTCCAGTCATTCAGAAGGGAACAGCGTGTGCTACAGAAAAGCAGTTCGTTGGTTTCCCATTGCCTTCCTTGTGGCTTTATTCCATCAGGTAAAGTCGTGTCCAGTCATTCGTAAGGGAACAGCGTGTGCTACAGAAAAGCAGTTCGTTGGTTTCCCATTGCCTTCCTTGTGGCTTTAGTCCATCAGGTAAAGTCGTGTCCAGTCATTCAGAAGGGAACAGCGTGTGCTACAGAAAAGCAGTTCGTTGGTTTCCCATTGCCTTCCTTGTGGCTTTAGTCCATCAGGTAAAGTCGTGTCCAGTCATTCGTAAGGGAACAGCGTGTGCTACAGAAAAGCAGTTCGTTGGTTTCCCATTGCCTTCCTTGTGGCTTTAGTCCATCAGGTAAAGTCGTGTCCAGTCATTCAGAAGGGAACAGCGTGTGCTACAGAAAAGCAGTTCGTTGGTTTCCCATTGCCTTCCTTGTGGCTTTAGTCCATCAGGTAAAGTCGTGTCCAGTCATTCGTAAGGGAACAGCGTGTGCTACAGAAAAGCAGTTCGTTGGTTTCCCCTTGCCTTCCTTGTGGCTTTAGTGCATCAGGTAAAGTCGTGTCCAGTCATTCAGAAGGGAACAGCGTGTGCTACAGAAAAGCAGTTCGTTGGTTTCCCATTGCCTTCCTTGTGGCTTTAGTCCATCAGGTAAAGTCGTGTCCAGTCATTCAGAAGGGAACAGCGTGTGCTACAGAAAAGCAGTTCGTTGGTTTCCCATTGCCTTCCTTGTGGCTTTAGTCCATCAGGTAAAGTCGTGTCCAGTCATTCAGAAGGGAACAGCGTGTGCTACAGAAAAGCAGTTCGTTGGTTTCCCATTGCCTTCCTTGTGGCTTTAGTCCATCAGGTAAAGTCGTGTCCAGTCATTCAGAAGGGAACAGCGTGTGCTACAGAAAAGCAGTTCGTTGGTTTCCCATTGCCTTCCTTGTGGCTTTAGTCCATCAGGTAAAGTCGTGTCCAGTCATTCAGAAGGGAACAGCGTGTGCTAGAAAAGCAGTTCGTTGGTTTCCCATTGCCTTCCTTGTGGCTTTAGTCCATCAGGTAAAGTCGTGTCCAGTCATTCAGAAGGGAACAGCGTGTGCTACAGAAAAGCAGTTCGTTGGTTTCCCATTGCCTTCCTTGTGGCTTTAGTCCATCAGGTAAAGTCGTGTCCAGTCATTCAGAAGGGAACAGCGTGTGCTACAGAAAAGCAGTTCGTTGGTTTCCCATTGCCTTCCTTGTGGCTTTAGTCCATCAGGTAAAGTCGTGTCCAGTCATTCAGAAGGGAACAGCGTGTGCTACAGAAAAGCAGTTCGTTGGTTTCCCATTGCCTTCCTTGTGGCTTTATTCCATCAGGTAAAGTCGTGTCCAGTCATTCAGAAGGGAACAGCGTGTGCTACAGAAAAGCAGTTCGTTGGTTTCCCATTGCCTTCCTTGTGGCTTTAGTGCATCAGGTAAAGTCGTGTCCAGTCATTCAGAAGGGAACAGCGTGTGCTACAGAAAAGCAGTTCGTTGGTTTCCCCTTGCCTTCCTTGTGGCTTTAGTCCATCAGGTAAAGTCGTGTCCAGTCATTCAGAAGGGAACAGCGTGTGCTACAGAAAAGCAGTTCGTTGGTTTCCCCTTGCCTTCCTTGTGGCTTTAGTCCATCAGGTAAAGTCGTGTCCAGTCATTCAGAAGGGAACAGCGTGTGCTACAGAAAAGCAGTTCGTTGGTTTCCCATTGCCTTCCTTGTGGCTTTAGTCCATCAGGTAAAGTCGTGTCCAGTCATTCAGAAGGGAACAGCGTGTGCTACAGAAAAGCAGTTCGTTGGTTTCCCATTGCCTTCCTTGTGGCTTTATTCCATCAGGTAAAGTCGTGTCCAGTCATTCAGAAGGGAACAGCGTGTGCTACAGAAAAGCAGTTCGTTGGTTTCCCATTGCCTTCCTTGTGGCTTTAGTGCATCAGGTAAAGTCGTGTCCAGTCATTCAGAAGGGAACAGCGTGTGCTACAGAAAAGCAGTTCGTTGGTTTCCCCTTGCCTTCCTTGTGGCTTTAGTGCATCAGGTAAAGTCGTGTCCAGTCATTCAGAAGGGAACAGCGTGTGCTACAGAAAAGCAGTTCGTTGGTTTCCCCTTGCCTTCCTTGTGGCTTTAGTCCATCAGGTAAAGTCGTGTCCAGTCATTCAGAAGGGAACAGCGTGTGCTACAGAAAAGCAGTTCGTTGGTTTCCCATTGCCTTCCTTGTGGCTTTAGTGCATCAGGTAAAGTCGTGTCCAGTCATTCAGAAGGGAACAGCGTGTGCTACAGAAAAGCAGTTCGTTGGTTTCCCATTGCCTTCCTTGTGGCTTTAGTGCATCAGGTAAAGTCGTGTCCAGTCATTCAGAAGGGAACAGCGTGTGCTACAGAAAAGCAGTTCGTTGGTTTCCCCTTGCCTTCCTTGTGGCTTTAGTCCATCAGGTAAAGTCGTGTCCAGTCATTCAGAAGGGAACAGCGTGTGCTACAGAAAAGCAGTTCGTTGGTTTCCCCTTGCCTTCCTTGTGGCTTTAGTCCATCAGGTAAAGTCGTGTCCAGTCATTCAGAAGGGAACAGCGTGTGCTACAGAAAAGCAGTTCGTTGGTTTCCCCTTGCCTTCCTTGTGGCTTTAGTGCATCAGGTAAAGTCGTGTCCAGTCATTCAGAAGGGAACAGCGTGTGCTACAGAAAAGCAGTTCGTTGGTTTCCCCTTGCCTTCCTTGTGGCTTTAGTGCATCAGGTAAAGTCGTGTCCAGTCATTCAGAAGGGAACAGCGTGTGCTACAGAAAAGCAGTTCGTTGGTTTCCCCTTGCCTTCCTTGTGGCTTTAGTGCATCAGGTAAAGTCGTGTCCAGTCATTCAGAAGGGAACAGCGTGTGCTACAGAAAAGCAGTTCGTTGGTTTCCCATTGCCTTCCTTGTGGCTTTAGTCCATCAGGTAAAGTCGTGTCCAGTCATTCAGAAGGGAACAGCGTGTGCTACAGAAAAGCAGTTCGTTGGTTTCCCATTGCCTTCCTTGTGGCTTTATTCCATCAGGTAAAGTCGTGTCCAGTCATTCAGAAGGGAACAGCGTGTGCTACAGAAAAGCAGTTCGTTGGTTTCCCATTGCCTTCCTTGTGGCTTTAGTGCATCAGGTAAAGTCGTGTCCAGTCATTCAGAAGGGAACAGCGTGTGCTACAGAAAAGCAGTTCGTTGGTTTCCCCTTGCCTTCCTTGTGGCTTTAGTCCATCAGGTAAAGTCGTGTCCAGTCATTCAGAAGGGAACAGCGTGTGCTACAGAAAAGCAGTTCGTTGGTTTCCCCTTGCCTTCCTTGTGGCTTTAGTCCATCAGGTAAAGTCGTGTCCAGTCATTCAGAAGGGAACAGCGTGTGCTACAGAAAAGCAGTTCGTTGGTTTCCCATTGCCTTCCTTGTGGCTTTAGTCCATCAGGTAAAGTCGTGTCCAGTCATTCAGAAGGGAACAGCGTGTGCTACAGAAAAGCAGTTCGTTGGTTTCCCCTTGCCTTCCTTGTGGCTTTAGTCCATCAGGTAAAGTCGTGTCCAGTCATTCAGAAGGGAACAGCGTGTGCTACAGAAAAGCAGTTCGTTGGTTTCCCCTTGCCTTCCTTGTGGCTTTAGTCCATCAGGTAAAGTCGTGTCCAGTCATTCAGAAGGGAACAGCGTGTGCTACAGAAAAGCAGTTCGTTGGTTTCCCCTTGCCTTCCTTGTGGCTTTAGTCCATCAGGTAAAGTCGTGTCCAGTCATTCAGAAGGGAACAGCGTGTGCTACAGAAAAGCAGTTCGTTGGTTTCCCCTTGCCTTCCTTGTGGCTTTAGTCCATCAGGTAAAGTCGTGTCCAGTCATTCAGAAGGGAACAGCGTGTGCTACAGAAAAGCAGTTCGTTGGTTTCCCATTGCCTTCCTTGTGGCTTTAGTCCATCAGGTAAAGTCGTGTCCAGTCATTCAGAAGGGAACAGCGTGTGCTACAGAAAAGCAGTTCGTTGGTTTCCCCTTGCCTTCCTTGTGGCTTTAGTCCATCAGGTAAAGTCGTGTCCAGTCATTCAGAAGGGAACAGCGTGTGCTACAGAAAAGCAGTTCGTTGGTTTCCCCTTGCCTTCCTTGTGGCTTTAGTCCATCAGGTAAAGTCGTGTCCAGTCATTCAGAAGGGAACAGCGTGTGCTACAGAAAAGCAGTTCGTTGGTTTCCCCTTGCCTTCCTTGTGGCTTTAGTCCATCAGGTAAAGTCGTGTCCAGTCATTCAGAAGGGAACAGCGTGTGCTACAGAAAAGCAGTTCGTTGGTTTCCCCTTGCCTTCCTTGTGGCTTTAGTCCATCAGGTAAAGTCGTGTCCAGTCATTCAGAAGGGAACAGCGTGTGCTACAGAAAAGCAGTTCGTTGGTTTCCCCTTGCCTTCCTTGTGGCTTTAGTCCATCAGGTAAAGTCGTGTCCAGTCATTCAGAAGGGAACAGCGTGTGCTACAGAAAAGCAGTTCGTTGGTTTCCCCTTGCCTTCCTTGTGGCTTTAGTCCATCAGGTAAAGTCGTGTCCAGTCATTCAGAAGGGAACAGCGTGTGCTACAGAAAAGCAGTTCGTTGGTTTCCCCTTGCCTTCCTTGTGGCTTTAGTCCATCAGGTAAAGTCGTGTCCAGTCATTCAGAAGGGAACAGCGTGTGCTACAGAAAAGCAGTTCGTTGGTTTCCCATTGCCTTCCTTGTGGCTTTAGTCCATCAGGTAAAGTCGTGTCCAGTCATTCAGAAGGGAACAGCGTGTGCTACAGAAAAGCAGTTCGTTGGTTTCCCCTTGCCTTCCTTGTGGCTTTAGTCCATCAGGTAAAGTCGTGTCCAGTCATTCAGAAGGGAACAGCGTGTGCTACAGAAAAGCAGTTCGTTGGTTTCCCCTTGCCTTCCTTGTGGCTTTAGTCCATCAGGTAAAGTCGTGTCCAGTCATTCAGAAGGGAACAGCGTGTGCTACAGAAAAGCAGTTCGTTGGTTTCCCCTTGCCTTCCTTGTGGCTTTAGTCCATCAGGTAAAGTCGTGTCCAGTCATTCAGAAGGGAACAGCGTGTGCTACAGAAAAGCAGTTCGTTGGTTTCCCCTTGCCTTCCTTGTGGCTTTAGTCCATCAGGTAAAGTCGTGTCCAGTCATTCAGAAGGGAACAGCGTGTGCTACAGAAAAGCAGTTCGTTGGTTTCCCATTGCCTTCCTTGTGGCTTTAGTCCATCAGGTAAAGTCGTGTCCAGTCATTCAGAAGGGAACAGCGTGTGCTACAGAAAAGCAGTTCGTTGGTTTCCCCTTGCCTTCCTTGTGGCTTTAGTCCATCAGGTAAAGTCGTGTCCAGTCATTCAGAAGGGAACAGCGTGTGCTACAGAAAAGCAGTTCGTTGGTTTCCCATTGCCTTCCTTGTGGCTTTAGTCCATCAGGTAAAGTCGTGTCCAGTCATTCAGAAGGGAACAGCGTGTGCTACAGAAAAGCAGTTCGTTGGTTTCCCCTTGCCTTCCTTGTGGCTTTAGTCCATCAGGTAAAGTCGTGTCCAGTCATTCAGAAGGGAACAGCGTGTGCTACAGAAAAGCAGTTCGTTGGTTTCCCCTTGCCTTCCTTGTGGCTTTAGTGCATCAGGTAAAGTCGTCCCGATAACGCTTACTGGCAGCAGCACGGCTGTCGTATCAGTCTCCTCTTTTTCCGCTAGCTCTGATTACTAGAGAACTGCTGCCTGCCCACAGGATGTAGCCCCTGTGTGAGCCGACCTCTGCTTCCACTCCTGTGAGCTGTATCGTTAACTACCACAAGAGCCGTTGCAGTTTTCTCTTGATCACAAATTTTTTTTTAAATTTCACTATGACTGGTTTCTGCTACAGCTTCTTCAGATCATAAAATATTCTGATGTTGTATCAACGTCAAACTAAACATGTAGGACCTACATGTTTAGTTTGACGTTTATATCACATCAGAATATTTGATGATGTGAAGACGCAGTAGCCGAAACCAGTCGTAGTAAAATTTAAAATTTGATGTGGTCAAGACGGACCTATAAAATAAAGTGCTAAACATATGATCACGGACTTACAGCCAGACATAATGTCTTTGATTGACAAGTGTAGCACCGTCACTTTGCTCCCTAGTTCTGCTCGATACACATCGTCATGAATCTGTAATCTTCGTGACTATGACGTCACGTTTTCTACTGCTGTCAGCTGCAACATTCAAACACTCGCGTTGTAGCTGTTCGGTGAATTGTATGCAGTATAAATTAATAAAGCATTTAGCGCTGAACGACGACGAAGATATGCAGTGCAAGCTCTTTGCTTTCCTTGTTTTGGAAGGCGGTAGTAAGGACCGAAATAAGAAAAAAAAGTACAGTAAAAAGGGCTGTAAAATGCATAGTTTCAGATCTACGTGCACTTGTTCATTTTTGCTGCTTTGAAACGAATCTCTTCTACTGAACGAGTGCTCATAGCTTTTAAGATATGCGTTATGGAGCCCATGTTTACTTGACAATTGTTTCTTGTTTTGGTCCATGCTATCTCCTCCCAAAATATGGAGTGCACAGAGCTTGCAGTAGACGAGATTCGTTTCGCAGTGTCCAAGATGAGAAAGTGCGCATTACTAAAGGGGTAAACGCGTACAGTTGAACGTTCGCGATGCTAGAAGCAGACCCGGCCGCTGTGACCGAGCGGCTCTAGTAACCACGCGGCTGCTAAGGTCGCAGGTTCGAATCCTGCCTCTGGCATGGATGTGTGTGATGTCCTTAGGTTAGTTAGGTTTACGTAGTTCTAAGTCTAGGGGACTGATGACCTCAGATGTTAAGTCCTGTAGTGATTGGAGCCATTTGAACCATTTTTGAACTAGAAGAGGCGCAGTCCAGTAAACAAGGGCTCGAAAATGCACAGCTTAAGAGCTAACTTCATAAGACTTGGATATACTGAGCGCACACACACACACACACACACACACACACACACACACACACAGAACTTCGCCCCACCCGCTGCCCATCGCATCACGTTGGTACTCATTGTCACGCAGTTGTCTAATACCGGGGCAGCGGCAAATTGTAGCTGTGTTGTGATTTAATAAGTGTGTGCTGTTTAAAATCTCCGGTGCCGACTTGTTCCAGTGTGTTGGAAAAAAATTCCCTGGGAGGTGCTGGAACACCGTTCCGGCGGAAAATTAATCCCCGGCTCCATGGACAGTAATCATAAAGTCGATACGGAATACGTGAAGAGACGTGTGGATCCTGGTCTTAGCGGAGGTGAGGCCATTATCGAGGCTGAATGCGGCGTTAACGGCCATCACATAATGTCTTGTGGGAAGGACTATTTGTCTGGCGTGCTTGTATTGTAAACATGAGCTGCTCTGTCACACTATCTTAGGGAGCTCTCAAAGTTACCTCCACATCTATTTCCTCCCATTAAGAACATATTGAGTTCTTATTATGTAAATTGAAATGGGTGATTGGAAAAGGGAAAGAAAAGGGATGGAACTAATGAGATTAGCTGCATCGAGAGTTCGTGCGGAATCAGCGGCGACGAGTGAATATGCGTGCCGAACCTGGGATCTCCTGCTTACTTGGCATCTGTGTTAACCACTGCGCTAGACGGACATAGTGTTCGTCGCAAATGCGTGGACGATCTCTGCACGCTCCCCGGCCGACTCACTTCCCCATCTAGCGCCACCTCTCCACAGTCCCCGCCCATGTCCTCCATATTCGCTACTTTTAGATTCCCGGTGGAGGTTGAACGTAAATGTACATCTGCACTGAAGTTTGAGGGTTCACTGCCCACGTCCGAAAGAAAGAGACCTAGTATTCATATAATTATACAAATGTTGAGTTCTATCTGGTAGAAAGTTATCCGAATTCTGTCACAATATGGTCCGATACTGTGCGAATGTGTCGAATGCCTTCCGGAAGTCAACGCACAGAGCATCAACCTCGACGTCTTCGTTTACGGCGATCTGCCTTTCATGGAGAACACAGCGAGCTGTATTTCGCATGTTCTCTACTGACATCTACATCTACATCCATACTCCTCAAGCCACCTGACGGTGTGTGGAGGAGGGTACCTTGAGTACCTCTGTCGGTTCTCCTATTTCGGTCTCGTATTGTTCGTGGAAAGAAAGATTGTCGGTGTGCCTCAGTGTGGGCTCTAATCTCTCTGATTTTATCCTCACGGTCTCTTCGCGAGATATACGTAGGCGGGACCAATATACTGCTTGACTCCTCCGTGAAGGTATGTTCTCGAAACTTCAACAAAAGCCCGTACCGAGCTAGTAAGCGTCTCTCCTGCAGTCTTCCACTGGAGTTTATCATCTCCGTAACGTTTTCGCGATTAACTTTGCTGTTAAGGTCATCAGTCCCTAAGCTTCAACACTACTTAGCATAAATTATCGTAAGGACAAACACACACACCGACGCCCGAGGAGTATTCAAGCAGTGGGCGAACAAGTGTACTGTAACCTATTTCCTTTGTTTTCGGACTGCATTTCCTTAGGATTCTTTCAATGAATCTCAGTCTGGCATCTGCTTTACTGACGATTAATTTTATATTGTCATTCCATTTTCAATCACTCCAAATGCCTACTCCCAGATAATTTATTGAATTAACTGCTTCCAGTTGCTGACCTGCTATATTGTAGCTATGGTAAGGGATCTTTCTATGTATTCGCAGCACATTACACTTGTCTACAGTGAGATTCAATTGCCATTCGCTGCACCATGAGTCAATTCGTTGCAGATCCTCCAACATTTCAGTACAATTTTGCATTGTTACAACTTCTCGATATACTACAGTATCATCCGCAAAAAGCCTCAGTCAACTTCCAATGTTATCCACCAGGTCATTTATATATATTGTGAATAGCAACGGTCCTACGAGACTCCCCTGCGGCACTCCTGAAATCACTCTTACTTCGGAAGACTTCTCTCCATTGAGAATGACATGCTGCGTTCTGTTATCTAGGAACTCTTCATTCCAACCACACAATTGGTCTGATAGTGCATTTGCTCTTACTTTGTTCATTAAACGACTGTAGGGAACTGTATCAAACGCCTTGCGGAAGTCACGGCATCTACTTGGGAACCCGTGTCTATGGCCCTCTGAGCCTCGTGGACGAATAGCGCGAGCTGGGTTTCACACGATCGTCTTTTTCGAAACCCATGCTGATTCCTACAAAGCAGATTTCTAGGCCCCAGAAAAGTCATTATACTCGAACATAATACGTGTTCCAAAATTCTACAACTGATCGACGTTAGAGGTATAGGTCTATAGTTCTACACATTTGCCCGACGTCCCTTCTTGAAAACGGGGATGACCTTTGCTCTTTTCCAATCTTTTGGAACGCTACGCTCTTCTAGAGACCTACGGTACACAGCTGCAAGAAGAGAGGCAAATTCCTTCGCGTACTCTGTGTAAAATCGAACTGGTGTCCCACCAGGTCCAGCAGCCTTTCCTCTTTTGAGTGATTTTAATTGTTTCTCTATCCCTCTGTCATCTATTTCGATGTCTACCATTTTGTCATCTGTGCGACAATCTAGAGAAGAAACTACAGTGCAGTCTTCCTCTGTGAAACAGCTTTATTGAGTTCATCCTAATTTTTGGCGAAGGAGATTTTCGTTCTCTAAAGGCGTTGTAATGCCTGAGGAGAGAAGACGCTGTTTCGACTACGGATTGACGTCGGCGAACTAGCCAAACATTCTGATTTAATGTCTGCAGTTTCTGTCAGTTTCCTTATCGAGAACAGATAGGAACGCCTCGTCGAAGAGAGAGAGGCTCGATCGATAGGCAGCTGGTGATAACCCAGTTGGACGGCGTGCTGGCTGGCCTGGGGGCCGTTGCCGCCACGCGCTGTCGGCGTCCCCTCCCCTCCGCCGCCCCACTTCCGCCCCCACCACGCCACCCGCGGCCAGACGCCACCGGGCGTACGCAGTGAGGCGTCGCCCCGAAATAGCAGCCTGTCGCGCCGTGTCTCCCGCGCGGTTTTACCGCCGCCTCTCGCCTCCACTTCTTGCGACTGCTGCGACCGTTAGAAAGAAAGGCTTCCTCTCCCCGCGCGTGACACGTGGAAGTAGCTGTACCGCGGTCCTAACGGCTGGGGCGAATCAGCCGCGTGAGATTTTGGCGGAAATTACTTCGATTGAGAAACATATCGAAAGTCATTAACAACCAATACCTACGAGAATCGATTTTTAATTTCTAGGCGAACCATTTCCACCGGTGATCACTGAAATCGCAACACTTGGAAATAGCAAATAACGAAATTTTACTTATTGTGTGATATGCCACTAAATTTCAGGGGTGTACAAGACGCTGAATTTAGTACACACTGCTGCCACCCCGCCAGACAACATCTCTTAACCCGTTTGGGCACCGTGTCGAAATGAGCTTGCTTGACTGATTTTTATTTGGTTCTGTTTGATTACATTATGGACCAGGTTTGTTGTAATGTAGCCAGACGTAGAAAAACATGCGGTTTAACGAAATTAAAAAATCCGATACAACCCAACTATATTTAATTACGAAAATTTAATTTACATCCAAAACGTTACATTTTTAAGCTTACACAAATTAAAGAGAGCCGTTTATGTTTTTTGAAGGCAACTATTTACTGTCACAAGTATTTATTTAATTAATATTGTGTTTTAACTTTTCTTTAGGTATAAGAAACACAGCTAAATAACGAAAAAAAAGTTCTCGGGTTTCCACCTGAGTGAAGTTATTAAAATTGCACGACCTTTGGGCCAAACATTCCTTGGCCATTTTCAAGCAGTATGACTGCCAGTGGACTCCTGGTACGGTCTTACACATGGTGAACATTAATAAAATCGACAAGCTGCAGGGACGGTTTCGTGACTGAAAACGGGGGAAGAAGGGTTAACCTAACCTAACCTGCCCATTGAATGTGGGTCCGGGAATGCATCGTTGACATGGTAGACGGTGCTGACTCATGGAAGTTCCTCTGAACACGTGTCACTTGTGTGTTGCAGGTTGTGTGGTTGATAGAGCTTACTGTAAGCAGGAGAACAGTCCGATATTCATGTCAGGAACAAGCCTAGATGATATTTGTGTACGGCCAAGCAGATGGAAACGGTAGGGTCGCAGAACTGTCCTCCAAATCTGGTGTACACACAGTCCGCCACTTCCCTACACGTTCGTCTGTCTGAAGTGATCCATGATCACACAAACGCCCAAGAAGAGATAAAAATGTTCTGTGACGTGGGTGGTGTCGTGACGTTACTTGTTTTGGTATTAACCATGCTGTTCCTCGACCGTTTTCATCTACTTGGCCGTACACAAACACCATCTTGGCTTGTTCCTGACAAGAATACTCCATCATTCTGCTGCTTACAGAACGTTGCGTCAATCACACAGCCTGCAACACCTAAGGAACACACGACACGTCTTCAGATGAGCTTTCATTCGTCAGTGCCATCTACGTGACAACAATGAATTTCCGGACACATGTTCACGGGACCTTCTTTCCTCTATTTCCAGTCAGGAATCCGTCCCTGCAGTGCGTCGGTTTAATTAGTGTTCACCCTGTGTGCACTAGGTGCCTGTTGTGATTCACTGCTGCTCGTGGCAACGCCATATACTCGGCGTTCGATGTGCCCGCTTTAACCACGCTATCGCTGGATCCGATGCCTGCAGCTCAGGGCGGCGCGGGATCCAGCGATCGCACGGTTGAAGCGGGCGCATCGGACGCCGAGTGAACATATACTCGTATAAGGCCTTGCCGCGAGCATCAGGCACGTCACAACCGGCATGTAGTGTATATAAAGGCATATTAGCAGCCTGTGGCAGTCATACCGCTTGACAATGGCCAAGGAATGCTTGGCCAAAAGTTCTTGTAATTTTAACCACCCGAGAACTTTTTATTCAATGTTGCCACCGCGAGACTCTACATTCTTAGAGCTAAATAACATTTACACTTTCAAAAAAATAAATTTTAATTTGATGTAGAATCGTAATGACAGTATACTGTACTACTTTTTGCAAGCACAAAGAAATTTATAGACCTTCACTAATTTTTTAGGTCCTTTCTCTCCTAAATTATTTTTTAATTTTGACCAGAAAAGTACGTATGTGAAGAAGATTCCCTCAATGAATGCAGTGCTGGCAGGGCAAGAACAGACACACCATAATAAATGAAAAGCACCAATTTGATTTTGTTCTACAATATTTCTTTTATTGTGTTAACCGGTTTTCGGCTTACAAGGCCATCTTCAGACATTTTCTGAGCATTGTCACCAAAGAAGTTGCAATGTTTGCAATCAACATTGGAAGAGAAGTAACACATCCAGACTGAAGCAGAAACATACCGTAAGTAACGCCTTTGACAGTGTTTAAGAAATGCAATGAAGAAATAAAAAACTGAACAGTAAATAAATAAAAATAGAGTAGACAGGAAAAGCTTTAAAACAAAATAGGAACAGCATGCCTACATAACAGTTTCTATTAATAAACAAAACTAATAAAATAAAACAACATTAGTACTTCAAAGTGCTACATCAGGAGGTATAAAACATGGAGAGTGATACACAAACCAATTAAAAGAAGAAACACTTATCAATGTAACTACAGAATGCTTAAGGAACTGAAGCAATATTAATGAGATAAACAGAAATAAATAGATCAGGAAAATGGAGGTGTTTGAGGGAACATACCATAAATGAAATCTTTGAGAGTGTGGTGGTACTGCATTTCAGCATTAACATTATATTCACAACTGTAGCTATGTAACAGTTTGCATCAAATAAATGAACCAAATAAAATATAAACAGTATCTTATGAGACAACTACAAGAGGTATTAAACATGGACAGTAATACAAGTACCAGTTAAAAGAAAGCCTTAACAATTGAAATTACAGTCTATATGGAATACACAGACAACTTCAATAAAACAGAAGAATGAATACAGGAAAATTGGGAATATATAGGAACAGACAGTATGGGAACTAATGAACAACGAAGATGATTATATAAAGTTTAGGAGAGGGGACGTGTTTAGCTGTGTCTGGTCGTTTAGTATTGAATCTGGACTGTGAGCAAGATGTTTGTTAAATTCCAGGGCTTTGAGCAGGTTGAGTTTATGGCCTTTGTTTGCTAATTGAAATACATAGCACTTCTTCATTGGATTGCTACCACACTGACAAAGACGTTACTTACTGTATGTTTCTGCTTCAGTCTAGATGTGTTACTTCTCTTCCAGTGCTGTTTGCAAACATTGTAACTTCTTTGGTGTCAATGCTCAGTAAATGTCTGAAGATGGCCTTGTAAGCCGAAAACCGATTAACACAATAAAATAATATTGTTGTTCTACCAAGAACCGACAGAAGATTCTGTTAACAAAAGATGCACTCATAAAGTAGCTGTAAGAATGAGTTGGTGCTTTGAATAAATCAACTGTAGGAATTTAAATCAAACTATTTAATCGTCATTACGAAAAAACTCCACAAAATCCAAGAAAACCTATTAAAACGCAATTTTACCTACTGGTTTGATATTTTTAAAGAAATATCCATTTTTTTGAATCCTGTCACATCATGTACCTATTTATGATGTAGGACAAGTCAGTGAGACATGTACAGTTATGTCAGTATCAAGTCG
Source organism: Schistocerca gregaria (assembly GCF_023897955.1). NCBI lineage: Eukaryota > Metazoa > Arthropoda > Insecta > Orthoptera > Acrididae > Schistocerca > Schistocerca gregaria. The sequence continues at coordinate 206,990,792 of NC_064920.1, read as the reverse complement.
CTTCAAATCTGTGCCAGATTTCACCAACCACAGATGCTGGTAAGTGGTGCCATAAGAGTTTCTCAGCCACCCATGACCATCCATTGAGACCTGAAGAATATGCTGGTCAGAACAACTGCGGAGCACCCTCTGTATCTAGCAATGTGCTGTCTTGTGGTAGACTGTTGAGAGTTGGAATCATGGAGAACCTCAAATGCAGAGCACAGCAACCGATCTTAACGTGCCAAAATTCTGGCTGTGCGAATCGTATTGTGTGTGTAACGGTACCATATCATTACACAAGGTGCTGAGTCCATATGACTTACAAATGCAATGCGGCTACTTTTTTTTCTTTGTATGTCCATCTTCACACTGTATGCAGAATGGTAACTCATCTGAAAAGACGACAAGGTATGAATCCTGTGTTCACCATTGTCATTGGGCATCTTCTATAGGCATGCATCTCCATACTGCTGACGTGCTGACAGCCTCTGACTCTATGGTGCTTCAGACATTTTCGCATAGTCCACATGGATACCTGTCTTACTGCAAACAAGCCCATTTCAGTAGATGAGGTATGTGACATGCCCATATGATCCTGCACAGCTGAGCAAACACTGTGTTTGTTCTGTTGAGTGCTAATAGAGTCTGGCCCATGAGATCAGGCAAGGGGTTGAATATGGCCCTACTGAACCCATCAATTTCATATCTGCATGGCAGTTTTGGGATGTCAGTCACCACCAGCAGCAATATACAGAAATGTAAACCACTATCTTGGTAAGCCACAATACTTATGATGTTGAATTCCAACACTTCCTACTAGGCGTTTCGCCTTATTACACAAGGTATAGCACAAGCTTCTCACAGAATGGCAAATTTTAAATACCATTTTATGAATGATAAACATAGTAAGTAATCTTTCCTTGTATAGGTTGCCCACGGAGAATGGTCAGTATTCAGGGATATGACAAGAACGACCACTTGAAGCAAAAAAAACTTCATATGGTTTTATGCCCTGTTCTGGATGACTGTGAATACAGAACGCATTCAATGTACATTGATTTTTAGACCTACATTTTGCATGCCTATTAGATAGAGCAGTCCCAAATGAGTCTAGTGGGGTGTTTGTTTTATTGATAAGCACACTGAAAAAAAAAAGTTGATCACCCTGGTGCACACACACAGATGAATCATTAAGCTTTTACAGATGGTGCAGCCATCGAGTCACGTGTCCAAATTCAAAGAAGCAAACTGTCCAAGTAAAACATCGATTTCTGTTTTTTGTAAACATAGCCTGTAGTCACATTATTGAAATTAATGATTTCACTGTGTGTCAACCCATAATATTACATATATAGATTAGGCAGTGGTTTTTCTTACATCGTTAGAATGTAGTTCCATCAAAGGTTTTTTTTGAAGGCTTGCAGTATGAGCCTCATAAATCTGGAAGAAGAGGGAATCTGCCAATGCCTCCCAATCTGTACCAAGTAGTATCAAACTAAAGCCATAGAAATAACACTAGGAATAAAAGTTAAGCCACTTTTCATGACTTAACATTTCCCTAGTCAGAAACGTATAGTTCTTTTATGTGGTAATTCCTCTAGAGAAAAAAAGGCTTGCTATTAAAATAGCCCTATGTATTTATGGAGTCAAAATTATTAAGAATCATAGTCTATATTTTTAATAAAATAAAAAAATACAACAGTTACACCCCTCTTTATTTTAAGTTCCACAATACACACAAAAATGTCAACAACTACAAACAATGATAATTTGTTCATCAGTACGAAAAAAATCATTTTGGCTTTCCAGCTCCTAGACTTCAGGAAATTAAAGCAGTTAAACCCAAATCGAAAAAAGCTGTATTGTACAATAGGAGAATTCAAAATTTATTCCAAACAAGATTTCAAGTAGTAATGATGCATCATACAAAATAAACATGTATACACACATATCTATATAACAAATACATCAAATGTTGCATGGTACTTGATTGGTAACAGTAATGGACTATTAATACACAATCCTCACATATCCTTTTCAGAACACACACATAACTGTATTTATACAAATATACATTTACATTTACAAAATGACATCAACTGGATTTAAATGTTGTAAGAAGGATAATAAATAACTGTTTTTATACAAATACATGTTTACATTTACAAAATGACAATCCAACCACATCATCAACAAGTTGCACTTACTTAAAATAAGAACAAGTTAATTTACATATGCATTTCATATTCAATGCTTCAGTATCCAGTTGTTCTAGTATTGATGTCATGCACTTATGTTTTATATGATTTTCTATAATTATATACATAAAGCAGTTATGTATAAAATTTGTACATAATTCTTAGATGTAATATAGCTGAATGTTATAACACATTCACCAATAATAGCTTTGGATTTCCAACATTTATTTGAATTTAAAACATTTGGTTAATGGTACTATAAAACAAAGGAATAAACTAATGAATACACAAAATGCCTTTATTTGACTTTCAGAGTAATTTCTACTTGCCATGACAGAATTTTCATAATGTTTTTAAACTTCTAGAAGCTAACATCAGAGTTTCTTTTGGAATGAGCTGAAGTACCGAGAACTCTGTGAATATCTTACAAAACTGATGTGTTTACTCACATTTGCTTTTTGTCTGTTACACTTTTAATCGTTCCCACAGTGAAACTCTATCTCGAAATTCAGCATAAAATTATTATAAATTCTAATTGTGTGTAAAGCACATCAGCAGAAAACACAAATGGTATCTTCACTGTGTGATGGCGATGCTAATGTTACCAATGACAGTGCCATTAAATGGTCATTGCTAAAAATAATTTCCCAAAATTGGCATAGTGGAGCAACTCAGATGACTAAATCAAGACAATTCCTCAGATCTGGACTGTACATCAGCTAGATTCCTTTCAGAGTAAGCATATACATTAACTCTACGCTTTTCTATCATATGCGGCCAATTTCTCGACAAAAAACAGTACTTATAGACTGGAATGTTGCACAGGCCTCAGTAATAAACAAGAAATAAAATGGGAGTAATCTGCTGAATTACAGACCTATATCAATGACATCGATTGATAGTAGGATTTTGGATAATATATTATGATAGAGCATTATGAATTACCTCAGAGAACGATCTGTTGACAAATAGTCAGCATGGAATCAGAAAATATCATTTCTAAGCGACACAACTAGCTCTTTCTTCTCCGGTAATGTGGCGATCTCATATGGACTGCATATTTATAGTTTTACAGAAAGCTTTTGATACTATTTCTCACGAACAGTTTCTAATTAAACTGCGTGCCTATGGAGTATCATCTTAGTTGTATGACTAGATTTGTGATTTTCTGTCAAAAAGGTCATAGTCTGCAGTAGATCTAACTGATGAAACATCATTCAGTATAAAAGAAGTGATATCTGACATTCGCTTTGGAGGTGTTATATGATATCTGACATTCGCTTTGGAGGTGTTATATGACCTCTGGCATTCCTAATTTATACAGGGTGAACATTAATAAAACCGACAAGCTGCATGGACGGATTCGAGACCTGCAATGGAGGAACCAAGTCCCTACAAACATGTATGCAGAAACACATCATTGCCATGGTAGATACTGGACGATTCTGCTGCTTACAGTGTGATGCATCAATCATACATCCTACAACAGACAAGGCAGATGCAGGGTGTGGTCAGAGAAACTGTCATTCCTCAGTGCGTCTACCATGGCAACAATACATTTCCAGATATGTGTTCATAGGATCTTTTTCCTCCACTTCCAGTCAGGAATCCGTCCCTGCAGTGCGTCTGTTTTATTAATGTTCACCCTGTATAGGTGGTTTAGGAAACAATTTGAGCAGTTGTCTTAGACTCTGGGCAGATCATGCTGTCATTTACAATCTAATAAAGACATCAGAAGATCGAAAACAATTGCAAAGTGATATAGACAAAATATATATAGACAAAGTATGGTGCAAAAAGTGACAACTAACATTAAATAATGCAATGTGTGAGGACACCAGAATGAGTACTACAATTAATCTGTTAAATTGTGGTTACACAAAACTAAAGGCTATCAGTTGAGCTAAGTACCTAGAATTAACAACCACAAACAACTATAATTGGAACGATCACATCGATAATATTGTTGGGAAGGTGAATCACAGACTGTTTTATTGGTAGAGACCCTGGAAGATACAACAAATGTACTAATGGTAGTGGCTACACTATGCTTGTCTTTCATCTGCTACAATATTGCTGTGTGGTATGGGGTCCTTACCCGACAGGACTAATGGAAAATATCGAAAAGGTTCAAAGATCAATGGTTCCTTGATATTATCGCTAAATAGGTTGGACAGTCTCATGTATATGATTCACAATTTGGATTGGAAGTCATTAAAACAAAGCTGTTTTTTGTTGCAGTTTGGTCTTCCTATGAAATTCTAGTCTCCAGCTTTCTCCTCCAAATGCAAAAATATTTTGTTGATGTGCACCTACATAGTGAGAAATGATCATCACAAGAAAATAAGAGAAGTCAGAGATTGCTTGAAAAGACTTAAAACTGTCTGTTTCTCCAGCATATTATTTGAGAGTGGAGCAGTGGAGAAGTAGTGTGAAAATGTTTTAGAAACCCTCCCACCTGACAATTAAGTGTGATCTGCGGGTAGTCATGTAGATGTAGGTCATATATTTATTAGAGAATTCAGGTACATTTAAATTATATACATTTTTTACACTAATGTCTAATGTTCAACTCAACTTGTAGATTTAAATGGAACATAGAGGAATAAGGTATTGAAAATGAAAGGACAACATGAATTCTATTTTGTGCTTAAGCTCCAATACACCATTGTTAAAAACTATATATATCCATATAACTGAAATAATCATTACTTTGTGCTTCAAAGGGCAGTGTGAGTACTGCTTCTGTATCCATTACAAGGTATCATTAATAGCAACTATTATCGCTTAAACCATTATTATTACCCATTTATTACAGAGTGCTACTATATTTTCCTAAATGTACAATGTCATGGATGAAATAGGTAAATTGCGGTCATTTGCAAGGACTAAATGTACCAACATGTCCACAAATTCACCCTGTTTTTATTGTATCAGTAGCTGTTTGAGTCATTCCTGTTTTGCTGACTGAGTCAATTAAATAATATAAAGTCGCTGTAAAGTAACATGAACACTATTTTAGAACCCTCCACCCACCGAAAATTTCCTTTCGTAATTTGACTCCTATTTTTGTATGATATATAACATAAATAATATTTGGAAAAAGCAGTGAATCATTAATGTTTCTCTTACATATATTTTCAAATATGCAATTCCATATATATTACATTCAAAACATATCACATTAACGTGATTTAACATTATGGTAAACTGATGTATAACTCATTATATTTATATTATATATCATTATATCTATATCATAGTATATTCAAGTATATAATGCAATGTGTGTTACATTGAGAAACATTGCACATTAACATGATTTAACATTGTGATGAATATCTATATCATATATATTCAAGTCTATAATGCAATGTGTATAACATTGAGAAATATTGCATATTAACATGATTTAACTTTATGGTAAATTAGCCTTCATTTAATGAACAAACTATATAACTAACTGTTGACTACAAGTAAGCTGTAACAATAAAGTGTAATATGACTTCCTTTGACTTCCTAGTGTTGCGAAAACATTCTACAGATTATTTCAGACTGTGCACTTCAGTAATTCCAACAAATCATATTAACTTACATATATACCAAGACCCACAGAAAGTATGTTGTGTTAAAATGTGGTTGTGATCAACTCTACATTCTCATTCTATGGAATGTAACAAGGTGTCACTTCAGTACATTAAAATTCAACCCAGGGACGATCCTACCATGAAAGATAAGACACAAAAACAGATTAAAGTGGTCTACAGCATTCATAATAAAAAGACTCAATCATAAGTAGTATTGAGAAATTCACCAACATTTATAAAGCTGTATGGGAAATAATAAATAATGTTACCACTGATTTAATATACACTAAAATCAGTACTTTTCGCAAAAATTCAATGATTCTCTTACTGAATCACCAGGGAATGAAACTAGTGCTGCAAACAATCCTGACAGCAGTACTTCATAACTGGTAGCATAATCAATTAATCTGCATATTTTTACTGTCTCTAATGTTTCTTTATAAAAATATGTGAACATAGTTCAAATGATCTGATACTGCAATATATATGAAGTGCCATGAAATGTACTTAAAAAAGAAATTGGTTGCTTTGTTCCCCTTTTCACTTGTTCTGTACAGGTGTATATATAAGGAAATCAGCCTGAACTACTAAAATTATTTACATTGCTCCAAAATAGGTAAGACTACATAGATAATCAATTAATCTGCATATTTTTACTGTCTCTAATGTTTCTTTATAAAAATATGTGAACATAGTTCAAATGATCTGATACTGCAATATATATGAAATGCCATGAAATGTACTTAAAAAAGAAATTGGTTGCTTTGTTCCCCTTTTCACTTGTTCTGTACAGGTGTATATATAAGGAAATCAGCCTGAACTACTAAAATTATTTACATTGCTCCAAAATAGGTAAGACTACATAGATATCATCCTTCATTTATTTTCTTTATTAAGACTTATCGCAGATTTAGAAAATTCTTTCCTTTGCAGTCAACAGCATAACACTGCTACATTATATCTAGAAATCTATAATCAAGATACATATCTTCTTGAAAAAAGATCTACTACCATATAAATTAAGGTAGATATTCCTAATGATCTGTATGTGGACCCATTGTGTTATTGGTAATGATTGATGAACTGCCATATTTTATCCAATACTTCAATGGTATACATTAACACAACTTCCTTCACCATAAGAAAGGATTTTATTACTTTAGAATAAATGGAATGAAGACAGAAGCATGATGTGGTTCATACATACTTGCATTTGTTAGGCCTAACTGTGCTATATTTTTAAGAGTATATGTGGATGATAACTTATTGTAGAGATAGTGCACAGAATATATTCATAGTGTATTATCTATAATAATTTATATGTTAAGGCATCTTATGAATTGCAGTTTATGTTACAATATTCTCTTGTATATTTCACAAAGTATTATCTTATATAACATTACTTTGTGGGACAAGAAAATACAGGGTGAGTCGAAGAGGATTTTACAACGTTGGAATAATACATAAATTCATCAAGATAACTTACACAATCGATAGATGTGTCATTTTGTAGCAAATAACTTCAAGTTAAATTTGCATAGTGTAACAGTACTCAGTTCAGCCACCAGGAGCGCCAGTATAGTACACAGTTAAAATGACTTTCACTAATGGTTGTTTTGTGTTTTTTGTTTCATGAACTTTTTTATTCCACAGATTGATGAAGATGACCAAGGTTGGATGGTTTACTACCAGCAAGATGGTATACCACCTCATTTCCTCATGGAAGTTCGAGGTTTCCTCGATAATCTCTTCCCAGGTTGGTGGATTGGTGGTGTAGGGCCAATTGCATGGCCACCTCGCTCCCAAGACTTGACACCACTGGATTTCTTTCTCTCGGATCTCATTAAGGACTATGTGTATGTTCCTTCTCTATCAAACAATTTAGCTGATCTGAAAAATCGAATCTACACTGCTGTCCCAAAAGTTACACCCGATTTGGTGCAATGAGATTGGAAAGAAACTGATTACTCATTGGATATTTGCCACATCAGAAATTGTAGTAACTTCAAACCAAAATAACATTTTACACTTTTATGTGAAACTTGAGGTTGTTTGTTTCAGAATGATGCATCTACCGATTCTTTAAGTTAACTCAATAAATTTCAGAATCATTCCAAAGCTGGAAAGTCGTTTTGACTCAGCTTCTATCGTGGAGAAAAATGGCTTAGCTGGTATGAGAGCTGTTTTCAGAGTGCTTTTCTTCACTCTTTATGAGATGACTTTCTGTTTTGGAACTATGGAAGAAAAAACTATGCCCATCAGTCATCAATATGTATAAACTGACAGAGCGAATGCTTTTCTGAAATGGAAAAGGTTTAATAAAGCACATCTTCTCGATCCAGCTTCATGTCACCTGCCACTTTGATAGAGGCACTTTGTTATGTAAATGCCTTGGACACTGACAAATGTAATATAATTACATCACACTCTGACAAGTGCAACGACCTTATCTGGAATACAAGTGCCTGTGCCTTTGTTTATTGCCTAAAGTATTCGAAATGGCTTGCTTGATGCCATTACATAAAAAAGAACAGGAAATGCTTATTTAAGTGATAAATCTGTGATATGTTCCTGTGGTATCAGCCATTACAACATAGATTTTGCCTGGTAATATCTTGTATCTGAGGCTACACTTTAAATCAGTTGACTTATTACTGTAAAAGGATTTAGTCGACACTTTTCTCCATATACTGCACCATTTTCCTTCTCAAATATAAACTTTACACTGAGCACCATGCACATCAGCTACACTGTCTGGAACCCACTGGTCTGCTGCTTGCCTGCTTGCTGTACACCATTGCTATAGAAAAGGCGCCAAAGTGAAAAGGGTTGTGCTTCCTTTATTTCTGTGGTTGTAGAACACACCCCTAACTTTACAACAAGATTCTTCCTCAGAAGGGGGAGAGATATATATAAATTGTGTTAATGAAAGTAATTATATATAAAACCAAATGTAACACACTAAGAACATAATATATACACAGTGCCATATTATTGGTTTAGTGTAAAAATCCATTAATATAATCAGTGTTGACTCATCATTGCAAACAACATAAAACAATAATAATAAAGTGTTTTATGTTATTCAAAAATGGTTCAAATTGCTCTGAGCACTATGGGACTTAACATCTATGGTCATCAGTCCCCTATAACTTGGAACTACTTAAACCTAACTAACCTAAGGACAGCACACAACACCCAGTCATCACGAGGCAGAGAAAATCCCTGACCCCGCTGGGAATCGAACCCGGGAACCAGGGTGCGGGAAGCGAGAACGCTACCACACGACCACTAGCTGCGGACTTATGTTATTCTGTATGAAAAGAAATTGATGATAAAGTGCAGCAACAGAAGGCGATTTTTTTATTTGAAAAACGAATATTGATGATACTCATTGTCAGACATATCAACCAAATCAACATAGTGCCTATCAGAATTATCAGAATGTGTGATGGAGTATATTCATGACCGCACTAGTGATCAATATCAAACCGAAGTTCTGCGAAGAATAATTCCATCAAATGACTATTGCCCATGCTTTTGTGGTTATTACTATCATATGTAAGTGAATATTATAATTCCAGCACTGGAAAGCCATAAATTGTCACTGATAAAACACTTTTCTTCAAGTGTTCACTCACAAATGAGGAATGTGATCGAACTTGTGATATACTCCTCATATCCAAAACTGTATTGCATCAAAGGGACCTGAAAAAGTCTTAAATAATTAATTCTAAATAATGGTAATTAATTGTAAATAATTTTTATTATGATTTCCAAGTCTGTCATGCTTTACCAGCCTTTGCAACAGGAGAAATTAGTACTTCAATATATCAAAGAAGGTACATATAACTTAATTTCCCTTGAATCACTACATTAAAAAATAAAAATTAATGCAACTTAAGACCTTCACTAATAATTACTAAGGCAGAACAATATACTGTTTTTATTTACAGAAAAGAAACTGAGATCCATAAATAGTATGTTTCAGCTTGAACATTAGTCATGTTGGGACACAGAATTCCTTCAAATCTTAACATTACGGATTCATTTTTTCATGTTAAAGCACATAATAGCTTCTAAATGGCCATCAGAATCCATAGCTCAAATAGAATTGTCAAGATACCCTTAATACTTACTGCTCGAGGCTAATTTCAAAAGTTCTCGAAATGGAATAGCATGAAACGACCTGCCTGTGGGAAACATTTTTGTTTTTCAGTGTTGTCTCCCTGTAGGCTGATTCACTTGGTCTGCTATGTTCCAATACAGTAGATTCTTCCAGACTTCAAAAAAGAAAAAAGAAAGAAAGAATGAATGAAAACCATCAGCTTCGGCTGTCTTTAAGAGACTTACCATCCACTGAGGAAAAGTTTGAGTTTGAGGTTGAAATAGAGATGCGAGTCTGATGGAGGCAAAACAGGTGAATAAGATGAGTGTGGCAACAAGTTGTATCTTAGTTTATGTATTTTTTGCTACGTCACCGACACTTGTGTGTGCGCCCACATTTTCTTGATGAAAGATGACCTTCTTCCTTGCCAAACCTGGTATTTTTCGCACATCTTTGGCAGTAGTTGGGCCAGGGAGTTATCGTAATATCGTGCTGTAATTGGGTGACCAGCGGGAAGATAATCCATCCGCAAAATATCTTTTGCATCCCAGAAAACAGATACCACTACCTCTCTGACTAACCACAGTGATTTCACTTTCTTTGGTGGTGGTAAATCAAGCGTTTTGGCTGTTATTTCAGCTCTGACATACAGCAGTAGATCCAGGTTTCATTTGTGGTCTCAGACCAGCACAAAAAAAAAAATTTGTCGCTTTCCCTCGAGGTGGTGGTGGGGGTGGTATGTATAAGGCACTCAACAGTGAAGTTATGAGCGCCCATACTCAACTGAAAAGGTACAAGTTTGGTTATCAGATGTGAGAAGGACGCAACAAAGCGTAAATTAAAAAAATCACAGCCATCCTGAGGCTCTCTCCCTGTCAGACAAAACACCAAAAGATGTGTGCCTCAGGGCAATGTCTGTGTGAAATATAGAGACTATAACCACACAAGATGTAAAATAGTGGAACAAGGAACTGTGCCTACATGATCTATTGAAAAATAAACGATGAAGCAACCACCCTAAAAGCACATTAAAACCTTATACCTATAACACTATTGAGAAGGCCAGACATCACACAGAATCTTAAAACACAAAACACATTCTATTCATCATCAACTAAAACAGAGGACAGATCAACTGCTAAGTTGATTGTGGCGCTTATCGCTTGGTATAAAACGTACTCAGTTAAAATGTGGCGTACACCACAAGCACTGTGGGTCCTCCTGCCGAAGTATGAATCCATGTGTCAGAGAACAGTGTCCTGTCTGCAGATGCGTTAGATGTACTTGCTCCTATCGCAGTGGCCTGAAGGAGGAACACCATGGTCGTATCGTTAGTTGCACGGGCTCCCTGTTTTTTGTTCTCCCACCCTGACTACACCTCCTTCAACAAACGTAGGATGTTGTGTGTTACTAACGAGGTAACTGTATGGACAGGGGCAATACATTCAGAAATTGGCATTACCAAATAGTTATCCTCAGTTGCTACATCTAATGCTTGATTACCCGGAATGCCCACATGTCCTGGTATCTAGCACAATGACACATCATTTCCCTGCTTCTGTAAATGGAAAAGGGTGTCATGGAATCAGCTGAATATATGAGATCGATAGAATGTGATTTTGATAGAATCCTATACATCATCTGTTTTTAATAATGAATGATATGGACACTGGCCAAAGAATTTCATGTCTATACCTCAATTTCTCAGAAATATGAGAACATTTAAATTTGCAAAATCTAGTCAACTATCAATCAAAGTGTAAACAAATTACCAGTACCTCTTGCAAACTGAAAGTTTCTGGTGAAAAAGTATTAGCTTCATTCTGTATAGGGATAGGAAGTAGAATATGCATGCTATGTGCTGTTAATTGTGTTCATGTTTTTAGGTTATCGAGACATAGGGATACAACCCACTTCCCAGTTTTAATCCCTATCTTGCTTCATTAATAGTGCACTGGAGTACCGGATTTCACCGAAATTTCAACGGAATAAAATAAAGGTGATTTTGAATCTGGGGAAAATAAATCACAACACAAGTAGAAATTTATTTTCCCCAGATTCATCATCACCTTTATTTTTCTTCAGAGAAACATTATCAAAGACGAGTTTTGAGTAATATGCACGGCTCCTTGTTGCAACATTAATTTTTTTCCTTTGGCAAAATATAGCTGAGTTTATAAATATTCGTCTCCCTAACAATCTAATGCAATTGATATTGCGAAATAAATCATAAATCAACTGATGGAAAGAGATGTCAATAGTTTATGAAAACGCTCATTCTCAGTATAAAAATAAACTATATTTCTTCACATATATTGTTCCAAATACGAACCCACAGTAATTCTCGAGTCACCGTCTGTCAATGGTGTAGTGCATTGAAAAAATCTGCGGTCGCTTGAATATCGCAGTAGAATGGAAGTTTTAGATATTAATCATATGGCGAAATACTCTTTTATTTGCGTACTGTCATTTGCAAAAAATCTTTTTTTCGATATTTCAAACTGTTTACGAGGTACGAGGAATTATACTAATACTTAATTCTGGCATATTCGCTGGCGACCGGGCTCTAGACAAAGCACTTTAGATATGATCCATTCTCTCAAGATTGGTGATAGATAGCAATATCCTGCAAAGTTTAAAGAAAAATTGAATATGTTAGATACAGTTCATATGCAGCAACATATGACCTAATATGCACCAAACGCAAATTTATAGCAACCTCTATTTTTTACTGCAAACTTTCCAGAATTCTTGCAGTAGTTTAGAACATCCCAAAAATCACTATAAATATGACCTTTAACGAAACTATCGGCCGTTCTTAGCGAAGCTGACGAAGGAAGCTATAATATGTGTGAGAATCAATGTTTTGTTACTAAATAGTTTCTTTACAAACGTTTGAGAAAGATTACAAGCAGGCCTCGGGTGCGTAACCTTCTGTTTGGTCTCGAGAGTTAACTGGCTTTGTCTCAGAGTTCCCTCACAGTAGTCTGTGACGTCAGTTGCCAAACTGGCAAGGGCCTCGAGAAAGATGGGCCGTGGCGCGTATGTCACAACATGTGACACTACAGGTCTGACAAGTGCCAGAGTCTGTCCCTGGCTGGGAATGAGTAACTATTTCTGAGGATTTTAGTAACTTTTGAATGCTCATTTAAATGCATGTAAGCTCTCGAAAGCTCACGAGAAATTTAACACCTTTAATAGGTACCTTTTTATTTCATATTGATTCCCCATGGGCTATGCCAGGAGCTGAGCATTCGCGAGGTGTGGCGGACAAGCTGACTAGTCTGATGTATCAAAACTACACTGGTCTTGCAGTATGTTTTGAAAGACAACGGGCAACTATGATTTTACACCTTGACAGCAATCACTGCAACTAATAAGCCTTCCACTTAACTACCTGGCTTGTGTGTCAGCTGAATTGATTTTGTCCTTTGACTGCGGTTGTTATTGTTAACCTGCATTAGAGGCTATCACATTTATCAGAATCCAAATGAACTTGAGTGTTGAATGCCGAAAAAATTTGTTGAAATCGTGGGCCTACCATTACTGTAGCCAATTGTTGATGAGTGATTAATATATCAACATGGAATTGGTCTTTTATAAAAGTTATGGTACAAGATTATTGATCATAAAATAGAACAAACAGTACATGTTAAATATGATGACAAATAACTCACAAAGTGTTGGCAACACAAATAGATGCAAGAAACAGTTAACACTCCACTGGGTGGAGATTGGTTGGCAAAGACTAAGGTTTGTCTGATTAAACTATTTACTCTGACTCAAACCCTGAATAACGCAATCTGAAACAATCTAACGCTGAATGGATATTGATGGATGTATTCTACACAGAAGCTGTTCTACATTGGTGCAGCTGACAAGTCATGAGACTGTGATTCTGTTTGCCCCAACAAGCTGTAGCAGCAACACTCTATGCTTTTCTTGATGTGTAGTGCTGTCTCAGGAGACAGTCGTGGTTCAAGTGTCAGCAGAGCAGCGATGTGCAACGCCTGTAATTCATTATCATGGGTACGAAATATGCTAAATCTTGCCTGGCGAACTGTTAGATGGATCGCAATTACTCTCTAACGGAGCCCTGAAATGTTGGTAAATTCGAGCGTGTGACACATTCGTTTGCCGGTCATATCAGGCACCAATTTGATTTACTTGCATGGCAGTGCACACAAGGAGACCAAAAGTCATGATGGCAGACCTGACACAAGTAAGTTTGTCCTCGGTATAGCATGTTGTCCAAGATGACTGAGGTCTAAACTGTTGGTACTTCGAAGTCCACACATAGGCTTCTCAGTCAAGACCAGTATTAAGGTGAAGTCATGCTCATGTCAAACGATCCAAGTGCAACCCACTCATTAGAAGAGTCAAGACAAGAATCCTTTCCAGACCAGAGTCTGAATCGGAAGACCAAGTTCCTCCTCTCTTCACTTTTCATCACACCTCAGTAAACTCCACAAAAGCATTCCTGCAACCGCCCCCACGAGGTCCATGTCTCCCCTCTAACTCGTCTGTTCTACCTATCAGCCAATCTTACTCAAAGGTAACAATACTCTTCTCTTTTCTGGAGAAGTAGCCAGTCTCTGACTCGCAAATTTCGGGGCAGAGAGGAGAAGACATTGCTTCCGACTTGTTTTCTTCCCACAGCGTGTTTTAGAGTTTGCATTTAGCCCTAATGTGAACAATAAATTTATCATGGAGATCACTATCTCGATGGTCCCAACATTACAGTGTATCCAACCAGGTGCCTTGGCTATGTTGTGTCCCAACATAAACCATTTCAGAGCCGCCAGAAATGTTGTGTCCCATTCTGAAATTATTTCTAGGGCCTGCGGCTTCCCAAAAACTCAGCAGACATAGGGATAACACCACCTGACAGCTTGCTTGGCACCATCCAGTCCACAGTTAACATGGAAACTAGCGAATATTTATGGCAGCCATCCCTGTTCACAAAGGGCGTTTACGACACTGTCGAAACGCCTTGGCTTGGCGATGTAAATTTCTCTTATGCCTCAGTCCCCGCCATGGCTAGAGGTGCATAACAGGTAGATCTAGGTAAGCAGTTTTTCCGCCACTTTGACCAAAAGAATTTTCTGCACACCAGTGTGAAAAATTCTTGAGAACGGCATTCTGTCCCCCATAAGTGCTTCAAGATGTTCCTTTCTGTAATAGCTGCATGTGGTTTCCAAGACCAGATCTACTGTTAAATGACTAAACTGCCTGCTTGTTCTCAAATCCAGAAAATTCTATTTGAAGGAGAGCCATCGTAAAGATCCCGCATGTATTAACAATATACATGTTCCCATTAGTGCCTGCTCATGTTAATAACTTCCGTCTCACAAAAATTATGTCTTGGGTGTAAAATCAAATTAAAGTGTAGCCATGAATATGAAAAATAGTGAGTGAGTGTCTCATCCTCTTTCAGTACCCAAAGTTCGTTGCAGGTCCGATAATCTCGTTGGCCCCGTCAAACAGTACCCCTGATTGGTCAGTGGAGGTAGCATGCAGAGAACCTGACCAGACCTCACAAGAAAAATAGCATCAGACCGATCATGAGAAACGTACACAACTCCCTGAAAGGCAGCTGACAAGCAGATGAAAGAGCTCCTTTAAGGGAACGATCGCATGAGCGTGTAAGTAAGCTCGTAGCGAGTCTTACTCTATGTGCGACAGGCCTAACTACTGGGCAAGATGCAGTTCTTCCCTGAGGGGCACTAAAATCGCCTTGCTCCATGTGTCAGGGAAGTCTCCAGTCAACCAAATGGCATTAAAAAGGGGTAAGAGTGTTTCCTTTCCACCCTTGTAAAGATTCTGTTACATTCTGTATAATGTTCGATCGTTACCTGGGGCAGTCTCCTTGACCCAAGAAAAGGCACAATCAAGCTCACATATGGAGCAGTTGTAGTCTTTCATGTTGGTAGAGTTAAAATTTCAATCACTCCTCTCCACCAGTGCCAATGACATCAAGAGCTGAATCTTGGTTTGCAGTGACAGTAATCCACCATGGTATTCGCTACGTCCCTTGCTGTAGATCGTACGCACCCTTGCAGCAGTACAGCAGTTACAGGTGATCTGGCACATTTCCAATCCTCCATGTGGCTTCCTGTATCTAAGAAGAACTAGTGGTACGATTGATCGAGTCCAGAAACACTTATAAAGATACCTTCTTCTTCTCCTTGATTGTCTGTCGTGACTTTGCCCTCTCGATTGGGAAGGCTGCAAGGTTCATAGCAGAAGGTTGACATTTAAACTGTCACAGGACCATGTGTTTCTCCCTGACGCCAGAGCGATATTAGTAATGTGATCCACCAAGCCCTGTACACTATCTCGCCTTCAAAAACAGCTAATTGGCTGTACAGAGTCCAGTTCTCTCTGCTAAGTCTCCACTGCCACGTTTTCCTTTCAGGGACAGCTCTATCTGTGACCTGTATCCAGAGAGGAAAGTGGTTGCTGGACTGTAAATCATAGATCATTTCCCATTGGGCTGCATTGACAAGGCAGGAGAACAGTAAGCAAGGTCTATGATCCAATGGCAGTGCTGAAGTGTGTACTGCGACCAGCTTTAGGAAGGCATAACTCCACTGAAACAATAAGGCATCCGATAACCTGACCCATGGGGCACATTGTTGAAGATCCCCACAGAAAATTGTGTGCATTAGAATCTCCTGCAAGTAGGAATGGTGGCGGGAGTTGTGAAATCAGGTCAGAAAGACGCATCCTATCGAAACTTTCGTTGGGAGGCAGATACACATACAGATGCTAACAGCAAATGATATGTACATTGTGACAGCAACTGCCGGAATAGCCGTTCTCAGGAAGACAGAAGTGGAGTGATATGTGAAATTCACAAAGATAGGCGCTCAGACTTTAGCTCTGTTACCACTGATGTCACCTTTCCGATGAGGGTTGTATCCCCTGAGCAAAGGGGTGTCACTACAATTAAATGCGTTTCCCATAGACACAGACAGATGAGTCTATCCTGCACCAACAGTTTCCGCTCCTCCACATGTGTTCTGTTTCATATGATATTCCACTGAAGCACAGGAGCCATTTATTTGGGAGGTTTATGTTTTCCTCTTTCCTCTCTGTGCGCATGTGAGCCCATTTCAGAAGGAGCAGACCTGAGTGTACTCTTAATTGAACAGTCGTCACACTCTGAGCGTTCCTGGTTCTGATGAGCCACCTGCTTCGAATCTGTCTTCTTGACAGTATGCTTAACCTTAGACTTCTACTTCAGATTCGACGACGCCAAGGTGGGATGTCACTTAATGTGACCACTCCTTGACTATAGTTAGGGGTACAGTGCTGTTCAACGCCGTCAACCAAGCACTGACAGTTACGAATAGCATCAACGACAACAACGTGGCCGCCACACTTATCGACATAGCCGGGGCTTTTGGTAATTTGTGGTGGCAAACCCTCTTCGCCAGGTGTTCAACGCCGTCAACCAAGCACTGACAGTTACCAATAGCATCAACGACAACTACGTGGTCGCCATACTTATCGACATAGCCGGGGCTATTGATAATTTGTGGTGGCCATCCCTCTTCGCCAGGTTAAGGGAAATGAGGCTATCTGCTTCCCTCTACAATAGCCTCCTCGACTACTCCAGAGGCAGGTAGGCGTAGTGGAGGGCTGCTACAAGGAAGGTTGTCAAGAGAATAAGAAAGGGATGTCCACAGGGATCGATCAGCGGACCAATATTCTGGGATATCGCAATCGAGCCCTTGCTGAACACGCTGGACAGTGACGATAGTGTAAGAGGTGTGATCGCTTACACAGATGACCTGCTCATAGCGGTGTCAGCAACTCTAGAGGAGCACTAGAGACAAAAGGCATGCAACAGCTTCAGAAAATTAACAGTTGGTGCAAAGAAAATAAAATAGTTCCCAACAAAACTGTATATTTACTGCTCAGAGGGTCGCTACAGAGGAATCCAATTCTAAAATTAGACAATACAAGCATACAGAGGAAGCAAGTCACACGTTATCTCGGACTGCATCTTGTGAAAAAACAGACTTTCAACCATCATATAAAACTGACAACTGACAAAGCCTCCACAATTATGCACAAACTAGCAAGACCAAACACAGATCAGTACAAATTACCTATTTAAACGATAAGGACCTACCACATTGCGATATTTGAATCGATCACATGCTTCGCCGCAAGTGCTTTGGCTCACAGACTGAACATACAGACCAACAAGACAATTGCAAGAAGAGATCAACGTAGTGTATGCCTGAGAATGAGCGGAGCCTTCATCACCACATCACTAGAGGCACTTTGCGTTGTGATGGGGACCTGCCCTACAGACATAACAATACGCTGTAAAGCTGCACTTCACTAGCTTAAGAGGCACAGACTCGATAAAGTCACCGAAATTACAGGAAGCAACATTATAAACAAAACGCAAACGAAACAAGGGCGGATTCAAACATGCCACAGAGGGTGGGATGCATGTGACAAGGGTGGCCGAGTACACGTTTTCTTTCGTGATGTACGCGAAAGACTACAACTGAAACATGTCGACCCAAGCTGGGGCATGGTCCATTTCCTGACAGGCCACGGGCTGTATCCGGTACATTTAAACCATAGGGCGCTAACTAACGGTGAAGTATGCGTATGCAGAGAAACTGGCACACCAGAACATGTCACACTGCTGTGCAACACTCTAGCACAAGTGAGGCCCACACAGAAAGACAATGATATCGCTAGAATAATACGTAATCCCGATGACTGGAACACAATAAACAGCATAGCCGATACTGTATCAAACACTCTGCATGAAGAATACATGGGCAACAATGCATGACACTGCATGCCACAACACAGTTACAAACAACACAACAATCATAAAATATATAAACACCAGCACCACATACTTTGACTGTAGTAATAAGGTAATGTCGCTTCAGAGGAGAAGGCTGGAAGAACTTTTATTCCAAGGCTCCTCCTCCCCAGTGACAAACTGCACGGTGTTTAAAATATACTGCACATAAGCAGTAATGTATTGCTCGTCTTATTCCGTGCAGGCAGAACTGCATTCTCTTCTCTATTCAAAGCTACAATCAATGAATTTTATATATCAGTAATGTTTTAAGTTATTTAAGGAATAATGCATTCAAGTAGCAATGAACTATACTCTGTTTCTACTAACAATTACAGACATAAGTTATTTCTCATGCAAAGCTAAAATTCGTGTATTCCATGTATGAAGTGCCCAATCAGTGTTTAATCTGTATAACATGTGTAAGCATTCATAAGCACAAATCATTTCAGATGAGAATAGCTCAAGGTTGTACCGAGACCTTCTCATCTGAAATAAGTGGAAATAGGCCATTATCAACCAACATGCTACTCAGACTTACACATCCAAATACAGCATATCACTTCCCTGCACATACTGCAAACTATTTTCACCACACTCATTGTATTACATTTTCTTTTTTTTTCTTTTTCCTTGACATTTGCATTATATAAATTATATTCACATCAACTAGGTAGTAACAAATTATATGGGACCATTTTAACAATTGTTAAGCATTCAATTCGCTGTAACCTCAGAAAAATCTTTATATATTGTGTTCTTTATATTATTTTAAAAAAGCATTAGCAACTGTATACCAATAAGACTATAACAATGAGAAGTCTTTGCTGTTAGATTCAGAAGCATCTGACCAACCTTACGTTTCAAAGTGGTGGGTTACTCTGTACTGTTAATGAAATAAATAAATAAATAAATAAATGTTCAACCGCACTAGGATCTCATTCAAAAATTTGCACTGCAAAATATTGTTAATATGCTGTGATGTAGATCTTTCGACCAACAATGTGTCTATACAGAGCTGTTTAACAGATCTGTGGGTACCAGAGAACAATTGAGGCCTTTCTGGATGTAGATAGGCAATACGTTCTCAAACATACCATCTTCTCTCCTGATCACAAGAAACACATTCTGACACGCTGGGCGCGCCCCTGTTGTGACACATTGCCTGAACTTTACATTAATATTTCTCAGGAGGGCTGTCCTCCCATGCTCGCTATGAAGAATGTGTGTGAGCACTTCTCAACGAATCACCCAAACCATCTGGAGGAAGTGCATTAGAAGTCGTAGATGCCATAGTGATCTCACGAGCAGCTAGAGAAACAAACAGTCCACCCAGACAGAGCACCACATGCCTGAATAGGTCTGATATAACTGAGGCTTGGAAGGTACCCCAAAGTTGGCCCACTAATGACTGTTCCTCCATAACAGCCATGTATCTCATTCACCATAACAGCCATGCATCTCATTGGCACTCAGAACACCTTAGGAATGAGGGTCTTTTACAGACATATTTACCATCCTTGAGGGCAAGGTGCACAAGTCAAGATCCCCGTTCCTCTTCACACACAATATTCCACTGCAACGCCACGTGACGGTGCTGGAGTATGCCTAGAGCTTATGGTGACAGAGTACTGGCGGCGCTTGACAGTCCCCAGCACAGGACCCATGGGGTCGCCAAGACAGTCCTCAAGAAACAATACTGAGCCGCTGAGGCCTTGGTTGCTCTGAAAACGGACCAAACGTTATCCGGACATTTACATTCTGATGCATTTCTGATCCTGCATTAAGAGTCAGGGCACCCATCTAGTACAAATTTTCCCATATCCGACTCCACTGTCGGAATGTGACCTCCTCAGTCAGATGAAATCCCTACACTTTTATCCATTTCCCGAGCTTTCAGTTGGTGATTTTCCACGACAGTTTCCCGCACTTTCGCAATAACTTCTGGAGTAGTTGCAGATCGTGGCTGTCCACTACATGGATCGTTGTCTAAACTGTCTCGACCAAATTTAAATTCGTCTGCCTACTTGACAACTGTTGAATACGAAGGAAAAGAGTCCTTTGATGTGTTCTTAAAATCGGCATGAATTTTCTTTGACTTTATTCATTTCTTTACAAAGAATCACTGCACAGGAAAACAAAGGAGACGTTCATACCACAGATCTCTACCCAGAGCACTGACACACCGCATGTTTACTCATAAAGAATGACCTATTATTACATGGAAACCTCGTTGTTCGCAAATGTTCCCTGATGACTTGGATATTTTTTCCATTCAGTGTTATTACACAAGTGAGGTCAGATATCTTAAAGCAAAAAATTATTTAGGTTCTACTGTAACAGAACAGAGCTGACTCTAACAATGTGTATGAATAAGAATGTAAGTTAACAAAATAATTTCCATTAAATAACGATAAGTAAAAAGTTAAGCTTAAATGAAGAAGAAAAATACAATTGCTTGTGACATTATTAGTTATGTAAGGGAATAAGACGTAATGGGTAAGGTAAACAGGTTCCTTTTGTTCCTTTATAGGTACTGTTTGATATGTCTGTATGTATATAAATCCCCTAGCACATAAATAACTATGTTCTGAAATGTTGTTTCACTTCTAAGCACAAACAAAACGGATCAAGAACATATGTTATGAAGTTCACTTTGACCGTTAAAAAACGTTGTCATATTAGTTCCTCAATTCCAATACTATACTCTGCCTTTTTGTATCATGGATGGTGATTCATAATCTCACTTTCGCTGTTTAGTACAGGGCTGAGCAAATTGACGTGATGTGACCTGGTGTGACAGACTCTGTAAATACACGTTAACGTGACTGTGCCATTACGTGACGCCCATTCATTTAAAGCTAACAGCCCGCTTTATTCCAAGTATCAACCGCAAATTGTTATGGTGTCTACAAAGCACCTATACCAAATCCACTGCAGTTACGAAGGGAACCTGTCTCTACTAGCATACAATGACATTCAGATTTATAGGACACATTATGGACAAAACTACACCGTCCCAAGATCACGTGATCGCTGTGGCACTCTATGTTGACAACACAAAATCAGTTATGCGCATCTCAATGCTCACTTCAGAGCTTCATTTTGTTTTCAGCCATTGAGAACTCGTTCCAATTCGTGTCGAAATGCACTGGAGAAAACAAAGAAATATTTCGTTGCACCTGCTTATAAACTTGTTATGCCATTTGATGACAAGGTATGTCCTGACAGAATCTGAGAAGAAACTGTGGTTATGGGAAGAAATACCTGTACTTCAATAGATCGTTGAAAAAAGAAATTACAAAAAGTTAGGAAAAAACGAATAAAGCAATGTAAGTCACTATGGAATTGGTAGGAAGTGCACGATACTAAAATGAATTGGCTGCAATAAAAAGGTGAAGTACACTCAGGACCACTAAGAGGAGGAAATATTTGTTAGTGTGATAGGAGATGAAATGAGTAATTATCTTGGCGAGACAGGGGATGTGATACAACATCTGCATTTACATCTCTACTCCGCAAACCACCGTACTGTGTGTGTGAAGTACGACTGTCGATAAACTTCTGCGTGGGCTCCAATTTCTGTGATTTTCTTCGTCGTATGTCGGAGAAAATAATATGTTGCCTTACTCTTTTCGAACGTACGCTCTCGGAATGTCAACAGTAACTTTATTTATGGTACACAACGCCTCTCTAGTAGCGACTGCAAATAGAGTTTGTTGAATATTTCTCTAAAGTTAACAGCCTTACTAAACGATCCAGTGACAAAGCGTACCAACGAAGTTGGATCTTCTCTACCTCTTCTAATAACCCTGCATGTTAAGCGTCGCTGACTAGTGAATAATACTCAAAAATCAGTCGAATAAATGTATTGTAAATCTTACTTTTCATGGGTGAACAACATATCATTGGATTCTTTCAGTGAATCTCAACCTGACATCTGCTTTTCTTACAGTTTATATTATGAGCTCACTCCACTTTATTTCGCTCTCGGCGATTACTGGTCAGTAATGTACAAGTATTACTGTTTCCAGGGATTTTTAAACAATAGTGTAATCAAATGCAGTAATGGATCTCTTCACCTATTTATGGATGTTACATTAATTTACCTTCTGAGTCAACTGCCAGTCTCTGCAACAATCGTCGGTCCTCAGTACGTCATTCTCCATTTCGCTACAGTGTTTCAAAGAGCCTCATAGGGCTAGAGGCGGATTTTGACTGAACTTCGGAGACTTCCCTTTTTTTTATTTATTCATCCAAAGATCATCTCACAATAATGTAGCAACTGTCATGGTAATGAAACGGACATCAAAAGCTCAAAATATGTACATGTTCAAAGAATATATAAGGATGCTTTTTCGAGATAAGACAGGTCTTTAGACATCAGTCAAACGAGAGAGAATGAATAGATGTTAATCCGCTGGAGAAATGATAACCAAACGATTGTTCAAGTTACTGTGCAGACTCAATAATATGGAGACGTACCATTGTATAATCGAAACTTATCATCTACACGCTTGCAAAGAAAGCGAAGTCAGAGATATAGTAGAATAATTGACAGCTCATGAATTTAAGTCACTGAGCATGCTGTTGTTGTGGTCTTCAGTCCTGAGACTGGTTCGATGCAGTTCTCCATGTTACTCTATCCTGTGCAACTTTCTTCATCTCCCAGTACCTACTGCAACCTACAGCCTTCTGAATCTGCTTAGTGTATTCGTCTCTTGGTCTCCTTCTACGATTTGGACCCTCCACACTGCCTCCAATACTAAGCTGGTTATCCCTTCGTACCTCAGAATATGTCCTACCAACAGATCCCTTCCTCTAGTCAAGTTGTGCCACAAATTTCCCTTCTCCCCAATTCTGACAATACCTCCTCATTAGTTATGTCATCTACCCATCTAATCTTCAGCATTCTTCTACAGCACCATATTTCGAAAGCTTATATTCTCTTCTTGTCTAAACTATTTATCGTCCACGTTTCAATTACATACATAGCTACACTCCATACAAATACTTTCAGAAAACACTTCCTGACACTTAAATCTATACTCGATGTTAGCAAGTTCCCTTCTTCAGAAACGCTTTCCTTGCCATTGCCAGTCTACATTTTATATCCTCTCTACGTCGACCATAGTCTGTTATTTTGCTCCTCAAATAGCAAAGCTTATTTACTACTTTAAGTGTCTCATTTCCTAATCTAATTCCCTCAGCATCACCCAATTTAATTCGACTACATTCCATTATCCTCGTTTTGCTTTTGTTGATGTTCATCTTATAACCTCCTTTCAAGATAATGTCCATTACATTCAACAGCTCTTCCAGGTCCTTTGCTGTCTCTGACAGAATTACAATGTCATCGGTAAACCTCAAAGTTTTTATTTCTTCTCCGAATATTTCTTTCGTTTTTTTACTGCTTGCTCAATATACAGATTGAATAACATCGGTGACTGGCTACAACACTGTCTCTATCTCTTCCCAACTACTGCTTCCCTTTCATGCCCCTCGACTCTTATAACTGCCATCTGGTCTCTGTACAAATTGTAAATTGCCTCTCACTCTCTGTATTTTACCCTTCCCACCTTCAGAATTTGAAAGAGACTATTCCAGTCAACATTGTTAAAACTTTCTCTAAGTTTACACATGCTAGAAACGTAGGATGGCCCTTCCTTAATCTGTCTTCTAAGATAAGTCGTAGGGTCAGTATTGCCTCACATTCTCCAACATTTCTACGGAACTTGTAAGTAATAGATTTCGGCTATCAGTCGTCCTTTTTAAATTTTTGAGTAATATTCAATGAACTGTGGATGAAGCCCGACCAACAGGCATTACATGCACTGATAAAAAATGATAGCATATTGAGAATGGCTAGTATCTAGATGAAATCTAGATCTGCCAATAAAATTTAAAAATTACGTCTCATAGCTGATATCTGTTATTTACAAGTCAATATACCAGTCGCTGCATGCAACAACCTTCTGAATGGAAGGCAACCTGATTTCTACGGAATCCAAACTGATCTTCCCCGATGTCGGCTTCTACCAGTTTTTCCATTTGTCTGTAAAGAATTCGTGTTAGTATTTTGCAGCCGTGATTTATTAAACTGACAGGTCTGTAATTTTCACATCTGTCAACAACTGCTTTCTTTGGGATTGCAATTGTGATATTCTTCTTGAAGTCTGAGGGTATTTCGCCTGTCTCATACATCTTGCTCACCAGATGGTAGAGTTTTGTCAGGGCTGCCTCTCCCAAGGCTATCGGTGGTTCTAATGGAATGTTGTCTACTCCCGGGGCCTTGTTTCAACTCAGGTCTTTCAGTGCTCTGTCAAACTCTTCACGCAGTATCATATCTCCCATTTCGTGTTCATATACATCCTCTTCCATTTCCATAATATTGTCCTCAAGTACCCCGCCTTGTATAGTCCCTCTATATACTCCTTCCACCTTTCTGCTTTCCCTTCTTTGCTTAGAACTGGGTCTCCATCTGAGCTCTTGATATTCATACAAGTGGTTCTATTTTCTCCAAATGTGTCTTTGATCTTACTGTAAGCAGTACATATCTTACCCCTAGTGAAATAAGCCTCTACGTCCTTACATTTGTTCTCTAGCCATCCTTGCTTAGCCATTTTGCACTTACTGTCGATCTCATTTTTGAGACGTTTGTATTTCTTTTTACCTGCTTCATTTACTGCATTTTTATATTTTCTTCTTTCATCAATTAAATTGAATGTATCTTCTATTACCCAAGGATTTATACTAGCCCTCGTCTTTTTACCTACTTGCTCCTCTGCTGCCTTGACTATTTCATTCCTCGAAGCTACCCATTCTTCTTCTACTGTATTTCTTTACCCCATTCTTGTCAATCGTTCTCTAATGCTCTCCCTGAAACTCTCTACAACCTCTGGTTCTGTCAGTTCATGAAGGTCCATCTCCTTAAATTCCCACCTTTTTGCAGTAGTCCAACATCTGCCCCTGGAAATGTCTTACAATTTAAAACCTGGTTCCTAAATCTCTATCTTACCATTCTATAATCCATCTGAAACTTTCCAGCATCTCCAGGCCTCATCGATGCATACAACTTTCTTTCATGATTGTTGACCCAAGTGTTAGCTATGATTAAGCAATACTCTGTGCAGAATTCTACCAGGTAGCTCCCTCTTTAATTCCTTAACCCCATTCCACATTCACCTACTACGTGTCCTTCTCTTCCTTTTACTATTATCGAATTCTAGTCCCCCATGACTATTAAATTTTCGTCTCCCTTCAGTATATGAATAATTTATTTATCTCATCATACATTTCATGGATCTCTTCGTCATCTGCGGAGCTAGTTTGCTTAGTGTCTACCTTGGTCACAATGATGCGTTCATTATGCTGTTTGTAGTAGCTTACCTGTGCTGCTATTGTTTTATTGATTATTAAACTAACTCCTGCATTACCTCTATTTGATTTTGCTTTTATAACCGCGTACTCACATGACCAGAAGTCTTGTTCCTCCTGCCACCGAACTTCACTTATTTCCACTATATCTAACTTTAACCTTTCCATTTCCCTTTTCAAATTTTCTAACCTACCTGCCTGATTAAGGGATCTGACAACCCACACTCTGATCCGTAGAACGCCAGTTTTCTTTCTCCTGATAACGACATCCTCATTAGTAGTCCCACTCTGGAGATCCGAATGGGGGACTATTATACCTCCGGAATATTTTACCCAAGAGGACGCCATCACCATTTAACCATACAGTAAGGCTGCATGCCCTCGGGAAAAATTACAGCTGTAGTTTCCTCTTGCTTTCAGCCGTTTGCAGTACCAGCACAGCAAGGCCGTTTTGGTTATTGTTACAAGGCTAGATCAGTCAATCATCCAGACTGTTGCCCCTGCAACTACTGAAAAGGCTGCTGCCCCTCTTCAGGTACAACAGGTTTCTCTGGCCTCTCAACAGATCCCCCTCTGTTGTGGTTGCACGTACCGTATGGCTATCTCTATCTCTGAGGCACGCAATCCTCTCCAACAGTGGCAAGTCCATGGTTCATTGGGCGGTGGAGGGGGGGGGGACGTCACTGAGCATAATAATACACAAAAAAATCTAAAAGATAATTATTCGCACGTTTGATGACAATTATATTGGCTCTAGGAGAGGTAAAGATTGCAGAGAGCCAGTTCTGGCATATTGATAAGAGTTGTGACTATAACAAAGCGAAATTATTGCTGTAAAACATTTTTTTTTCTTTAAAAAACGTACATATTTAGTTATTGTAACTCTAAAGATACTCCGTTCATTTATCCCTACAATGCTCTATGCAAATTTTTCACTGATGAAAGTAGTGCTGGAAATCTTCCTCTGTGAGCTCCTTGATGCCGTAAGCCACTTTTTCTTTCATGGCTACAGCAGACTCAAATCTTGTGCCTTTTAAAGCGGATTTGACCTTGTGAAATATATAAAAGTCCTATGGTGCTAGGTCAGGCGAATAAGGCGTATGGTCTAAAACTATTAGACTGTATTACGGTAGAAACCTATTATCAGACAATGCAGTATAAGCAGGTGTGTTCTCTTGATGAACAACCCACGATTTGTTCTTCCTCAATTCCGGTCTTTTGTCCTTATTTTTCTAGCAGAGTTGAGCAAGAATCTCAACATAGTAATGTCCATTAATAGTTTGACCTTCAGGAACCCAGTGAAGACACACAATTCCAAGAACATAAAAAAATCAGTTGCTTCGCTGATTCGAGCTTTTTTCACTCTCCGAGAAGTTGGGCCTTTCCAGAGCATGGACTGGCACTTACGAGTTTCAAAATCATAAGCAAAAAACCACGATTTGTCACATGTTATCATGCTTTCCAATAAATTAGAGTCATTTTCGATGGTATTCAAGGTGTCAGTACCAAAATTTTCATGTTTTTTTTGTTTGGTTGTGAAAATTTTTGGATCCAGTTTCGCACACACTTTTCTCTTGTATAAAATTTGGATTACGCATTCTTTGTCAATTCTTGCAGTTTCAGCAAGCGATAGAAACTCAAACGACGACCAGAATGAATCAGATCACCACCTTTTCCATATTTTCATCCGGTTTTTATGTTGAAGGGTGTCTGGGGCGTGCGTCATCTACAAATGTCGTCTCGGACATCTTTGAAATGCTTGAACCACTCAAAAATTCACATACGTGATAAATAGCCTTGGTCGTACACTTCTTTCAGTAACAGATAGAATTCAGTATCAGTTTTTCCAAGTGTCATATGAAACTTCATGATAATGCGTTGTTGTATTATTAACCTCTTTATTTCTGTGGAAAAACAAAATAATGCTCGCACACAAACAAAGGCCACAGCTACACTGATTTGTCTACAGACGTCAGTGAGATGCACACTACTGAGTAGGATTTACCTTTCACAGCTCTTGCTCAATCATTTATGATGTATGTATACTTACTCTGTGACAGTCACAGTTCGTAAAAGAGGAAGATTTAGGAAAAATCTAAACACTTCCATAGGATTGACTCAGATAGAAAAAGTGTTTGACAACATGAAGTACCAGCTGTGCAAGAAAAGCTATATACACTCCTGGAAATGGAAAAAAGAACACATTGACACCGGTGTGTCAGACCCACCATACTTGCTCCGGACACTGCGAGAGGGCTGTACAAGCAATGATCACACGCACGGCACAGCGAACACACCAGGAACCGCTGTGTTGGCCGTCGAATGGCGCTAGCTGCGCAGCGTTTGTGCACCGCCGCCGTCAGTGTCAGCCAGTTTGCCGTGGCATACGGAGCTCCATCGCAGTCTTTAACACTGGTAGCATGCCGCGACAGCGTGGCCGTGAACCGTATGTGCAGTTGACGGACTTTGAGCGAGGGCGTATAGTGGGCATGCGGGAGGCCGGGTGGACGTAGCGCCGAATTGCTCAACACGTGGGGCGTGAGGTCTCCACAGTACATCGATGTTGTCACCAGTGGTCGGCGGAAGGTGCACGTGCCCGTCGACCCGGGACCGGACCGCAGCGACGCACGGATGCACGCCAAGACCTTAGGATCCTACGCAGTGCCGTAGGGGACCGCACCACCACTTCCCAGCAAATTAGGGACACTGTTGCTCCTGGGGTATCGGCGAGGACCATTCGCAACCGTCTCCATGAAGCCGGGCTACGGTCCCGCACACCGTTAGGCCGTCTTCCGCTCACGCCCCAACATCATGCAGCCCGCCTCCAGTGGTGTCGCGACAGGCGTGACTGGAGGGACGAATGGAGACGTGTCATCTTCAACAATGAGAGTCGCTTCTGCCTTGGTGCCAATGATGGTCGTATGCGTGTTTGGCGCCGTGCAGGTGAGCGCCACGATCAGGACTGCATACGACTGAGGCACACAGGGCCAACCCCCTGCATCATGGTGTGGGGAGCGATCCCCTACACTGGCCGTACACCTCTGGTGATAGTCGAGGGGACATTGAATAGTGCAGGGTACATCCAAACCGTCATCGAACCCATCGTTCTACCATTCCTAGACCGGCAAGGGAACTTGCTGTTCCAACAGGACAATGCACGTCCGCATGTATCCCGTGCCACCCAACGTGCTCTAGAAGGTGTAAGTCAACTACCCTGGCCAGCAAGATCTCCGGATCTGTCCCCCATTGAGCATGTTTGCGACTGGATGAAGCGTCGTCTCACGCGGTCTGCACGTCCAGCACGAACGCTGGTCCAACTGAGGCGCCAGGTGGAAATGGCATGGCAAGCCGTTCCACAGGACTACATCCAGCATCTCTACGATCGTCTCCATGGGAGAATAGCAGCCTGCATTGCTGCGAAAGGTGGATATACACTGTACTAGTGCCGACATTGTGCATGCTCTGTTGCCTGTGTCTATGTGCGTGTGGTTCTGTCAGTGTGATCATGTGATGTATCTGACCCCAGGAATATGTCAATAAAGTTTCCCCTTCCTGGGACAATGAATTCACGGTGTTCTTATTTCAATTTCCAGGAGTGTATTATAGAGTGAGACGGATAATAAACAATACACCCAAGTAAATTAGAGAGAACAATAAGTGTGGCTGGCCAAGACACAAATTCTCAGATAATGGTGCAGGTCACTCATGTAGTCTTTCTACTCTACTGGAGAAACATTGAAGGGAATAAAGGCAAAGTTCGGAAGTCGAATAAGATTCAGGGTGACAAATATCAGTGACAGGATTCGTGAATGATGCTGTAAAATTCTGTGTAAGTGAGGACGAATTTAAGAAGCTGTTGAAATGAATTAATAGGCTATTGAGCAAAGAAAACAGAGTGAAAGACGAAAGTGTGGGAAGGGCATAAAAAGCACACTAGCTCAAACAAAGAGAGGATTTCTTATTAGAATCAGTTAACTAATGTAAAATATATGCCTCAATATTTGAAAGAATTTCAGATGGATACAGCACTGTGGAAAAGTGATTCATGGACTATGCAAAAGGTGGAAAGCAAGAGAACCAATGCCTTTAAAATGTGCAGTTAGAGAAGAATACTGAAAAGTAAGTCAACTGATTAAATAATGAATAAGGAAATTCATCTCAGAAGCATTGAGGACAGGTATGTATGAAAATCACTAACTAGAAGAAAAGTCAATGTGGTAGAACATGTTTTCACCAGGATATAGTTCATAGTATTTGAGAAAGCTGTAGAGAGCAGAACTTGTAGAAAAAACGAAGTTAAGAAAATGTATATAAAATAATTTACTGCATTTGGTGTATCACTATTTTGAGATGAAGAGGTTTGCAGGACAGGATATCATTAAAAGTCGAATTGAACCATTCAGAAGATTAATGATGTAAAAAGTGAATGTATTGCAATTCTTTCAAAATCATATGAGGTATGGCAAACAAATAACAAGACTGCTGTCAGAAATCTGATTTATTGCTAACAAAGTTACAATTAACTCCTCTCTCTTCAACATACCCCATCCCATATGACTGTACAACCTGTGGATGTGTTCCATTGTTCAAAACAATGCTGTTGGTCATCCATTGCTACCTTTTTCAACAACTCTATCGTTTTTACTTTTATCTCTTCAACAAACTGAAAATACTTTCCTTTCTATGCACTTTCAATTTTTGGGAAGAAACAAAAGTCACAAAGAATACAGAGAATGTGGGCTAAAAATTGTTTCACAGATGTGGCATTGTTGGAGACCAATATGGCTAGAAACAGTTTTGCAAAATCTTCTGTCACATTTAATTCATCATGCACTTTTGGTTAATGTTCACCATGTCTGTGATCATTCAAATGCTGACACATCAATGGTTATGCACAATTTCATTTTCTGAGTGTTTGCTTCAGTTCTTCAACTCACAGATCAACAGTGACATTCATCTTCTTCAACCCCCTCCCAACCTTTTCAAATCAGTTTGTGCCACTCAAAATCTCACACGTGTGAAAACATTCCATCTGTGGCTTTTTTAATTTCACGGGGAATTTGAGGTTAATGTGCTGCTCGATTTTTAAGTTTACTATGTTTGCAGCACTACTGCAGAATAACGTCCTCTGCAACCAAGGTTCAAAAGAAAACTAAAGCAGACAGAAAGACGAAACTAACAGTGACTGCTCTTGAAGATACAAGGTCAACTGCATTTCAGCAGCAAGCTTCCCCATGCGACTGTGCAATAGGAAATTTACAGTCTCTTTAGTTAATTGCCACGTCTTGTTATTTGGAATCAAATTTTTCTGTTGCTGTTTTTGTTTATTCTCAGGGTAGCAGCAGGCATCAATTCTATCATTTTTTTCTCCACAACAGTTTTCACTGTACAGTTCCTGATTGAATTCCTAACCTGAGCATTGTTAATCAGAA
This sequence comes from Schistocerca gregaria, assembly GCF_023897955.1. NCBI lineage: Eukaryota > Metazoa > Arthropoda > Insecta > Orthoptera > Acrididae > Schistocerca > Schistocerca gregaria. Next base: position 206,959,266 of record NC_064920.1, on the reverse strand, counting down.
CAGTTTAATGCACACTGTTTGCATCGTTTTCGACTTACAATCGTGCATGTCACTTAACAACACTGTATGTTAATTTCTGACATTATATCACTACATATCAGTGCAGATTAGTATCGGTTTCTTTCACCGGAAATAAGTTTTTATGTCATATTTCAACAGTTTGGGTGCATTCAAACTGTGTCTTCTGAGGTAAAAATCTTGCTCATTTGTCTTTATGTCTCAAATTATATTTTTAGAAATAGTGTTCTCTATTCACAATTCACAGTAACAATACCTTTATTTTATTTTGTAATTAACGTTTTTTTGCATACAGAATTTTTGTACTTTCTTTTTTTATTACTAGTTGGGCCTAAGCTTCACTTACAAATATTATTACTTCTTTAATACACTTGGTCCAATTTTGAATTCTTTCTTCTGCTCACAATCAAACTCCTATTTTGCATTTCTGTATCTATTACATGAATTAAATTGTCTTTTGACTAGTTTCTTTTCCATTCGTCATACATGACACAAACACCTTTACTACATTTCCAAAGGCTTGGAACATGTTGGACTATGCTTGGCTCCACTTTGCAATTGCAGATGGGTGTTCTGTAATGGCAGATGGCCTACCTTACAGTAATACATTAAAGCATTTTTTGGAAATTTCTTGAACCTACTCTGTCTACAGAAATCATCTACGTGTTCAACAACCTGTTAATTACTGATGTCCTACCTCCTTTATTTCTGGAATTTTTATTTCTTTTATATCTAATATTAGTGAAAATACAATAGTGATTTCTTATTCTTATTCTTCCTCTTCTCATCATTCCTAAATGTGAAAAACCAAAAGGGTTTGTGTAATTCCAGGTATTTTCTTGTTGTCTATACATGACTACTGCACCACTTAATGTCAGCCCTGGTGAAGTGTTTGCTCATTACATCAGACTTTCTATAAAAAGACAGATTGATCTTGGTTTAAGTAACGTTCTGCAGCAACTAAAGAGGCAAACATGTGATTTAAGAATGATTGTTTCGTTATAAATGACAAAACAAGCAGTATTGATAAGATTTAGAGGTGTAATGACGAATATCAGAAATAAATTGTGTAGAAATTATAAGGTTGTAGTACTGACTGTATTTCACACACAAAAAGATGGCCACTTTTGAATCAGTTCCTTTCCATCAGAATGTTCTAAATGGGGTACTAGCGGTAACAGGCAGCCCATGTGGCTGACTAGTGGGATGAGGATACCATGTAGAACAAACAGTAATTATGTCGAAATGTTAGAAGTAGTCACAATCAAGCCACAGTAGCCCACCACAAACAGTATTGTAAGGTGCTTAAAACGTTGTCAAGAAGGCAAAGAGTATGCAAGTATATTTTATATTATAGCAGGCTCTCAGTATATTCAATATATCACATTTACTCACCAGATTACCTGAGCAGTTCTATCTCCAGCACTAGCAATGGTGTGTATAAATGGACAAAGTTCAAGAGCGATGTACAATACGTTTAGACAGTTATGTGCCAAGCGAAGTTGTGAAGAGCAGAAAAGACCCGTTAAAGTTCATCAGCCAGAGAATTGTTACGAAAGCAAAGAGCCTTCACCCCAAATTTAAATGTAGCCAAAGCCTCATAGACAGACAAAAACTAAATGAAGCAAACTTAGCATAAGGAGAGCCATGCAAAAAGCGTTCAATGAATTCTAAAGTAAAATTCTATCTACCGCTTTACAAAGTATCCTAAGAAATTTGGTCTTATTTAACAGTAAACAGATAGAAGCCATTTGTCCAGACGCTATGTGACCATAAGGACTTCAGAAAGGAGGGCGACACAGAATCTATCTATATATATATATATATATATATATATATATATATATATATGTGTGTGTGTGTGTGTGTGTGTGTGTGTGTGTGTGTGTGTGTCTAATATTGTTTTTTAGGACTCTAAAACTTCATGGTGGCATCAAGATAAAAACATTCATATTATGCTAAGAGGTCATTTTTAAAACATTAAGGACATGTAACGAGAATTATTAAAACAAAATTTAGGAAGTCTGAAATAGCTATATTCTATTGAGCAGTCTCCTTTTCAGTCTCAAAATTTGATTACATAGCAGTTTATACATCATTTTACATAATGCTTTGCATGCAGATACTCAGATTTATCTCTGAATATCTTATTTTTTAGTAGTCATATGCTTTAGAAAGCAGTTGACGATTGTGAAATACATTCGTTATGGTAGCCAAAAATCGGAGAATGGCATTTGCACCTTATTGTTATTCATCCACAAACAGTTGACGCACAAAGTGATATAAGGCCTTAAGCACATCATCATTGATTATAGTATTTATATATCCTTCTGACATCTGTTGATCTCATAGCGAGTCAGCAGTTACCTATTCAGGTTTATCTCTGAATATCTTATTTATTACTAGTCATATGTTCTAGCAAGCAGTTGACCATTGTGAAATACATTCATTAAAGTGGCCAAAAGTCAGGAAATTACATACCTATCTTATTGCTGTTGATACACCATCAGTTGAGGCATTGGGAACCTTAAAGACCCAAAGCACATCATCACCAATTGTAGTACTTATGCATGCTTTTCACATCTGTTGATCTGTGCTGTAAGACCACATTGTATATATGAACATTCATGCAAAGCTACCTCACCAATTTCTCTGATATTCACTTCAGTATGGGCTAAATGATAGTGTGCCTTAGACCCATATTGTGCTTAGTACCTCAGTTAACTGCATCTGTTTGTGCCAGCCAGACTGGCCGAGCAGTTCTAGGCCCTACAGTCTGGGACTGCGCGACGGCTGCGGTCGCAGGTTCGAATCCTGCCTGGAGCATGGATGTGTGTGATGTCCTTAGGTTAGTTAGGTGTAAATAGTTCTAAGTTCTAGGGGACTCGTGACCTCAGATGTTAACTTCCATAGTGCTCAGAGGTATTTGAACCATTTTTCATCTGTTTGTAAAGTTTAATTTCTTTTTAAGAGATGATGCTCTTAACATAATACAGTGTAGTGATACAACATGATGACATGTAGAAAATTGCTACTGAATGTATTGACCACTACTCCATGTAACATAAAATGCATTTTTATTTTTTTTATTTTATTTGTGGTAAGGTCTTATGGGATCAAGCTGCTGAGATCATCAGTCCCTAGGCCTACACACTACTTAATCTAACTTAAACTAACTTACGCTATGGACAACACACACACCCATGCCCAAGGGAAAACTTGAACCTTGCATGGGGGGAGCCACAGGGGCAGTGACAAGACGCCTCAGACTGACCTGTATTTTACAAAGATAAAATGTTTATTAATTGTTTGCATGTTCTTTAATTTGGGAATTGTAATTTCCTTTAAGTATGCTCATTTATTCAGTACCTGGATTGTTTTCATCTGTGTTCTTATGCTATTGTTTGTTCTTGTATGTGTGGTAATCAGTAACAGGCTGAAAAACTTGTAAGGGTGTTGCAGAGTAGAATGTGGTAAGAAATAATTGTTAAGAAAAAATTCGATGTGTTGTGCAGTTTCTGATTTATTTCGCATTGAAGTTAGCCAATGAGATTATTGGATGCATAAATTCAAGCAGGCAACCAGAGATGATGTTGCCAAATGTGCTCTTCATTTAGTTTTCCCAAACTGCGATGGGATTAGCAGTTTTGTGCATTACTGTCTACTGTATGAGAACAACTGATACTAACTGTATCAGCTAGTGTAATGGTTATGGAGAACAGATGTAGTGAATAGAAAAATGAATGCATTTTACTGTTAATTTGCATTAGTCCATGCTTGAACAGCAGCTGTTGACATTTCGTTCCAGGGTATGTGAAACTGGAATTTGTGTTTTTATATGATTACTTCTAATATAAATTTTCAGGAACCAATGCAGTCTCTGAGACCTTCCTATTAAAACGATGTACTGTATTATTTATAAAAATTGGTAATTGTAAACCATACTCGAGCACAGTAAAATGTGTAATGCACAGACATACGTTGGTCCATGAGTTATAACATGTTTAAATACTTATTACGAGTTAAAATGTGCCTTTATCAGAAGTTATAAATTTAAGACAGGTAGGTGAAAGCTACATGTGGGAACTGTGCTAATTTAAGATACAGTAGAACCCCTCTAATCCGACCTTGGGTGGTCCGTCACTCCGGTTAGTCCGACCATGCTCAGGCTCGCGAGCCTGTGCCGACTTGTCACTGACTGGACGCCTGTTGGGCCATTGTTGCGGTGACTATCGCTGCGCATATTGTTATACTGTACGTTATTGTGCAGTTTCATCCTTTGTTGGTATTAGAAAACGTCGTTGTTTGCTTTATTCCGTGTTCTCTACCGTACTTATTACTGTAGATTCACGCGGATTTCACACAACGATGCAAAAAACGCTTTTTACATCGTCCTTCAGTAAATCGAGCAGAATCCAACTTCAGCTCCAGTGGACGTTGTGTGGAAAAAAAGGGACACTGCAGCTAAATCTAGAATAACATCTGCTAAACAAAAATGTATCACTAACTTTTTTCCAAGTAATTTATTTTCGTTTTTACTGTTAAAACAATGCATACAGTATAATTATTTCTTAGTTTATACATACAGTAGTTTATGTCTTTGTAAAATATTTCTTTTTTATATACAGTGCTATAATTTTTTTTAGTTTACAGTATATATAATTTATAAGTTATTGAGTACTTGTTTGTTGCTTTTCCTTATATAACCAATACATATTACAGTGTGTGTAGACGTTTTTTTAGTTAATATATTGTTTAACACTGTGTAAAAAACATCTTTTATATTACAGTAGACGTGTTTTAGTTCTTAAATCGTTGAATTTTTTGTACTAAATGTCTTTTTATATTTTTTGCAATAAATATTAGATTTTTCGGGTAATCCGACCTTTTTTTCGTTCCGACCGTAGTCCCAGTCCCGAAGGTGATGGGTTAGAGGGGTTCTACTGTAGGCATTTTGAGAATGTTCACAAATTTAGTCTACATACCAGATAAACATACCTAATTTTCCAAACATTGAAGACAAGTTGTTTGATTTTTCCTCAGTGTGTCAGAAGAATAACAATTCCTGATTTTTCATTTATTTCAGTTTTATAAATAGCTTTTACGATGTTACACAAAAAACAAGGAGTCTATATTTAAAAATGATGTCTACGAGAAAAGGAAATCATACTTAAGATTTCTAAGTGGCAAATGAGGTAGTTACGATTCACCAAAGCTTTGACAATTTTTTAAGGCCTTTCCAATTTCTTATCTTTTGCGTATTTTCGTTTTTTGAAGGATGGCTGATTTAGAGAAAAGTTGACCACAGTAGGTACACTTATTGACACAGCTACACTATCTACAAAGTTAAATAATTGTTTATAATTTCACCTAACAAAATTCCAATAATGTGTACCTCTCTAGACACAATTATGGAAAAATAATAGACTTCATACTCAGTCAATAGCCATAAATGTGACTAATAGAGGGAGAAGTGTGTGTCAAGCCTACCTCATCGCTGTTGCCACATTAATACCCTGAGAAAAAATCCAATTTATTGCTTCATAATAATCTAACAACAAAATAGTCAATAACAAAAAGAAACAGTAATATCCACAATAGTTTTTCGAAGTCTCCTGCTCCATCTTGATTGTATGCATTGTTACATTTCATCATGGAGTCCTCAAGTTTTCTGGAATCAAAAGATTCTCTGATTTCATCAAAGGCTAAAATTATCCTCATGAGAAGCTCTTTGATTATGTCCACTGGAGCCATGTAGACATCCATGTAATACATTTAAATGTTTGTGTACTGTAACAATGAAGTGTGATGGGGCACTGCCATGTTGGAACCACATTATCTGATGAATCGTCTGAGGAATGTCTTCTACATACACTGGAAGGACATTTATGTGGAGTGCTAAATGCGCCTATCAATTTAAACAAGGACACAGCAGGATGAGATCCAAGAAACAGTTGCCTATGATATCTGCCCAGATGTTAATCGTAAACTTACACTAATATGAATTGCCTCCAGGGGCTTGACCTTTGTTTGCCAGGTACGGGCTTGACGACCTCAGGGTTCCTTAGCTGGGGGCTGGTAAGTGCCACCAGTCCCCTGTCACCGTAAGCTCTGGGCATGCTTCAGTGACCACTGTGAAGTGCAGTGGAACTTTGTGTGTCTCAGGATATGGGGATCTTGGCTCGATAGCCCAGATGGAATAAACCTCTTTAAAAAACTCCTCAGTCTCAAGGTGTGATCGCACTGATGAGATGCATGGCTGTTGAAGTGAAACAGTCGTTAGCGGGCAACCTCTGGGGAACCAGCCGGACCTCGATTGTATAAGGCTTACCTAGGCACTTGAAGCTCTATCTAGGTGGGCTTCTAGTTCGCTAGCTGCTTGTAGGACTGAGATGGATTCTTCGAAATCTTCTTTGCCTCCTCCCAGCAGGTAGGTACCAACATCCAGTCCAACAAGAGGGCACGTGCATTAAGTCCTCCTGACTCAGGAGCGAAATCTCAAGGAATCATGACTAGTAACAGAACATGTGCTGGTGGTCAGAATGTGTTGTTAATCGTTAAAAGGAAAGAGGGCAGCTTCGAGAAAGTTTCACCTTTCTATATTCAAAATGGGCTAGAGGGATTGCTGACAGTTTGATATCTGTTAAGCAGTTGCATAATGAGATGCTGTTGGTCGAAACCGCTAGTTCCCAACAAGCTAAGAACCTACATAACGTTCAATCCCTTGGGAAATATGCCATAGAAACTGAGCTGCACATCACCTTGAATTACAGCAAAGGTGTTGTGACATGCACGGATCTGGTGGACATTCCCAAAGGGGAACTGAAAGATGAGTGGAATCCAGAAGGAATAGCTGACGTGCAAAATATAATGAAGAGGGTGAATGGGGTTCTTGTTAAGTTCGACTCCTTTATCTTGGTGGTTAATAGCACAAAACTCCCTGAGGTTACCTTCACTTAAGTGTGCGGCCTTATGTACCCAACCCAATGCAGTGTTTCAAATGCCGCGCTTTGGGCATACTGCTCTTGGGTGTTGTGGAGAAGCTACTTGTGGTTAGTGTGGTCAGGCCCCCCATGAAGGTGTTTATCGCTTGTCTCCATTGAAGTGTGTGAATTGCTCTGGACCTCACCTCATTTGGTGTCTGGACTGCAACGTGTACCTGGAAGAATGGGAAACTATGAAGCGCACCCCCTATACTGAGGCAAGAAAGCTCTATAAAGCTATGCTGCTACTGTGTTTTGCTACCTCCTTCACTTCAGTTGTTGAACAGCCCACATGGAAAGCTGACGCTGCTGCACAAATGGAGGCTGCTAGTGTCAGCACTAATACCTGTATGTGTCTATGTACTTGTGCTGCTGCAGTCGTTTCTAAACCTGTCCCTCTCCAAAGAACTTCAGAAAAAGCTGTGGTTGCTGACATTGTAGAGCTTCCTGCCCCTCCAAAGGTTCCGTCAGGTACTCTGTCCAATGATGCCACACCTGCAACCGCAGTTGTGGCTGCAATATCTACCCAGGGGAAAAAATCCAAGGTAAAACATCAAACACCGGTGGAATCGGGCAGAAAACAGCCTGACGATGTCGACATCGACCTCTCTGTCAATTCTCCTTTAGAGGCTATGGAGCTTGATGTCAGACTGGGGCAACCATCTCGCTCCAAAACTGAGTCTCCATCCATTGTGGACTTACCTCTCCATCAGAAAGTCAGGATGAAAGTACTAGCCCCTGATAGATGGCTCCTATTATACAGTGGAACACGAATGGATTCAGGACGCACATGGAGGAACTGAAACTCTAATGCAGCAACGCCCTCTGTGTTTGTGTTTGCAGGAAACATATTTCAAAGAATCTGATGCCCCTGCACTATGGGACTATACCCTATACTGCAAGGATGACCTGACAGGAGAAAGGGTCACAGGAGAGGTTGTTGTTTTTCTCAATAATGGGCACTACTACTCTGCTCTTCCCCTGGATACCGACTTGCAAGCAGCTGCAATTGAAATTTCTGCACCTCAGAGGCTTACAGTTTGTTCTTTTTATTTACCTCCAGTGGAGGCAGTAGACTCTGAGGCTCTCACAGATATTATCACACAACTCCCCTGACCATTTCTCCTTCTGGGAGACTTCAATGCCCACCATATCCTGTGGGACTCATCATTTACTTCCATCAGGGTCGAGTTTTAGAAAGCCTCCTGACGTCTCGAGAGCTGTGCCTCCTAAACGCTGGTACTTCGACTCATTTCTGTGCTCCTACTGGATCAGTCTCAGCCATCGACCTGTCTCTCTGCTCTACAGCCCTCACAGACTCTGTTCACTGGGAGGTCACTGACGACCTTCATTCCAGCAACCACTTCCCGATCCGCCTTCAGCTACTCAGTGGTGTGTTGCTGGAACAGAAGCCACCAACATCGATGATTGGCAGGACTAACTGGACGCAGGTAAATGCGATGTCTCATTATCCCAGCAGCACATTTATATCCTTCTGTCCAGCTACCTTGTGCGTCACCTAGCAGCGCTATCGAGAAGCAGGAAAACAACGAATGGTTCAAATGGCTCTGAGCACATAGGGTTCCATTTAAAAACCAAAGATTGCCTCATATTTCTGTAATAAAAAATAGCACAAACATGAAATTTGATGTATTCAAGTAGCCCCTGTCCTTGAAATTCACTGTCTGAACGGCATCTTTGTATGTATTATGATTGGGGAGATACAAGGGGTGTTATGACTTAGTTGCCTCACCCTATATATATTTCAGTCAATTATACTGCAGCAAATTTCATTAGTCTAGAAAATACATCTTTAAACAACTGAAAAAATAGCCCAAAAATAAGAGGGAAGTTGTCTTAAAAAAAAAACCTCATCTGAGTGGCGTGAAATGGCCACACCTATAGTCAAGTATGTGTACGATGTCATATCACTACCACTGTCGATTCTTAAAATCCAATCCTTTGAACAACTTGTTTTCCAAATTTATCGAAATATAACAAGATAAAACCATTATTGAATAAGGGATTGACAGAAGGTATGGGGAATTATTGCCTTGTCACTTTTCTGTTTGTCTTCCCTAGACTACCCGAAAACATTACCGGTAAAGCAAAACAAATTATTTTTTTTTACTATAAATGATGTGTTCAAACAAGGTAGAAATCAGTTTGGATTGTAAGATGGAAAAACACACTAAATGCTATCAGTGACTTTTCTTGCAGATATGCACCAGTTTATATTTGAGTAAAATAATCACTGCAATATTCTGTGATCAGACGAGAGCATTTGGCCAGTGACTAACTCATATATATTGATTTTGTTTCGTGTTCCATAGGTCTAACTGTGTGGGTTCACAAGGATGTGCAATGAGTCAGTTTTTTATGGCATATGCAGACGTTTGAGTACGTAATTATATAAAAATTTATACAGTAAATTCTTTGAGCAGCAATTCAGAATAAAGACTACACATATTTTCTCAGGATCACTAAAGCGGAAAAAACAGATGCCTAGCACAAACACATATAGAGCTCAAGTTAAATAACATTCTTAGTGAATTTTACAATTTATTTACTTAAAAATTCATCTAGACTGTAAAAAACTTTTTCTAACAGAAGTATTTTTAGTGCTTTCTTAAACTTACTCTTGTCATGAATCTCTGTCTTTGTTTCAGGAGAAAGAGCACTGAAGAGTTTTGGTCCAGTGCAGTGGTCACCTTTCGCGCCAAGCTCAAATTTCCATGCTCGCAGTGTATGTCATTCTTCATCCCTGTGTTATGCTCATGACAATTACTATTTGGTTGAACTATCTCTATAGTTTTACAGACAAACCACATGAGAGAAAAAATGTATTGGCATGTAGTTGCGCATATTTTAAGTCTTCGAAAGCTGCTCCTACATGAGTCTCTTGGGCGCAATCCATATATAACTCCTAAAGCTCGCTTCTTAGCAATGAACACTTTCCTTGATAATGGCTGGTTGTACCAAATAATAATGCTGTATTCAATGAGTGAGTGAAAATAGCCATAGTATGCCACTTTGTGCCCAGCTGGCTAGCCGCACGGTCTAAAGCACTGCTTCGCGAGTGGGAAGGCATCTCAGTCCCCGGTATACATCCGCTCAGCAGATTAGTATCGAAGTCGGTTGTGCTGGCCAGCCTGTAGATGGTTTCTGGCGGTTTTTTATCTGCCTGTAGGCCTGAGTGGCCAAGCGGTTCTAGGCGCTGTATTCTGGAACCGCGCGACCGCTATGGTCGCAGGTTCGAATCCTGCCTCGGGCATGGATGTGTGTGATGTCCTTAGATTAGTTAGGTTTAAGTAGTTCTAAGTTCTAGGGGACTGATGACCACAGATGTTAACTCCACTGCTCAGAGCCATTTTATCTGCCTGAGCAAAATGTGGGCTGGTTCCCCTTATTCCGCCTCAGTTACACTATGATGGCAACTGTTATCCAAACACTGTCTCCTCGTATGTGTACACCATAATTACTCTACTACGCAAACATTTGGGGTTACACACTTCTAGTATGAGATGTTCCCGGGGGGCCCTTGATGTCTACTGGGGGGCCAAAACGCACAATAACCCTGGGTTCGATGTGGGGCGGTGGTGGGGTGAGTGGACTGGACTGCTATAGCCTGTTGTGGGGTTCTGAACCACTGAGAGCTATGGTGGGGATGCAGCCCCTCTGTCATTTCTAGGTCCCTGGTTCAATACACAATACAACGCTACTTTTGCAGTGTTAGCTTCAATACATGTAGTGACAACCTGAAAAGCGAACATAGCAGAGCTAAGCCTCTTACAGAGATCTATAATATGCGAAGACCACTTCATTTTTCTGGCCGAAATGGCCATGGGGTTCTAGGCGCTGCAGTCTGGAACCGCGAGACCGCTACGGTCGCAGGTTCAAATCCTGCGTCAGGCATGGATGTTTGTGACATCCTTAGGTTAGTTAGGTTTAACTAGTACTAAGTTCTCGGGGACTAATGACCTCAGAAGTTGAGTCCCATAGTGCTCAGAGCCATTTGAACCTTTTTTTTTTTTTTGAGCCAGTTCATTTTCTTGTCAATGTGCACTCCAAGAAATTTTGTTGTTTCCATTCTTTCTATTGGCTGATTGCCATGTGTCACACATACCTCTCTCTCTTTTTCTGTTTTTGTACAGAACTGAATAAAGCTGGTCTTACTGGAATTTAATGAGAGACCATTCACCTTGAACCAATTAACCACATCTGAGAGTATGTGAGTAATAGATTCCTCAATATTACTGTCTGTTTTACTGCTCATAAAAATTGTGGTATTATCAGCAAATAATGTAAATTTACAAAGCAGGCTTGTACGTGATGTTAGATCATTTATAAAAATCAGGAATAATAGTGGCCCAAGAATTGAGGCACTCCACATGTAATGGAACTCAATTCAGAATGTGAGGAAGCATCACATACTTCACCTGATCTGTTGTCGTTTTCTGTCTTGGAGATATGACTGTAGCCAATTGCCTGCAGCACCACTTATTCTCACTAATATTTCTTTTTGCAAGAGAAGCTGGTGATCAATACAGTAAATTCTTTTGACGAATCACAGAAGACACCTAGTGCTAGCATTTTCTCATTAAGGGTTTCAAGGACTTCATCTGCAAGTGCATAGATTGCGTCTTCTGTTGAACAGCTCTTGCTGAGAACTCCGTTCTTCATGAGATGATAGGTAATTCTTACATGTATTAGCTTTTCTAGAATTTTAGAGAAAGCTGTCAGCAGAGAGATAGGTCGATAGTTAGCTAATTCAGTTTTACCACCCTTTTTGTACAGGGCTTCACAATGGCATACTTAAGTCTACTGGGAACAACACCTTTCTGAAGGGAAGCATTGAAAATATGACAGAGAATGTTCCTTATCCACACACAAGAATCTTTCAATAAATTACGAGAAATATTATTAACCCCTGCAGAGTTCTTACTTTTTAGAGACATGATGATTTTTTTGAATTTCATCTATAGCAACAGAATTAAGGTCCATTTCTGAAACTGCATTTGAATATACAGTTTGATGCAGAGTTATGGCTTCATCAACATTGGGATTGCAACCAATCTGTTGAGTTATTGATAGGAAGTGTTTATTAAAAATCTCAGCCATACTTTTGAGTTTATCTACTAGAGTACCTTCGTATCTGATTTTGTTTATATCTTCTTTGCCTGTTGTATCTCTTCCTGTTTCTTTTTTAACAATGCCCCAAATTGTTATTATTTTATTATTAGAATTATCTATTTTCTTCTCATAATAAAGGGCTTTTGATTCTGTTTTAGTTTCTTTAAAATTTTATAGTATTATTTATAGTGTTCCAATTTTCTATGTCTTTAGATAATCTTATTGCAGCATAAGTTTCTCTTTTGGCTTTACTTGACTGTTTTATACCTTTTGTAATCCAAGGCTTACTTACAGAATCGGAAGCTCTGTTTCTGACACATTTCTTAGGAAATATTTCTTCAAAAAGAGCACAGAATTCATTTATAAAACAGTTAAATCTGGTATCAATATTATCAAGGCTGCATACTGAAGACAAACCCATTTGCTGCAACCTATGGTTCAAAGTTTCTTTTGCCCCTTCATCAGTACTATTATGAACTTTCATTGAGAAAATAGTGTTTTGAACATATTAACATCATAAAGAGTGAGAATCTGTCCATCATGATCTGAGAGCCCATTTATAACCTGCCTGACAGTATCATTCTGATGTCTACTTACAATGTTATCTATCATAGTTTGGGACTCGGATGTAATTCTTGTTGGAAAGTTTATTACCATATCAGGTTATATAAGGTCATCACAATCTCGAAGGCAATTTTATTCTTATTTTCTTTCATAAAGTTTATACTGAAATCACCTAAAACTACAATATCCTATGCTTTTGCATGTAACACTGACAGCAGGAGTTCCTTTGTATGTAGAAAAGTTTTTATGTCAACTGAAGGTGCCCAGTAGACAGCCAGCACTATTACTGTGTACAAATTAGTTATTATTTTAGTTGTACATGCCTCAAATTGTTGTTCCACACAATATTTCTTAATATCTATAGCTTTAAATGCTACACTATTCTTCACATAAATTCCTACTACACCTTTGTCTTTACTTTCTCTACAGTAGTATGTTACTAAACTATAACTTACTATGGATGGCAAGGCACATTTATCAGTAACATGGTGCACAGTTAAGCACAAAATCTGAGCATTATTTATACAAACCTTTTCATTAATGTTAGTAAGAAGTTGATCTGTTTTCTTTAAGGGGCCTCTTATATTGTGATTGAAGAAAGAGATGCGTCCCTCTTACTTTTTTATTCTATTAGTGCTGTTGTTATCTGATTGAGAATCGACTGGAATATGCCTTGAGACATGAGGGAGGAGACACTTGACACTGGCTACTGCTATCCCTTCTTTTTCTTCAGGCCCACACATAAAAATCGTTGAGATGTGAAGGAGGCTCAGCTTTTCTTCTGTTCAACAACTTTTTATTTGGATTGCTTGATAAACATTTCTTCCCATTTGCTGAATGTGGTATTTCCATTTTTCCTGTAGATGTCACATCTTCTTATTCTGCAGGTGATGACAGCTTCTTCTGCTGGTGATGACACTGCTTCTTTTTCTGCTGGTGATGACATTGCTTTTCCCTCCTTTTTAGGGGAGCGTGATGTTTCCTCTTCTGTTCTTTCACCTTGTTGTTATTTTGAGTCTGTTACTGGATTCAGTACTGTATCTTCTATCTCTTCTCTCACTGACAGTGGTGTAGGTCTACGTACCTGTTCTTGTGTACTGCTAATTTTTTCTATTATTCCTTTGCACAGAATTTGTTTGCCATAGTTGTTTCTGGGCAGGCCAAGCTTTGTGAAATGTCCTGGCACCGAGCCTGTTGCTTCAATAAATATAACACTAGAGAAAAACTACATATCTTCCTGAATTTTCCGTTTATGTTGACGGTTTCCCTGTTTGCACATGCCTGGGTGGAATCCTTACAAGATATACATTGAATACATACGTTTTCCTAAAGATTCTCTTAGATTCCTGGTTGCATTTATACTTTCGTTCTTATATACATCGTTTCCTCCACCATTAATAACACATTTGGAAACTTTTTGTCGCTGTTGTTTCACAGTCTTTTATAACTTCATTTAGAGGTGCGCCAGGATGGGTAAAATCGGTTACTTTTAGTTTAGTTTGCATAGTGGCCAAAACACATACCAAGCCATTTCCGTGGCTAATTGAAAATATGTAAACATCAGCATTCTTATTTTTCTCACTTGGCGCAAGATTTCGCGAATGTTTAGTATTTTCTCGCTTCTTCCTGGAACTTCTGGAGACGTGAAATCGTTTTATTATTTACCTGGGAGACTGTATCCTCATTTTTATCTTGCGGATCGTATTTGTTCGCTGTTTTCTGTAGGGAAACGTTTTTCGTTTTGTTTCACACGCCAGCTTTTTTAGTCCAAAAAAGGCTCATTTCCCACTTTTTGTTCTTGTTTGAATTCATTTATCACTGTTTCCAGATTACTTATGTATTGTTTTGCACACAATAAGTCCTGTTCTAATGTAGAAACTACGTTTCCTTCATGCATACCACCATGTTTTTGTAAATACGCCATTCGCTAACAGCTGTCTTTGTGTATTTTGCGTTTTCTTCGCTAAAATGCGAGACATACTTCGAATGGATCCATTTTTGGCAGACTGAACATAATAATACCTTTTAAAAATCTTTCACTACATACAATGCACTTTATATTCGTAATATAGACGTTTTTCAGATAGCAACTTACTAAAAAATCTGTTACGGACCGCCATCTTTGAATGTATGTGCGTGTATGTATGTATGTGTGTTGTATTTCTACATTTAAGAAGAATTCATTAAAGCTCGTGGGAATCTGAACAGGGTTTACTGTAATATCATTTTCAAATGTAATTTTCAGAATCTCTTGACTTCTGTCTTCAGCTACGTATTCTGCTGAACAGCTGATCACTCTGCTTTTGTCGTACTTCTATGTTGAGGATGAATCTATTATTTGCCATTTTTTAGCAATGAGGTCAACTTCCCTGAATATGGCTTTGTAGCATTCAACATACGTAACGAAATCTACGATTTCTGTTTGATTTTAGCTCACTGTGGAGCTGTTTCTTTGTAGCACTAGATATTTTGATACCTGGTGTAATCCAATTGACTTTAGTACTTCCATTTGCCAAGTTTTCTTATATCTCAGATATAAGGCAATTGTCTTGAAACTAATTTGTCATAGCTGAATAGATTTTATTTTCTACGTTTTGTTCACATTTGGATGTGAAACAAACAGATACCCGGAAATTCCGGTTAAAGTGTCGCCTTATAAACAGCAATTAGGAATGAGATTCCCAATTTTCTTTTTATTTCAGGTCAAAGTGGTATTCACTATGATAGAACAATTAAGTTATTGCTAAGTTTGGTACCAATTTACAATCAGTTTAATTATGGGACGAAATATTTTATTGGTTTTCTGGTTGGTTACCCACGGCCTCCTTTGTTTGCAATAGGTACATCTTTGGTGTTTAGCGTCCCTCTGTTGGCTAACCTGTGTTACTTGCTATTTTTGGCGTACAAACATGTGTATGGTGGTTTGAAGTGTGGGAGGTATTGCTTCGAATATTTTTGTGTACAAAAGTTGTTGGATATACGTGTCTTTGTGTTTGTGTTACATCTGAAAGGAAACAATGCCACAGGGTAAATTAAAGGTCAAAGCTAAAGTGCCAGAGGGCGCAAAAACGAAGAAGAAGGCTGGTAAAGGGCGTGGAGTTACAAAGCGCACAAGTAAGTATGGTTCACAATACGAAGCCATTAACTGTAAACCGTTAAATAACTTTTGCATTTATTGTGTATAAGATACCGATAGGTAAGACATTTATTTGCCGTCGTGGCATATCAATTCAAAAATATGGTTATTAATTTGAATTTTATGAATGTTACGCAAGTAGCTAACAACAATATTTCATATTTTGCAGTTGATTAAAATTGTTACTCAGTGGAGACGGATTCGTAAAACGCGTCCCCCTTTTTCCATTGTGCCTCGTGTAATAATGCGCCTCATTTGAAAGTTGCAAAATTTTAAAATGCTTCTTAAATATTAAAAAAAATCCATTCGTAATGCATAGTATTCGAAGCTAGATTGCTGGTGCCACGTATATTTACGTTATGAAAATTAGCTGCATTATTCGTACAGAATGAAAACTTTTCAGCAGATGTGCTCCGCGGACGTGACAAGGAACCGTTTATTCTAGTGCGAACTCAGACACGGATAATTATTGGGCTTGCGAGAAAGAGAACTTTCATTCAGCGACATCCTATTGCAATATGGAATATAGTGGTATTGTACTGAAATGGGCGTGGACGTGATGGTTACATGAAAATTGAACTAGTCTAAATTCAGACAGCAGACGTAATTAATTGTTTAATTAAAGCTTCATGTTTATACGATCGTAAAGCCTAGCAGTTTTACGTAAATCTCAGTAGCTACAAATTACATCGGTTTCATGAATAGTTCTATAGATTCCGTTCCTATTTCGTATTATTATAGCGTTCCCATAAGCGGTTACGATCCGGGTATAATTTTCCAACAAAGTAGTCAATCAAGTAACGTGGCGGATTGGCTGTTTCTGAATTGTTACTGCGAAGAAGCCGCACTCAGAACTCCTTCCATTCATCCTGGGTTACATTTCCCATGGTTGCTTGAAATAAAGTTAGGCGTGTGTTGACGCGATACCTTCAAAAAGTTATTGTACGATTTTCCTTCCTAGTCTCAGCACTAATGATCTCAAAGTGAATCGGAAATAAAACTTCAACACCTTTGAAAACGGCGTCCTTTACAGCTATTCCCATTATCGTCACAACCACACGATGTAGTTGATCATGAAGTGCGTAGTTAGTTTGTGGAAAGTAGTGTGAGACCACCTACAGATTACAATTCAATAGTACTTTATGTTTTGTGTTATAATAGCAAAGATGAATTATTCTCTTTTTGACCATATGACTTGAGGCTAATTACACTACAAACTTTAGTTGCGTGTTGGGACTTTTCATACCATTGTTAATATGATGTTTTGACTAGCCATAGCCAGATAAATCAAAATCATGTAGTATAATTAATGCTACTTGCATATAGAAATTCTTTGGAGGAGAGGGATAGTGCATATATTAGAAGGAAATTGAGTAAGGCACTGAGTTCTTTGCTAAATATCTAAAGTGTATGTAAGTAGTTCTGGAAGGAAAAACTTGATATTAATTTCCTTGTTCGTGAACCATGCCTAGTTAAAATTTGAAAACTAATTAATAATCACATGTTAAGCTGTCCTTGTCACAATCCATCTTATGTTGAGATGCAAGTGCCATAACTTGTTTAGCTAGCTTGTTTGGCTCATTGTGACAGTTCCGTTAAATAGCATTATAATACGCTGATATCTTTGATCTTCAGAAGAAGGTTAAATACATGAGTTATTTCTTTGGGCAATGGAGTTGTATTAAATGAGACTTCCATCCCATCAAGATTAAGATTTTTCATACTGCCCATAAAATGCATCATATTTTTGCCAGAAGGGTTCTTACAGTCAGGTCAAACATAGGTTCAGCAAAATTGTATTGCATAGCAGATAGATCTGTAACAAATATCAGTGCTGGTTGTGTACATATTGCTCATCAACTGCCGTAACTACTAAAGTGCAAAAATCACAGTTTTGACTTAAATACATGGGTTTCAGTTTTTGTATTCTTTGTTATAACACAACCTCGAAAGAGCTGCCTCGGTACTGTAAGAAGAAATGCAAGCTCTACGAAAGTGCATAATGATTATACTTTGTAACTCCAAAATAGCAAATAAGCCCCATTTAGGTTTTTGAAACTGGGTTAAGAGTCGTTACTGCTTTGCGCAAACATGAATGTGCTACTTACATTAATTTGGCATCCTTACAAATTTTAATGTGTATGGTTACAATCACATATGTTGTCATTATTTACATTACTTTGCACATAACCATGTGATTTATAATACTTTAGCTTATTATTTATGAGCTCAGTTTAGTGTGGAACTTTCTGATGAAAGATTCTACCTGAGAAAATTCACAGAGTGTAATTTACCATTTCAGTCAGTCAAATCAGTGCAGCTCTGCTATGAGACAACTAGTAAAAGTGATTATATTGAAATCACTAATATTGATCAATACATTGTGGCACTGCTAAGGCTTAGATAAGTGAAGATATCAGATGGATGTGTCTGTATGTATCACTCTCTGCAAGAACCATGTAAACATACAGCCAGTTTGTCACAATTTTTTTGCAACTTGGAACACAGAAATGGTGTGAGCTTATTCATTCTAATAGGGAAGAAGGATGAGAACACATCATTATAATTTGCAAGAGGAATCCTTGTCTTCCTGTTGTTTGTGCACTATACTGCATAGCAGGGACTGGTGACCACAGATGTTAAGTCCCATTTGAACCATTTGTATAACAATTTTCTTGCCTTCAAAATTACCAGAAAAAATCCTCAAAATCCAGTGAACAATGTGGAAAAAAAAAAATCTTTCAGTGTTTTATCAGACAGAATTTTGAAGGGCTTTTGGTGATGCAACCTTAGAAAGATCTGTGTGAAATATGACTATTCCCAAGGAATATGTGATAAAAACTTCTGATAACAGAAGCAAAACTTGAGGACCTCTTGTTAATGTGTGAGAAACAGATGATAACATAGGAACATTACCAAGGTTGTTGAGTAGTGAAACTGTACGTATCACATTGCTTGGACCTGATATTGAAGAGAATCCTCATACAGATTAAAGGCTTATATAAATTGGTTTACTGCTGGTTTACTGCCTTATTGTTGATTAATCTTTGATTTGTAGTTTCAATTTTTTTCAACGATAAAAGTGTAATTGGCATTTGGTATGTCTGATTTTCTCTTAGTTTGTATGCAAAAAGTCAGTAGGCCTGTCTCTTCGTAATTTCAGAAGAACAAACGTGTAACGGCTGCCCCTCTTCCCTGCATTGGAATGGAAGTATGACTATGAATTTCATATCCTAACATCTTTAAATGTGGTAATAATAAATAAGGTGCAAACTGTTTTTGTTTATTATTATTATTATTATTATTATTTACTAAAATTGATTTTTAAGTTTGAAACTTCAGCCAGCATCACTCAAAACCAATATAATGCATGTTTTTGGTTTTGGTCTATAGGAGACAAAATAAGCGTACATCAGACATTTTAAAAAGTGCGAGAAGTACCTGCTACCTAAATATTACCCCCAAAAATGATGTTAGTCAATAAGGAAATTAGAATGAGGTATTGGCGTGACACACAGTTGAGATTTTGTAGTTCTGTAATAAAGGTGTTCACTACGAGAATGGTACATCAGGGTATCGTATATTGTTGCTCAGGTGATGGCACCATAATATTTATTCCCATTGCTCTTATGCCTCTTTTCCATATTTTTCGTTGTTACAGTGCTAAATCTGCACCTTCATATTTTTCTTGTGTTGAATTATTAATGCACCCATCTATACCAAAGCATTGTGCGCAATTTGTTTTGCCACTGGATAAATTGACTATGTCCTACTAGTAAATCAGATTTCTCATACTTGTTAAATTTATGGGGCTGCTTTACTGCAGCTCATCTTCACAGACTCCCTTTCTCACTATCCATCAGTTTTGTGTGTGTGTGTGTGTGTGTGTGTGTGTGTGTGTGTGTGTGTGTTTTCGGGATGGATGTCATTGCCCAACACTTTCTCATTCAAAAGTAAATGTACATTATGACTTTAGTGGTCATAACATTTACCATGTTATATCATTCAGTTTCTTTCATGCATAAGTGCTGTCTGCGTACATGGAGAAAATGTTAAGCCAGACCTCGTTGTAGAAGTATGGTTTGGTTGCAGGTTGGTAAGGAAAACATACACTTATTGTTATTTGTTTTATACATCCATCCGCACTCTTGTGTGTGTGTGCGCCCCCCCCCCCCCCCCCACACACACACACACTATTTCCCCTGTGGTTCTGGCATTATAAGGTGTGTGTGTGTGTGAGAGAGAGAGAGAGAGAGCATATTATTTTACTTCTTAATGTTTTTATTCACCTGTCATAAGTCTATGTTTCCTGTTCCTTCGTCAGGCATTTAATTGTTTATTAATTTGTAGGTATGTTAGGAAGAAATGAAAGTACTGTGAAGAATTTGGAAACAAAACAGCCAAAATTAATAAACAGGAAGATAGACAAAACAAACTGCGAAAACCACTATCAACAAACAAATTATGAAAGGGGTAGTATCAGATAAAGAAAGGTCTTGAGATCAAAGAGAATTATACTGGACCAACAGGAGATGGAAAAAACCTTTTGTATATAATTGAAAGTGGTTGAAAGTGAATCATTGAAGTGTATAAAAATGAACAAACAAACAGAAGTGTAGTTGGCAATTGCCTGCAGTCTGTCAGTGTGTGTATTTACACTGGAAATTGTGTTTTTGTGCTGTGTTATTTGTTTTGACATAACTCATAAAAACTTGTTCCATTTCTTATTTAAGATTTTTGGTAAAAGTGCTCTTAACGGTGTAGCTAATCCTTTCGTTACATGCCACAGCTGGTAACAATTTGCACAGCAAATTGTAGGAAGTGCTGCGGCAATTGTGATTTGGTTGTCAGTACCAAACAGAATATGGTTTACAAATAAAGTTAGCTGGTATTTTGTTCTGTTAGATTATAACTGAAACACATCATCAGAATTTTCAGCATAATCGGAAATAAAACATACAAATAAGTTATTGCAGTGATGAGTGTATTACAGTAATTGTATTTGTGTGTTGACATTTGTTTTCTTTGCCAACTCCCAACAAAATTCACCCATTACAGCCTGACCTAGGCCTTGGCCTTCACTACAGGTCTGTCGGTGAAGCACATATTGTTTTCCCCCTGCTCTCCTTATTTAAAACAATGTAAGTCAGTTCACATCTTGTGCAGAAAAAATAGTTAGATTCAGCAATTCTGAAAAGCTACTATTCGTAATCATCCGATTGACTACAACCAACAAAAATGTATTGCCAACATCGCACAGCAAAACAGCCTGGTTTTTACATTCGGTACACTTTAGGCAAATTGTGTTTGGCCTGACTAACGAATTGGAATGGCCATATTGCTCAAAATTTATTGCTGCTATTTGTTTATTCAATTTTACACTCTACTGAAGATTGCATGAAATAATTGTAATAACTTTTAAGTTTTGTTAATAAGGCTTGAAGAGTAATTGATAAATTTTATACAGGCTTCAGTATATTTTTTTCAGGTAGGAAATAGAATCTGTTAGAAAGAAGATTAATATATTTCCCATGGATTGCACCCTAGTAAGTGATTTGTGCATTGCTTTGCTAAGAGTTGGCATAGCGATTCTTGATTCATATGATAGCCATGCATTATCAATATATATGTATTAATTTGGTTTTGGCATTCAGACTTTGTTTTATAATTCACGTGTTCCACATCCTGGACAGCTGTCTTTATAATGTGATTTACAGAACATGATGTTGGAATGAATGATGGGGAAAATGAAGTTAAATTATTCTTATAGATCTCTCAATATGAAGAATTGTTGTCTTCAATAAGAAGTGGTTGTTTGCGTTGGAAATTGTGGTGTTGATGTGTTACCCATAACATTGCCGAAGATTTTATGTATCATTTCCAGTAGTCAGCTGTTGTACTGTTGATAGCACAGTACAGCTGATGCATATGGATAAGTTGTCACAGTGTTTTGCCATGTTTACATGTACAGTTTACATATAATGTACCTTTTTTAATATTTCAGCTAAGTCAGTGACACCAAAAAAGCAAAAGCAACAGGAAGCTCAGAAACTGAAGAAAGCAATCACAAAGACAGTAAATCAGGCCATGGAAGAAGAGCTGAGGGCTCAAGCTCTTGATGGGAAGAAATCTCTTCTTTCAAAGAAAAAGGCTGCTGCTACCCCAGCAAAATCACCAGCCAAGCCGAAAAGAGGGAAGAAGAAATAGAAGATACACCAACAAATTAAAGGATTTTCAGATTTAGAGCCATTTTTTTTAAAAAAAGGAAATATGTTCTTTAAAATTGGCATAATGTAATTCTTAAGTATTTAGTTTGAGCTGAGTTATTTTAATAATAGGACAAGTGTCAGGCAGTGTGATCTTCAGATTTAAGTCCAAATATGTCAGAGGTTGTTTGGTGAGACTTCTTACACAAACTGTTACATCGATTGCAATTTTATACCCAAGTAAAGCACGGACTTTTCCAATATTGTGTGCAATATAAAGGTTCTCTGATAAATTCGGCAGTTGTGTGGTATGTTTGCTGAAAAGAACTTTCATTTCCTTCTCTGTTTAATAATTGCAGTAGATTACCAAGAGTTAATTACAACGTGAACGTTCACAGCACTCGTAATAGCTACAACATTGTATGTTGTGGTTGCCAGGTAACGTGGGACATTACTCCAGCATTTGCTGTATAAGCTTTCACATATTGTATGCTTTCTGAACGAAGTGTTGGCAGTGACAGCTGAAATGGATGTTAATTTCATGTGTGTCATTTGATTTGAAGCTTAGTGTCGTCCCATTTGACTACATTTTTAGGATCTCTGACAAAAATTGCATTTTGTGTTGAACAAATGGGATATTGGTGTGACAATAGGAGTAAACGTATTTTAGTTTCAAATTACACTCCATACCTAGAGACCAGAACTAAATAAAGTTTGTTGTACCAGTGCTGTTAGAAGTGATCAGTATTCAGTGGAGTAGTCCACTATATTTTTTCACCCTGTACTTTTGTGCTACTGTGTTGGTATATTATGAAGGCCTTGCAAAGAAAAATATTAAGTCCGTGTGCTATTGAAATCACTATTCGCTATGTGAATCCAAAATTTTGGGAATAATGTATCATGCAATAATGTGAAAATAATATGCAATGCTCATTGGAAGCAGAGTTTTTACTTAGTTTGACCACGTCATTGACAGAAAGCACGAAGTACAGGATAAGAAAAAAAAAGTTTATTTGAGGAAGAAATGTATCCAGGATTCCATTTCTGTTGCATGTGCGAGTCTATTTTACATAGAAACCATTCTGATTGAAGGTACTTCATTGTAATGTATAACTAGTAATATTATTTTAGATCACCAACAAAAAGATGATAGTTTCTGTTGTCTTTGACAGATTTTTTTTTCAGTTGTTTCATTGACTTGCTATGTTTTTGTTATTGTTGCGCTGATTCCAGAAAACGCAGAAGGTACAAGATAATTTAATCACTAGTTGCACTGTTGCTTCACAAGATTCTTTTGATGCTCTTATTTATTTATTGTGCAGGACCTCTTTGAAATCAAAGTCTGCATAACTACGAAATACATTGTAACAATCAGCTATGTTTCTAATAGCAAGATGCATTGAAAAAAAAATAATTGTGATAGATAGAGGGACCAAGTACAACTGATACTTCAGAAAGTATGTGAGTTAGGAGAAGAAGTTGAGTGTTTTAGAGGCTGAGTAAAACACATTCATCTCTCCACCTGCCCATCCTATAACAACGTGATTGAAATTTATTAGTTAAATATTCCATAGTATGGGCAATCCAGTCATTTGGATTTTTTTTTATATAAATGGTACATTTCAACCAAAATTGAAATTGAGCTGTTATAAATGGTGCAGGGTGGATTGCAATGCTCCGCTCCTTTGGGCTGCTGTTTCATTAGATTATGTGTGTTTTATGAGACCTTTAAGATATTGTAGATCGTACTGCCATGTTCAGAACATTATGACTCAATATTTGCCTTGTACTTTAAACACTATGTTAATTATTTTCCAGTTTTATAAGGCTTAACCACTTACTAAAGCCTTTCAGAAAATCATCCTTGTCAGAAAGCAGATAACACACTGGACTCCTGCTACGTAGATGTTGAATTCTCACTGCAAGTGTTCATAAGATGTATTAGCAATATGCACAGGTTAAGGCAAAATTACTGTAAATTGACACATTTCAGAAAATTTATTATGCTTATATTTTTGCTGTTTTCTTTTGTAACAGCTTAGTACAGTTACACCACACTGTAATCCACCTTTTATCCCCATCTTATTCCACGAGGTTAAACTGGTTTGCACACTTCTACAATTTGGAAATTACATGTATAGTTATGGTAGAGTGTGTACCATAAATGATTTTCATATGCAACTGCACTAAGAATATCCACACTACAGTTATAACTGCATTCATATTGATAGCTACATTTTACATATTTGTGTATCACAGGCAAAACACTATTAAATGAGTTATCTGAGCAAGCTTCATACCCAAACATACATCTTTAATGTAACAGAGCTTCAGTCCACTTCAAAGTTATAATTTGCTGGTTGAATTACCATTGAACACTTATAGTGAGAGTAGTCATTCAATCCAGAATTTTTGTTGGTAGCTGTGATGTGGCTGGCATAGTGCTTGGTGTTCACAATGGTGCTGGGCATATACCACTGTACCTGAATAATCTCATAATTGTATATAAAGGCATATGACATTGCAGAATTGAATTTGCTCTACTGAGCTGGTGGCTCTTAATTAATTACTTTAAGAAATCTTTTTCTTGATGAGAAAAAGAAAATGTCCAAAAATTATTGTAGAGCACTTCTAATAGCACTGGTTGTAGGTACTATTTTTCAAAGAGGCGTAAAAGAATATTTCAGAATACTAATACGAAACATAATTAATTAAAATGTTATTGCCAGTTTTTATAAATGTTATGGTTAAGTGTTATTCAGATAATTTAATCATATAATTAAATGCATTGCTGTTAATGATGAACGTTTAAACAGAGTACAAATAATTCAGGAGATGATGTAAAAGTGCAAAAGAAAAGGTATATTATTTGTATAGAATTCATTGTCTGACTGATTAATCTGCAATCTGCACTTCACTGTATAATTGTAATGTTTTAACACAAATAAACTTTTCTTTGGAAAATTGACAATGTTCTTTGCAGAGCTTTCTCAAGTGTGGTACGAAACTAGTTTCTACTTTTATTGTGGATGGCATTTTTTTACTCAAGAATCTTGTGACATACAGGTAAATTCTTAAGAATCTTGGAAGCATTGGGAGATAAAATGAAATTACTACAGTCTTTTGAGTGCTGTATGAGTCACAATATACTGTTAATTTTGTACTCTGTGCAGCAATTAGTGGATACCTCTAATGGGAATATTTTTTGTCAATCCATTGTGACACCCATAGCTCATGTATTTTGAACTTATATTAATTTTAATATGATCAAATTTACTTTTTAAAAAATGGAATGTTGTGGAAAAAATCCCAGTGGGATATAATCTTCAGGAAATTAAACAATATACTGGATATCATAACGTTGGGTAACATGTTGTTGCTGTTCTGTTGAATTATCATGTTTCATCTCAACTGTAGTGGAAGCATTATATTCTAGTTATAGCTACTTAGTTGAAGAAAAAGGCTAACAGTAAGAATTTACACAACAAATGCAGCTATTAATGGAAACAGTATTACTACTACCTTACTTGACGTTGGTATAGAATTTATTTTCTGGTATATTAGTGAAATACTCTGAGACCAAATTTTTTAGTTTCAACATTTCGTTGACAGGAAACAGCAACTTTATTTCAACTCCTTAAAGGATGGTCCTCTCAGTAGTTGCAGTATTTATTAGCTGACTTGTTTCAAACCCTTCGCCTGGCTTGGTGAGGCAGCACTGACAATGCCGGATCTTAATAACAAACATTGAGTGGCAACAGATGCTCTATAAATGTTTGCAGGATGACTGCCACATTCCACAAATGCCTATTACCAAGTCAAAATTTTGACTTGGTAACAGGCGTGAGTGGATTGTGTCATTCATCCTGCAAACATTTATGTAGAGTTTATTGTCACTCAGTGTTTGTTATTAAGATCAGGCACTGTCAGTGCAATCTCAGTAGGCCAAGCACAAAAATGGGCCTGTAAGGCTTCGAAATTAGGCACCTAATAAATAGTGCAACTGTGGACAAAACCACTGATAAATGCTTTAAGGAATAAAAGTTCTCTGTCAAATATGTAAATAATTTAGACAGTGGAGTCTGACATAGTGCAAGTATTTAGATTTGTTGGCACTTTAGTACCTTCTATATCATTTCTGCTTTTTTACTCTGACAACTTTTGCAAGGTTGGATGTACCCAATCCCATAGATTTTCTAAGGTATAAATGCATTTGTTAGTAACTGAAAATATAATCTTGGGCTACCACATGAGCAGCTGATGTAAGGATGAACTCTTCTAATCCAGTACTGCAAACTCATGTCCAGTTGAATAATCAGGTTGCAATTGTTGACGTCCTTCTTGTGCATTGTATGGTGTTGCATGTTTACCAGTGTGGCCAAGTACATTTCACTAAGAACCTCTCTTTCTGACTTCATTGTTCTTGTCATCAGTGCCACTCTGTGTAACTATAATTCAGTGAAAACTCTTTATAACGTTCCTCCATATAACGTTTTCCTCTATGTTACATCTGTTTTCTTTCCCCCCCCCCCCCCCCCCCCCCCCAACTAAAAGTCCATATAAACAATGTTAAATTTTCCTCTTTACTGCGGTTCCTCTATATTACAATTTCCTCCATATAACACTCATATTTTTGGAACCCAGGTCAATTATTTACCTCTTTATAATGTTTAAGTGACTGGATGTGGATGCATCATTTTCCGTTCTGTGGATTCACAGTTTGCACCGGCTCGGAAAGCCTGCGCTCAGCGTGTTTCACATGTCAGCGGCAGAACCTGGTCACGTGACATGTGACGCACATTCTGCTTGCGATCTTTTTGGTGCCATTTACTTTCGCCCATCCACCTACCGGGCCCCACGTTTTAATTACAAAAAACTAATCATTTCATACATTGATCATTTGCAATGAATATCATATTACAGTGTTGTGAAAATTTAAAATGTCATCTATGGCACCACTTGTCAAAGCTGATTAGTGATATCCCGATCTTCAGTAATGCCCTATAATTATTATTTGGAATCCTTCCTCTTTATAGTGTTTTCCTCTATACAGTGTTCAGAATTTGTGGTCCCTTGAAAAACGTTGTATAGAGGTTTCACTGTATAAGAATCATGCTTATCTTCTTGTGAGTCATGCTTAGTGAGAAAGTCTTAGTTCCTCAAACCTCTGGTCTAGTTGAGGAACTTAGTGACTTCTTTTTTTTATGTTTGAGGATGTGCTTCTGGAGAACACTACTGTATAGACAAAAATTGTACAATATGGGAAAACTGGAAAAAGTAGAGAATTGGCCTGCTGGTGTGTTCGAGCGGTTCTAGTCGCTTCAATCTGGAACGGCGCGACCACTGTGGTCGCAGGTTTGAATCCTGCCTAGGGCATGGGTGTGTGTGATGTCCTTATGTTAGTTAGATTTCAGTAGTTCTAAGTTCTAGGGGGCTGATGAACTCAGATGTTAAGTCCCATAGTGCTCGGAGCCATTTTTTGAAGACAAAGTATTTGAGATGCCTTGTTACAAAAGAATGCTGAAAATTAAGTAGGAAAGTAATGAGAAGATTCATCCACAGAACCATCAAGGTAAAGAATATGTGAGAAATACAAACTAGAAGGAGGAACGGAATGATTTGTTGTAGTATAAGGGAACAATTTGTATGGTAATAGAACAAGAGGGAGAGACATACCAACCCAAAGGGCTAAAATAAACACACAGCAGGTCAGTATTTTTGTGGATGAAATTGGTATGCTGAGCTGAAATTATTGGAAGAGGAGAGCAAATTGTGACAGATGCATCAAAGCAATTGGAACGATGATGACATAGAGCACAAATTTCAATCAACCACTGGGATAGTGGCTGAGAGAGCAGCCTGTGGAGTGAAGAATATGAAGTACACATGCTAAGTTAGACAGCTAGCCAACTCTTATTTTTAGATTTGATATGTAACAATTCCCCCCATGAACCATGGACCTTGCCATTGGTGGGGAGGCTTGCGTGCCTCAGGGATACAGATAACCGTACTGTAGGTGCAACCACACGGGAGGGGTATCTGTTGAGAGGCCAGACAAATGTGTGTTTCCTTAAGAGGGACAGCAGCCTTTTCTGTAGCTGCAGGGGCAACAGTCTGGATGGTTGATTGATCTGGCCTTGTAACACTAACCAAAATGGCCTTGCTGTGCTGGTACTGTGAACGGCTGAATGCAAGGGGAAACTACAGCCGTAATTTTTCCTGAGGGCAAGCAGCTTTACTATATGTTTAAATGATGATGGCGTCCTCTTGGGTAAAATATTCCAGAGGTAAAATAGTCCCCCATTCGGATCTCCGGGCGGGGACTACTCAGGAGGACGTCGTTATCAGAAGAAAGAAAACTTGTTCTACGGATCGGAGTGTGGAATGTCAGATCCCTTAATTGGGCAGGTAGACTAGAAAATTTAAAAAGGGAAATGGCTAGGTTAAAGTTAGATATAGTGGGAATTAGTGAAGTTTGGTGGCAGGAGGAACAAGACTTTTGGTCAGGTGAATACAGGGTTATAAATACAAAATCAAATAGGGGCAGTGCAGGAGTAAGTTTAATAACGAATTTAAAAAAAAAAAAAAAAAAAAAAAGGAGTGCAGGTAAGCTACTACAAACAGCATAGGGAACGCATTATCGTGGCCAACATAGATACTAACCTACTACAGTAGTACAAGTTTATGTGCCAACCAGCTCTGCAGATGATGAAGAAATTGATGAAATGTATGATGAGATAAAATAAATTATTCAGGTAGTGAAGGGAGACGAAAATTTAATAGTCTTGGGTGACTGGAATTCGAGAGTAGGAAAAGGGAGAGAAGTAAACATAGTACGTGAATATGGATTGGGGGTAAGAAATGAAAGAGGAAGCCGTCTGGCAGAATTTTGCACAGAGCATAAATTGATCACAGCTAACACTTGGTTCAAGAATCATGAAAGAAGGTTGTATACATGGAAGAACCCTGGAGATACTGAAAGGTATCAGAGAGATTATATAATTCTAAGACAGAGATATAGGAACCAGGTTTTAAATTGTAAGACATTTCCAGGGGCAGATGTGGACTCTGACCACAATCTACTGGTTATGAACTGTAGATTAAAACTGAAGAAACTGCAAAAAGGTGGGAATTTAAGGAGATGGGACCTGGATAAACTGACTAAACCAGAGGTTGTAGAGAGTTTCAGGGAGAGCATAAGGGAACAATTGACAGGATTGGGGGAAAGATATACAGTAGGAGGAGGATGGGTAGCACTGAGGACTAAAGTAGTGAAGGCAGCAGAGGATCAAGTAAGTAAAAAAACGAGGGCTACTAGAAATCCTTGGGTAACGGAAAAAATATTGAATTTAATTGATGAAAGGAGAAAATATAAAAATGCAGTAAATGAAGCAGGCAAAGAGGAATACAAACGTCTAAAAAATGAGATCGACAGGAAGTGCAAAATGGCTAGAGGACAAATGTAAGGATGTAGAGGCTTATCTCACTAGTGGTAAGATAGATACTGCCATAGGAAAATTAAAGAGACCTTTGGAGAAAGGAGAACCACTTGTATGAATATCAAGAGCTCAGATGGAAACCCAGTTCTAAGCAAAGAAGGGAAAGCAGAAAGGTGGAAGGAGTATATAGAAGGTTTATACAAGGGCGATGTACTGGAAATGGAAGAGGATGCAGATGAAGATGAAATGGGAGATACAATACTGCGGGAAGAGTTTGACAGAGCACTGAAAGACCTGAGTCGAAACAAGGCCCCGGGAGTAGACAACATTCCATTAGAACTACTGATGGCCTTAGGACAGCCAGTCATGACAAAACTCTACCATCTGGTGAGCAAGATGTATGAGACGGCCGAAATACCCTCAGACTTCAAGAAGAATATAATCATTCCAATCCCAAAGAAAGCAGGTGTTGACAGATTTGAAAATGAGTAAACTATAAGTTTAATAAGTCACAGCTGCAAAATACTAACGTGAATTCTTTACAGACGAATGGAAAAACTGGTAGAAGTCGAC
This sequence comes from Schistocerca gregaria, assembly GCF_023897955.1. Classification (NCBI taxonomy): domain Eukaryota; kingdom Metazoa; phylum Arthropoda; class Insecta; order Orthoptera; family Acrididae; genus Schistocerca; species Schistocerca gregaria. Next base: position 206,929,214 of record NC_064920.1, on the reverse strand, counting down.
CTCGGGGAAGATCAGTTTCGATTGCGTAGAAATGTTGGAACACATGAGGCAATACTGACCTTACGACTTATCTTAGAAGTAAGATTAAGGAAAGGCAAACCTACGTTGCTAGCATTTGTACACTTAGAGAATGCTTTTGACAATGTTGACTGGAATACTCCTCTTCAAATTCTAAAGGTGGCTGGGGTAGAATAGAGGGAGTGAAATGCTATTTACAATTTGTACAGAAACCAAATGGCAGTTATAAAGAGTCAACGGTCATGAAAAGGAAGCAGTGGTTGGGAAGGGAGTGAGACAGGGTTGTAGCCTCTCCTCAATGTTATTCAATCTGTATATTGAGCAAACAGTAAAGGATACAAAAGAAAAATTTGGAGTAGGTATTAAAATCCATGGAGAAGAAATAAAAACTTTGAGGTTCACTAATGACATTGTAATTCTGTCAGAGACAGCAAAGGACTTGGAAGAGCAGTTGAACGGAATGGACAGTGCCTTGAAAGGAGGATATAAGATGAACATCAACAAAAGCAAAATGAGGATAATGGAATGTAGTCGAATTAAGCTGGGTGATGCTGAGGGAATTAGATTAGGAAATGAGACATTTAAAGTAGTAAAGAACTTTTGCTATTTGGGGAGTAAAATAACCGATGAGGGTCGAAGTAGAGAGGATATAAAATGTAGACTGGCAATGGCAAGGAAAGCATTTCTGAAGAAGAGGAATTTGTTAGCATCGAGTATAGATTTAAGTGTGAGGAAGTCGTTTCTGAAAGTATTTGTATGGAGTGTAGCCATGTATGGAAGTGAAACATAGATGATAAATAGTTTGGACAAGAAGAGAATAGAAGCTTTCGAAATGTGGTACTACAGAAGAATGCTGAAGATTAGATGGGTAGATCACGTAACTAATGAGGAGGTATTGAACAGAATTGGAGAGAAGAGGAGTTTGTCACAACTTGAAAAGAAGAAGGGGCCGGTTGGTAGGGCATGTTCTGAGGGATCAAGGGATCACAAATTTAGCATTGGAGGGCAATGTGAATGGTAAAAATCATAGAGGGAGACCAAGAGATGAGTACACTAAGCAGATTCAGAAGGATGTAGGTTGCAGTAAGTACTGGGAGATGAAGAAGCTTGCACAGGATAGAGTAGCATGGAGAGCTGCATCAAACCAGTCTCAGGACTTAAGACCACAACAACAACAATGTAACAATTCATTGAAACTTTCCTTTCACAATGTACCATTCAACTGACACTATAAACTGATGTCGCACGATGTACGCAGCCAGCATTGTGTTTTCTGCTACAAAGTTATTTCTTGTGCATTTTCTATTGGTATGGGTAGAAGCGTTAACATTCATGTAGTATTTCAGTTGAGCACTTGCATAATATATTGTTTTCACTAAGTGCATGTAGTGTAGAACACTTTTGTTTGATAGTTCTGAGTATCAGTTAAACACTTGGTCAACCTTAGGGATTATATCAAGTAAAAGGAAAGTAGATGTAGGGAATCATCAGTTTCAAGACAACTAGGCTTAACATGGTATTTGGCTCTGAATAAGGGCTGTCCATATTTTGGCTGTAAACTGAGTCCTTATCTATCACCCCAGAACATAACATGAAGAGTCATGATATGTAAAGGCACACACACCACAAATAAATTCTTTAAATATGTGAGGGTAAAATACAATAACATCGTTGAAAGTTGTCGGAATGAACATCAGACTTGGCAAAACAGAGGCTAAATGGTAAAATGGTGCATATGAAGTTAATGAAGTGGGTAAGTTGGTAGACATATATGCATCCAAGCTCGTGAAAGAATTTGTTCAAAAGCTAGTAAAGTTGTTTATTCCTTTTTCTGTGCCTGTTGACAACTCCATGCTTCTACTGTATGCTGTGTTATCTCGTGTTCGTAAATTATTTACTTCTGCCAGAATTTTCATAAATGTATGAAGATGAAAACATTATTTATATGTTTACATGCTGAGCTTTTGCAGGCTTTTTCTGTAAAGGTGGCTCAGTTATTTTTATTCAAGAACACTCTGTGATGTAAGAGTTGTTAAGGAGGAACTTTGTCTTTAATCTAAATCTCAAAATGCTTCTCCTATCTGATGGAAATTTTATTTCCATGGATAGATTGTTGACAGTTTTATAGCTCCAGATTTCACCCCTTTGCATGACAAAGTTATATTCTTTAAAGGACAATGTAGATAATTTTTCTTTCAAATGTTGTACTTGTGAATAACTCATATGGAATGTTGAGAAATACCAGCAGTGAATAAGTATACTGTGAGGATGTGGTTAGTATTCTCAGCTACTTAAAGAGGTGCTCACGATATTTAAATGGGTGAGAGCCCTATGCATAATTATAATTAGTTTGTTTTGTGTAGCAATTACTTTTTGTCTAAGTACGGAGTAATGCCAGACTATTATCCTATAAGACATCTGTGAATGAAAATATGTTCACTTACTGATTTCTGTATCCTCAAAGTTGGCAATTATTCTTATGGTAAATATGGACAAACCTAAATGTTTTAGCTGATACACCATTTGGTTTTTCCAACTGAAATTTTCTTTAATGTGCACACCTGAGAACTTAAAACCTTCTGACTATATTTATTTATATTGCTTTGTTAATAATGGGAATGAACCAGGGATCTTGCGAAGGTGGGGAAGCCTATGTGCCTCAATGTCAGGGCCGTGCCGTGGGTGCAGCCACAACAGAGAGGTATCTGTCTAGAAGATAGAATAGCTCGTGTAAGAGGGGCAACAGCCTTTCAGTAATTGCAGGGACAACAATCGGGATGATTGACTGATCTGGCCTAGTAACATTAGCCAATGTGGCCTTATGCTGTTACTGTCAATTGCTGAAAGCATGAGGAAACTACAGCTGTTACATTTCTCCTGAGGATGTACAGCTTTACTGCATGGCTTAATGAGGGTGGAAGAACAGGACATCTGGTCGGGTGAGTACAGGGTTATCAACACAAAATCAAATAAGTGTAATGCAGGAGTAGGCTTAATGATGAATAAGAAGATAGGAATGTGGGTCAGTTAGGATCCCATAGGTAACAATGCAAGGCCTTGTAGAAATCCATGGATGATACAGGAGATAGCAAACTTAATTGAAAAGAATAGAAAATATAAAAATTAAGCAGGAGGAAGAGAAAAAAAATTAGGAAATAAATGAGACTGACGGAAAGTGCAAAATGACTAGAGGATAAATGCAAGGCCATAGAAGCCTGCATAACTATGGTCAAGATTAGAGACATTTCAAGAAACAGCTGTATGAAAATCAAAAGCTCAGATAGCAGGTCTGTACTAAGGAGAGAAGGGAAGGTGTAAAGAATACATAGCGGGTCTCTATAAAGAAAACAAACAGAAGGACTGTTACGTTATACTATGTTGGGTTGTCTCATAAGTTTGTATGCATTTTGTCACAGTGCAGTCACAAAGAACACCTGAGAACACACAGCACAGCTACGACAGAGTGCTTGGCTACCTGTCTGCTCACACATATAGCACACAAGATCATGCACAATATAACGAAATAAGGCGGATCAGTTTTGCATACAAACGATGTTCAAAAAGTTTTGTACAGTCGTGTCTAATATTTTGCAGGAGGAGAATGAAATTTTTTGTGAGCATACTTGGAACATGTAGCTATACATTAAGGCTACTCAATGTAGCCTCCATCAGCTGTGATGCGTCTGGCCCAACATTCGTGCCATGATGTAAATGAACTTTGGTAAAATTCTGGGGATTGACTTTTACACCATCACTTGACACAGGAAATAATGTCTTTCTCACTATCAAATGTTTACCCTGTAGGTGGGCCTTCAGATGACCAAAGAGGTAAAAATCAAACTGAGCCACGTCTGGACGGTAGGGAGGATGAGGAACAATTTTTCAACCTATTTTCCTGATTTTCTCCTGCATAATAAGGGCTGTATGGGGTTTGGCATTATCATCGTGTAGTCTGATGAGCTGACCCTGAAGCTGTGGCCTGTGGGTCTTGATGTCAGGCCACAGCTTGTCCAATGACAAACAGTAACAGTCACGGTTAATTGTGGAGCTAGGTTCTAAAATGTCAATGAAAATGACGCCACACTGATCCCAGAAGAAGGAGGCCATCACCTTTCGTCCTGCTGCTCGTGAAAGTCTTGGTTTCTTATTCCAAGGGGAACTTGGATGACGCCACTCCATGGATTGGGTTTTGCTCTCAGGTTCGGACAAAAACAACCATGTTTCATCCTGGGTAATGATGCTGTCAAAAGACTGTTTCCACTCTTCAGGAAAGGTCTTCATGAGACCCTCGCACTCATTCTTCCTCATTGTTGTTATTTCTCTTGTCAATAATCTAGGCACCCAATTGTCACAGATTTTTCTGTATCCTAGTGACTGTACCAGTGGTACCACACTACCCAATGACAAGAGAGTCGTCACACATCTGTCATTTTGGATGATTTGGTCAATGGTCTCCTTATTCGCATCACTCACTGGTCTACCACGTCATGGATTGTCCAGTGGAGAGAAATCACCTTCTTTAAACCTCTGAAACCACTGCTGGATAAACGGGATCAACTTCCTGTGAACTGATGTGGCAGAGTCATTGCTGGTCTTGAAGAGGAACTCCATCACTGATCGTTGTCACAACCTGACATCTACTTCATGGTCCATTATGGATCACCTGTAAATAAAAGAAAATACTTTTATATATCGACTTACAGCTAAATGTACCAAGTATGTTCAAAAAATTTCATTCTCCTCCTGCAAAAAATAAAATAAGAGACAACTGTGCAAAGCTTTTTGAATGCCCTTTGTACAAACTATTTATTTCCTGCATATACACCATTATTGTTGACAATATGTTGCCATTTCTCTGGAAGCTTGTAAGTGCCATTCTTCCAAAATGTAGGGGTTTTCAGGTTGATGAAGTCTTCGAGATTCGGTCTACAGTCCTCCAAGGAGGAGAGGCATTTGCCATTCAGTAAATTGTGCAGGGAACAGAACGGATGAAAATCGGAAGTGTCAATGTCTGGTAAAGAGAACACAGCTTTTGACATGTTACAATAGATGTGGGTCAACCCATATGAAGTGATAAAAAAAAGGGTGTATGACATTTTTTATTTCTATAATTGTTTCTGTATTAATATATAGCGTATAACTAGTTTGAAACAGGTTTAAAAATTTTTTTTTTAACATGAGCTGTTTCAGAGAGGCGGCCTTTTTGCTGAGAAGTGGGTGTGTATTTGTGGCTTATAGACATTTGCAGTAAATTATATATGCATGCTGAACAGTGCTATAGGAATGGAAGAAACATCATTTTGTCTATCGCATTCTCTTCTATAATTCAAGTCCAAAAACAACAGCCTAAAAGTAATCCTAGTAAGAGGAAATGGCTATCAAACTTTTTAACCACAACTGAATAAAATACAGTTTTCAAGGCTTAAAATTTCAGTGAAGGAATAAAATACCACAGCTAATTTCCTTAACTACATTAGATGTGATACACAATACTGACAGAGTAGCAAGTGCAAAATAAATCTTTATTTAAAAAAATTAAAAACAGAATTAGTTTTTTTTCTTTTTTTTTAACTTTGGAGACTAATATCTTTGGTGGGGCTAAGTGGGAAAAAATGATTTCTTTCACATGTCTTATATCTATACGTTAGTAAACAACAGAAAAAATTTCAATGCTGGTCTGCGAGACTGAACCAAGCTATAATTTTTTGCATTTTGCTGTATTTCTAACGTACACAGATTTAGCTGTCGTGCTTGTTTCACTCATTTCATTTTTTCCTTAATAAAGTGGGCCTATTTTATATGATTTTGTTTTTATGTAATTAGGGTTTGTTAGACTAAAGGAAAAGAATGATTTAAATATTGAAAGTGAAATTTCTCCTAAACTTTTACAGGCATGAAAAAGAACTTCAAGTCTCAGCAGGCTTGATGCTTGTAGGACAGGGCCATTTTGGTGGTTGTGGAAGACCCCCCATCTCAACCATTAACAGAGTCAGTGGTGAAGACTCTTACGGTGTAGATGGATGCAGTGAAACATAATATTCTGTCGTGTGATTATCTTAATACTCTAGTTCTATAACAACCCTTCCTCAGGTCCCTACAACATGACCCTAACCTGTCCTCTGCAGAACTCCGGACTCTTATGTTTCCTAAAAGCTAAAGACTCCAACATTATCCTCCCAGCAGACAAAGGATCTACCACAGTAGTAGTTGACTGAAAGGAGTTCTAAAATGTAGACTTTCACGGCCGGAAATGTCATGTCCATTATAATTATCTGGGCTGTTATGCCTTGGTCGGTTGGTGAATTCTTTGTCAAATCCCAACGTTTCGTCCCTGTTTGCGGGAGACATCTTCAAGGGGGTCTGTAGCTCGATGGAAGGTCCAACACACCCACTGGTTCGCTACTGACTGCCGCTAAATTCCGTGCTGCGGCATGACGTCACGTGTTTTGCAAACGTCAATGCACTTGGCCACTGTCCGTTGCCGTCGATCGGCGTTGCCATCACCCAGTAGTGGCTGGGTGGTACACATCTTTAACACCGGCATCCATATACCGTTTAATTTCACTTCCTCCTCCTTACGATTGAAATTAGTAGGGTGTTTAGTGATTTCGATTGCCTCCCTGTAGAGCCTTTCGTAATATCCGCTTGTGGTCGCTAGTACTTGTGTCTCCTCGAAACGAATATGGTGGTTCCCTGGCTGGAAAGCCTGCTCCGCAATAGCTGGTCATTCTGTTTCTCCTCTTCTACTATTGCCCTTGTTCTCTTCCAAACTGTTCTTGTAGTGGTACCCACATAAACATCTCCACAGCTGCATGGAGATCCTATACACTCCAGCTTTTCCCAATGGTTTGCGATCGTCTTTGGCAGGCTTAAGGTATTCCTGTATCTTCCTGGTGGGCTTGTAAATTATGGTGATATTCCTCTTCGTCAGGATCCTCCCTATTCTTTTCGTTACATTTTTAACAAACGGCAGGAAAACCTTAGATTTTGCAGTAGCCTGTACGTCTCTATGATTACTGCGTCGCTGTCTCAACGCACATTTTATTTTGGCGGACGAATACCCGTTCTTCATTAGTGCATTGTGGAGATGTTCCATCTCAGCGTTGAGCAACTCTGATTCACAAATATTTCTAGCTCTGTCCGCTAACGTCTTGATAACACTCCACTTCTGTTGTGGGTGATGGTTTGAATCCCAGTGCAAATAACGGTCAGTGTGAGTGGGTTTGTGGTATACTGAGAGTCCCAAACTACCATTTTTCAATCATAAGGAGGAGGGCGTGAAATTAAACAGTATATGGATGCCAATGTTAGAGCAGATGTGTACCACCTGTCCACTACTGGGTGATGGCAATGCCGATCGACGGCAAGGGACAGCGGCCAACTGCACTGACGTTTGCAAAACATGTGATGTCACGCCGTGGTGCGGGAGCGCCCGGACACGGAATTTAGTGGCAGTCAGTAGTGGGCCAGTGGGTGTGTTGGACCTTGCATAGAGCCACAGACCCCCTTGAAGATGTCTCCCACAGACGGGGATGAAATGTTGGGATTTGACAAAGAATTTACCAAACGACCACGGCGTAACAGCCTGGATAATTGTAATGGACATGAAAGGAGTACGTTAGTGAAGATATATGCCAGCTATATGTTACCTCTACATACAGCTCCTGCCATCAAGACCCTCATGTCTGTGATTCAAACTGACCTGCAGTCCCTCCTTAGAACCTCAGGCCCCGCACAAGGACTAATGCCTTGATCCATAGAACTTCTCACCCAACCCAAACCTCACACACCCTCCTTTTACCTTCTTCCTAAGATTCACAATCACAATCATGGGCCCGCACCTCCTACATCACATATACCAGACACTTCCTAGATCATCTGAAATCCACATCCGTCCCACTCCTGCCACACACCTTGCTTGTCATCATTGATGCCTCCTCCCTCTATACCAACATGGTCTGTCTGCTGCTGAACATTTCCTCAGTCAGTGTCTACCTGATTACAAACCTATAACATCTTTCCTACTCAACTTAATCAACTTTATATTTACTAACAACTACTTCATCTTTGAGGGGCAGACATACAAACAGATCAGGGGTACAGCCATGGAAACCAGGATGGCTTCTTTGCATGCCAGCATTTTCATGGGTTGCTTCGAGGGGGCTTTTCTGGGGACCATTAGTCTTCAGCCCCTGGTTTGGTTTAGATACGTTAATGGCATCTTTACCATATGGGCTCATGGTGAGACTGACCTGCCAAAATTCTTCAAATCTCTGAATACCTTCTCCCAATTAAATTTCACATGGTCCTATTCCAAATCCCATGCCACTTTCCTTGATGTTGATCTCGTCCTCTCCAAAGGCCAGGTACACACTTCTCTCAATATTAAACATGCCATCAAACAACAGTACTTATATTTTGACAGTTGCCATCCTTTCCACGTCAAAAGTCCCGACCTATATAGCTTTGGTATCCGAGGCAAACGTATTCATTCAGATGCAGCCGCTTTTACAGCAATACGCCACCATTCTCACCTCAGCCTTCACTGCACATAATTATTCCACCACCCTAGTTAAAAAGCAGATTTATGGGCCATCACATCCAATCCTGGTACTGCTGATCCCTCCAAAAAACAACTTGGGGAGCACTTCATTGGTGATTCAGTATTATCCTAGTCTGGAATGTGTTAATGAGCTACTTTGACAGGGTCATGGCTTCCCAGAATCATGCCCTGAAATGAGATCCTTTCTGTCTGAAACTTTGCCCACCACACCTAGAATAGCTCTCTGTTACCCTCCCAATCTCTGCAATATTCGTGCCAGACCCTATGCTCCTTCTGCTACCATCTCCCTACTCTATGGCTCCCCTATCCCTGTGACTGTCCCTGCTGCAAGACTTGCCCTATGCACCCTCCTACCACCACCGAGGACAGCCCTGTATTGGCAAAACAACTACTACCAAAGGGAAAGCCACCTGCGAAATGACACGTCATACATATACCAGCTGTTATGTAAACACTGTTCGGCCTTCTACATCGGCATGACTACCACCAGATTATCAGTTAGGATGAATAGACATAGGCAGAGGATGCATACTGTCAACCCGCAATATCCTGTTGCAGAGTATGCTCTACAACATGACATTTGTGACCTTGGCACCTGTTTCACCACTCGCGCCATCTGGATTCTTCCCCCAGACACCAGTTTCTCAGAACTCTGCAGGTGGTAACAAGCACTACAACATGTCCTTGGTTCGCGCCACCCACCTGGCCTTAAATTACGTTAATTTCTTCCATCTCAGCATTTCTTTACTGTAACTACTCTTTGCTTCACTCTGTGTTAGTTTTCTACATCTTTCATTGTCTTTCCTGTCTGTTTTTTCACCACACCCTCCCACCTCTGTTACCAACAATGCAGTTAGCTTTTCACTCTCATTACCTCATGCACGATTTTTAACCATTTCATGGCTACGGGCGTACATGTATGAACGGCAGGTAGAAAGGCCAGACAACTATGGCTGTAGATGTATCCCCAGCAGGCGGGAAGTCCAGGTGGCTACAGGCATTCATGTATGCCTGGCAGGCAGAAAGTCCTGATGGATAATGGCATTTATATATGCTAGAGCTCATGAGCAGGTAAACATATACAATAGAACGGCTGTTTGCTGTTGTCCACATTTCTGACAACAGTGTTATTATCTGGTCATCTTTGTAATGTAGGAAAGTGCTTTAGTTTTCACCTCCCATCACCTCTTTCTGCTTATGAGTCTAACATTCGGCCAGTCCTCTTTACACTTCTGGCGAGACGACAGCATTTGCGTATGTAGCCTTTGTCATGTCAGGACACAATTTATCAGACAAGGAAATTGTGGATGTTCTTATGAATAATAGCGACAAAGATTGTAGTGATACTTTGGAGCTTTCTTCTGACAATGAGTTGGATGCATCTGGAAGTATTGCTGAATTCTCTACATCACAAACAGAAGATTCTTCCTTTGAAGACGGAAAAGAAAGTATGATTGGACGGAGAATCATCGAGTGATGAAACAATACTGTTTTGTGAACAGATTTAGTGGGTTAAAAGCAATCTTCGGAGAGTCAGCAAGTCATTTAGATTTTTTTGTACTTCATGTCTATGGAATTCGTTTCTGCCATCTCTACACAGGTTAATAATCATTACAAATTTATTACTCTAAAAATGATGACAGTACCCAGGAGATTAACATGCTGGAAGCATATAGAGCCAGCAGAATTTTATTGCTCCATAGCATGTCCTCTGCTTATGCCTAGAAGTAAAAAGTTAGAAGTGAATGAATATTGGTTGACAGATTTTTTGCTTAAAACACCAATATTTTTTAACATAGTGGCCAAGAACTTGTACAAGTTGATCCTGCATTTATTGCACTTCAGTGACAATTCCTCCGCATCTCAAGATATTCTTGTAAAAATACGTCTCATTGTAGATCACACAAAAAAAAAAATTCCGCAAGGCAGTAGTACCCTTTGAAAACCTAGTGATCAACGAAAGTCTACTACTTTTCAAAGGAAGGCTCCAATTTAAGCAGTACATATCAAATCAATGTAGCTGTTTTAGCATTAAAATCTTCGTCCTTTGTGATGTACAAACCAACTATATTTTGGATTATATTGTCTACACTGGTACCACGACAGAAATAGAATCTGAAAATGCTGATTGGGAAAAATCAGGTGGTGTTGTGAGTTTGTAATTGCCATACCTCAACAAAGTTCATACCATTTATTGAGACATTTGTTATTCAAGGCCCAAATTATTCCTATGGCTCTGTGATAAATGTACAAATACTGTCGGAACTGTACGCAAAAACAGGAAACTTCTACCACCGTTGCTAGACAAGCTGAAAAATGGGGAATTACAGTTCGAATCCTGTGGAGCATTAATGGCGCTAAAATGGATGGACAAAAAAGAAATCTGGATGCTTTCTACCATAAATGGACCAGAGTTTGTGCAGAGAGAGAAAAAAAGGGCATAGAACAGGCCTAAACAAATGGAAACCTAGCTGTGTTGTCAACTATAATAAGTCAATTGGTGCAGTTCATAAGACAGAGATGCTGTTATGTTCCGTACAGTGCGTCGGAAAGACAATGAAGTGGTACAGGAAAGCATTCTTTCATTTGACTGACTTGTGTGTGCATAATGCAAAAACTATTTTTGAAATGCAAAAGCAACAGAAGATACCATTAGCGAAATACCACCTGGAAATAATCTGTCAGTTGCATGATAAATTTCATAGTCAAACATGTAAAAATGCGATCTCACAGACAACCAAAGAAGAAAGCCCCTTCTGACTGCAGAATAAAGAGGGACATTATCCAGGGTTCCTCATAGCAATGGAGAAAAAGGAGATTCCCCAGAGACACTGTGTAGTATGTACTGCTCATTCACAACAAAAAATGAAACATGTAAGATACAAAAAATGTGAGGTGGCTCTGCATGGTACCATTTAAAAAATAAAAAAAAAAAATAAAAAAAAACACATTAAAGAAATATTAGGATGTTTTAGTACCTGTGTACATTTCAAGTAAAAATTATCTCTGCCAGTGGCAGTCGAAAGCCTGCGTCAAAAATGAGTCTGGGAAACCACTAAAGTAAACAATACTGAATGTGATGAGCTGAAAAAGAAAAAAACGAACAAGAAGAAGATAGACATTCACTATCTGATTTCTTACTATGGGGAATCGACTTTAGGCTTCAATTACAAACAGAGCCGTGAGCCTATCGCAAAATGACTTATCCAGATATATTCTCTGTTTAACTCTGAGTCTGGATACATGAAACAAATTTGGCTTTAAATTTCTGTAATTATTTTTTATTTAAGATAGTACCAACAATTGTCTGAGATTTGGGTGGTTTTGCTATGCACTACTCACTTTAAAAGTACAAGGTGTCCCAAAATAATGTATATACTCTTTGAAACTGAATCTCTCTTTAATTAAAGGAGATAGAAATACAGCACAATATTTGCGGTGTACCTTATGGTCCAGTTAAATGTGGTAAATCTTCAAACATGCCTCCTTCCACTGCAATACACCGTCAACAACAATTTACAACAGATCTACATGTCAACTGTATTATTCCTAATCGAACAGCATCACAGGCTTACTCAATTTGCTCCTTAAGAGCATCCAGAGTTTGTGGTCTGGAGAGGACCCCATAGATATAAGTCTAGAGGAGTTAAATAAACTATTGCAGGTCCCAAGCCAGGGGACTCATCTCGCAGGAGGAGGGGGAGGAGTAACAACCTTGTAAAAAAAGTGGGTCCATCTGGCTCTGGATGGTAGCACCCAGTTAGGGCCCCTACCTAGGGTTACAGGCGAAGCCTGGCCAACGGTCTCGAAGTCAGAAGAGGAAGCTCACTTCCCAATGGCAGAGAGAGCGGAAGAGCCACTGAAACATGTCAGGTAGTGGCTGTACTCTATGTTAGAGGCGGCTACAAAAGGCGTCTGTGTCCCCATGTCAGGGGCGGCCTGAACACATCTTCTGGGGATAACAATTTCAATCGTATAAATGGACGGACACGAGCCGTCCCATTAAATTTTCTTCTTCTTCTTCTTCTTCTTCTTCTTCTTCTTCTTCTTTTTTGTAGCTTGTGGAATGGATCGCACTATGGAATCGAGATTACCCCAGGGGACAATCTCCTATTGACCAAGGTCTACGCAAGCAGGCATTCGGATTCTGGGGGACGTGCCAAAAAGTGCATAAGGGAAGAGTCGGAGCTCCCAAGAACCTCAAAGAAGATTAAAACTAAAAACTTTCAGAATTGGAACCATAAATGTACAGACAATGATTAAGAGTGGTAAACTTAAACAGGTAATAGATGAGATGAAAGAGAGAAGCATTTGGAATATTAATGATGCAAGAAACAAGATACACTGATGAAGATACAGTGGAGTCAGAAGGCTTCATAATACTGAAAGGGAAACCAGGAGGTAGAGTGGGAAAGGAAAGACATGCATCTAGATGCTTTGTTACGGGGTTCATAGTAGACAAGAGATACGAGGATGGCATAAATGAAATGAAGAGCAGGTCAGAAAGGATATCAAGATTGACATTTCAAGCAAGGAACAAAAAGTATACAATAATAAATGGACATGCACCTACAAATGACAAGAACAGGGAAGACAGTAAGTTGCAAACAGTTTCTGGGAGGAGCTAATATGATACACTGAAAAACGTACCATATAAACATGTAAAGGTACTCGTATGAGATAATAATGCACAGATTGGAAGAGAGAAGCCACATAAAGGAGTAGTGGGCGAGTACCCTGCACACCAGCGGACAAATAAAAATGGAAAAAGACTAATTGAACTGTGTCAAGAACACAAAATGAGACTGATGACAACACATTTCAGGGCCAAGCTGTGTAAGAAAAAGACATGGGCAAACCCATGCACCTGCCTTGTGTGATTCCAAATTGACCACATAGTAATCAGCTGGACAAACACTAAAGAGATCATGAGCACAAAGGTCAGGAAGAATACAAGAATAGAATCAGATCACTATCTTACAGAAGTTAAGTGCCTTTGGATTCCAAACAGGGACAGACTGCCAGAGACAAATAGAACAGAAAACATAAAGGTAGGTAGAGACAAATTAAGACACAATTGATCCAGATATGAGGAAGGAACTGAATCATTCAATGAATGGGACGACATGAAGTGAAATATGGTGAAACAGGATGAACTATGGGGAAAGGAAGAAAAGAAACGGGAGCACTGGTGGTGGAACAAGGAATGTAAGGAAGCAGTAGAGACTCCCAGGAAAGCCTGGAGAGACTGGAACAGCAAGAAGGACCCAGAAAAATGGGAAGTTTTCTTAGGAGCAAGAAAGACAGTGGCTGGAACAGAAGATGGACCAGAAGACAGAAGATGAAGCAGGAACTGGACGAGATTGAAACCAACTTCAGGAAAACAACAGCAGACACTTTTTCGGGAAATTCAAAATGAGTCTGATTGGATACAAGGGTAGAGAACTGTTTATAAGAGACAAGAAAGGGGAGCTGGCTGTTAGTGTGAAGGAGAACTGTCAGATTTTTGCAGAGTCCTTTCATGACCTGCTGAACTGTGAACCACCTGAAGACAAGCTGGAACCAGGGACTGTCACAGAAGAGAGAGAGCCATGCAATCTAACCAGGGATGAAGTCGCACACACCATAAGCGATGTAAAGAATAATAAGGCAACTGGAGAAGATGGCATAGCAGCTGAGATGATAAAGTGGGGAAGCAACAAAGCAGTAGACAACATGACCAACATAATCCACCAGATCTGAAGAACAAAGAAGTTGACAGAAGGATGGCAGAATGCAATTGTAGTACCAATACATAAGAAGAGGGACAAGAGAGATGAAAACAACTACAGAGGAATATCGGTACTAGAGGTCGGATACAAGGTGCTGTCAAAACTATTGCTCAAGAGAGTAGAAGAACAAGTAGAAAGTGCAGTTGGCGACTACCAAGCAGGATTTAGGTAGGGATGAGGTTGCATAGAATAGATATTTATCGTGAAGTAACTGATAGAACATAGGGCCTTAAAAAACAAAAAGACAGTAATAACCTTCGTGTACTTGACAAAGGTATGTGACTCCATTGACAGACTGACTCTTGTTGGGATTCTGAAGAACAGAGGACTTGATGGAACTACGCAAGAACTCATAAAAGAAATTCTGACACACACAAAAGCAAGGGTGAGATTCAGAGGAACACTGTCAGAAGAATTTGAGATTAAGACTGGTGTTAAACAGGGAGATGGACCATCACCATTGTTGTTCAATACAGCACTGGACAAAGTGATCGGGCAGTGGAGAGCAATAAACGAGGAAATGGGAATACCAGAGACCCATGTGGGGGAGAAAAAGGACAATAGGGCTCAAGTGGACTGCCTAGCCTTTGTAGACGACATAGCAATAGTAAGTAAGATGGAAGAAGACGCAAGGCACAACTCGCCAACTTAAGTAAGGTAGCCTGAAAGGTGGGACTGAGGATCACATATAACAAGACAAAGACATTAAATACCACTGCAGACTGGGAAACACTGCAAGGCATTGAGCAAATGGTGGACAAATTTAAATACCTAGGAGAATTTATAACAGTAAGGAACAGAAGTAAGGAGGGAATAACAGAGAGGATAAAGAAGATGAGAGAGATACCCACAGAGGCAAAGATAAGCCAGTACAAGGCAACGGTGATGAATGCAGTATTATATGCTGCTGAGATGATGACACTAGGAAGAAATGGGGCACAAAAACTAGAGCAAGAAGAGAGAAAAATACTAGGTCCCAAAACAGGTGGGTGCGAAGACCTAGAGGAGAATTGTACCGGAACACGAGAACAATATCCGGGGAAATCATACTCAAAATGGCAACGCTTGCTGGACATGTAGTTAGGTTGAGTATGGACAGAATGAAGAAGAGAGTGTGGGAAACAACAGGGGGAACAAGGGGAAAGATTCTGTGCCCACAAGCTTCTATTAATACTGCTTTTGCAGATCCCAATCTTACAAGAACATTGCCACACAGATTATTCAGGGATTGTGTATATGCCTGGATTAGTGCATCAATGCAGGAACTAAGTGGGTTGTTGAACTTCGGAAGGACTGGTTGGAATTGGAGATCAAGGTCAAAAGAAAGGAAAATTGGGGGAACAAATATACACCGGCCAATATGCCAGAGATCAACGACGGAGAAGAATACAGGAAAAGATTAGTGTGTCACCAGTGGAGCCGACAGGAGAAAAAGACACTGAAGATCTCGGAAGAAGAGTGGGAGAGAAGAAGAGAAAGAATGAAGAGGTTCTGGGAGAAGGAGAGGAAAATGCAGTCCACAAAGGGTCTACCCATGGTCCTACAGAGGCTGTATCGCAGGAAGAAGAAGAAGAAGGAGCAGGAGGAGGAGGAGGAGGAGGAGATTGTCCTATCAGTACAGCATGGAATGTGTGATTGAGAACTTCTCTCACATAAAAAAGTCAATAAGACCAGAGTCATCAAATGCAACATTTCTAAGTGAGAGTCACCTGTGGCATTTTTTCCAAAAAAGTATGGCCTGAGTAACCCTATAGAAGACAGCCCACACCAGACCGATACTCCTGGTAGATTAACATGCCTTTTTTCAGCTTGTCACTGGCCCAGTACCTGCAATTGTAGCGATTAATGGCTCTGTTAAGCTTACATAAAGATCTCTTCATCTGATGACAGCATTAGATCTTGGAAACGTGTTCTTCTTCACATCTGGTGATGAACAGCTTGCAAAATTCACTTCACCTTTCGAGATGATCTTCTTTAAGAGCATGGAAAAGCCCTGTAATGTAAGGCTTCAATTTCTGTGCCCACAAGTTTCTATTAATACTGCTTTTGCAGATCCCAATCTCACAAGAACATTGCCACACAGATTATTCAGGGATTGTGTTTATGCCTGGATTACCGCATCAACACTTTCATTGTTTGCAGAACATCTCTTTCTTCCACAATTCTCTTATCCTGCACCATTCCGTTGACATCAGACTTATCTCAGATTATTTTAACTGTTGTTGGTGGTTTTCCGAATTCAGACCTCACTCACATTCTCTGTTTTCCACTAATACTTTAGCACCCATTCCCAAGAATCCAATGATAATCCCATGTCTATCTACAATTCTGAAACAATAGAAAATGTTGTTATGTTTTTTACTGCTTTCTGAATTATTAACTGCAAAAAACAGTTCTTCTGTCTTCTTTAATTAAAGAGATATTCAGTTTTAAAGATGTGTAGGTTATTTTGGGACGCTGTATATATCTTGAAAGACATTCATTCAATGTTAATGAAATTTTAATATGTTTTGGACACATAAATAGAAGGTGTAAGTCTCTAGTTACAAGAATTACTATTAAAACCTACTGTTTCTCAGCCCATAATAAACATAAAACTGAAAGTGTTGGTTAGTTTCCAAGCTCTTTTCATGGCTATCAGAAACTATAACAACTGTGACCATACAGGGTACATTGTTTTTATGAAGAACATTACTGAACAGTGGTTCTGTGTGCACTGAAACAGGCAGGAATCCTGCAGTGGATGCAGCCTACAGCGACCAAGGGGCTGAGTCTGCTTGTACCAGGTGCACACTGTGTTTCCTCCCAACAGCAGGCCGGGCAGCCAGGATGCTCAGCCCTTGTAGCCGTGAGAGGGTTAAGCAGTAATCTCTGTCTGCTCATTACCCTGTCTCCCACCTTTAAGCTCTCAGGTTTTCAAATCTTATCCAATGCAGTTCCCAACAATCAGTCTTACCTTCTCATCCTGTACAGTAAGTCTCCCCTGACCTGTGGTTCTGGGTGACTTTACCGAAATCTATCTCTTTTCTTAGACCTCTCCTGTGCTTTTCATTCACCCCTCTTCCTTCCTCTTCAACACTTCTGCCTGAAGAAGGAGCATCTGGCTCCGAAAGCTCGTCAATTACAATCGTCTTTTATGTGTGTTTTCTGTCTTGGTGAGCAGATTTTGTACCTATCCAATTAAATAGTTCTATAACAGGCATTATCATTCTGCTTCCTATTCGTAAAATGGATGAACAATGTTTTATTAAGGAAATTTGGTAATGGAGTGTGCCATAAATATTGCTGTGGTTTGATTTCTAAATAACTTGAACATTTGAATGAGTTTGATGATGGTGTACACAATTTTTTTAAGCTAAGAGTGAGTAATGGAGTCTCCTTGATCTGTGAGTACTATGAGAAAAAAAAACATACTTAAATGTAATCATCTCTTTGGGAAATACTTCTTAGACCTATTGAAAATGTACAAAATGCAAATCACTACAAATTTGAGAGAAATAAAAGTTGAATTGTCTTTGTTGAAAATCAGTAACTGCAGGAGAAATTAATTCCTGAGAAATTTCCCTGTTGAAATTGTTTTGTGAAATAGTGTGTTTCGAATTCAAAGCCAAAGTAATAACTGACAATGACTGTCAGGATGATAGCTATACTCGTGAAGACAAAATTATACAGCAGATGAATTCTGCTTGCTCTGTTTTAGGGGTGTCTTATGCTTTTAAAATCAGGGAATTGAGTGCAGAGAAAAGACAAACAGCCATTCAGACCAGAGAATTTTGATTTAAACAGAAAACTAAAAGAAAAATTTCAGTATCATCTGAAGAAGAAAAGGTGAAAATAATCATAGTCAAAAGAAAAAAATTACTACAGAATTTCAATTGCCAATCATCTGATCAGTTTAAGCAGTGGGGGCTGGAATGACCAGAGTTATAAAAAGTCAAGAAGAAAATTTTGAATCACTTGTTGAAAAGTAAAAAAATGTACAAAGTCATTACTCTGTTACAAAAATTCAAGAAAAGTGCTTTAGAAAAAAGAAAGAGATTCACTGAAACTGAATATCTAATATTGGCTGACTTTGCAGAACATTTTACATATATTGTACAAGATGCAATTCAAGGATACATTTTGATGAATAACCAGGCAACTTTTCATTCATGTGTATTATATTTTAAGAATGAGGCTGGAAAACTCACCAGTCACTCAATCCGTATCTTAAGTAGCTATTTATAGCACAACACAGCAGTTGTACAAGCCTTTAAGTCCCATGTGATGAATTACATTAAGGAAAACGTACATTATTTAAGAACCTAATTTACTTGTCAAATGGAAGTGGTAACCAATATAAGAATAGGAAACATTTCACTAATATTTTTAACCACATGCAGATCACATGCAGATTTTCAGTTACAGGCCGAATGGCACCTTTTTTTTTTTATATAATGCGTGTGATGAAGTGTGCAGCTCAGCTAAGCATGAAGTAAGTAGGGCCAGTTTACAAAGAATTACATGAGATCAAATTATGATATATTTCCTTATCAAAACGGAGGGTATTCTTATTCACACTGAGACACTTACAACCAGATTTGAAAACTGTTTGAAGACCAAAGGCACAAGAAATTTAATAGTTTTGGAGAGCTATAAAATTTCTAAAACTGAAAACTGTGAGGATCATTGCAAAGCAAAATTGTTTCCTTAACTTTAGAAATTGACAGAGTTTGGATTCTAGTTTCAAATGTTTTAAGAAAAATGACAGTTCGTGAATGTACCACAGCAACAGGAACATCATATTTCATCCCAGGAATACTCTCGGAGGAAAGAAGTGCGCTTCTAAACGGTCATTTAAATTTGTAAAAAAAGTTTACAGCATACAAATTCTTAAATTGAAAAACACAATTTGTTGTTGTTAATGAATATATTAATTTGACTGCTAACTTTAGGCAGACTTTGAAAGTATGTCTATAATAGCTACGACTAGAAGGGAGAATCGATAGAGGTACTCAAAGTACCCTCCGCCACACACCGTCAGGTGGCTTGTGGAGTATGTATGTAGATGTAGAACTTAGCTATAATGACACAGTGTAATGAGCTAAAGATTGGTGTATGGACAGATTCCCATTTTTATGTATGGACAGATTCCCATTTTTAACGTAACATTTAAACAGTTATTACTTGGTTCACCATCAAATACCAATACTGAAATTTTTATTGTAGTTAACTAACCCACAGATGCAAGATGTGTGAAAAATATCATACTTTTTATTTAGCCCTGCCAAAGATATTAAGCTCCAAAGTTGAAAAGATCTGTTTTTAATTTTGTAAAAAAAAAAGTGAAGGAGATTTATGTTGGAGTTGTTACTCTTTGAGTATTATGTTGTGTATCATAATGAATAGTGTTATGAAAATTAGCTGTGGTGTTTTATTCCTTCATTGAAATTTTAAGACTGGAAAACTGTATTTTATTCAACTATGATTTAAAAGTTTGGTAGCCATTTTCTCCTACTAGAATTACTTTTAGGCTATTGTTTCTGAACTGGAATTATAGAAGAGAATATTCTAGATAAAATGTTGCGCCTTTCATGCCTGTAGCATTACCCAGTCTGAAGATATTTAATTTATCGCAAATGTCTATAAAATCTCAAATATGCCCCCACAGCTCAACAAAAATGGTGTCTCTTTGAAACAGCTCAAGGTAAAAAAATTTACAACCTGTTTCAAAATAGTTATATACTTTATATTAACACATAAATATTCAATGAAATCCAAAATGTTCAAACAGCCCTTACTGATCACTTCATATGGATTGATCCTATATGCTCTGGTGTTGTCGTGGTGAAAAATGACATCGCGTTGCTCAAGTCCAGTTGTTTCTCATCATTGGCTGCCTTGAGATGATCCAACTGTGAACAGTATGTCTCAGAAGTGATAGTCTCATTCAGAATAAGATCGTAATACTGGACGCCCTTGCAATCCCACTAGATGCATAGCAGAATTTTTCTCGGATAGCTCTGGTTGAGGAACAACAGTGGTGGCTGCGCTGTCTTGTGCCATAATTTACTCTTGTGGGCATTGTTGTACATGATCCCATTTTTCATCTCCAGGTACCAGCCATTCCAGAAGAGGAGCATTCTAATTGCATCTCAATAAGGAGTCATAGGTGGACAGCTGATAAACTAAATTCAGTTGAGTCAGTTCATGGGGAAGCCATACATTGTGAGTATTTACATAAACCAGCTTCTTCAAGTTCCTGGCCACAGTAGCACAAGTAACATTGAGCTTCAATGCCAAAACCCACACTGTCACCCCCAAATGGGCCCACAACTCCTTTGTGAATACACGCTTGGCTACCAAGAGTCCCTAGCCTTTGCAACAGTACTTCCTTTCCCTGTTGCACACTCATACTTCCACTATCGCTACCTGCCTCCGCCTCTCCATTAGATGGTCTTCTTGGTAGAGACCCTGCTTGGATCTGGTTTATGATTTGGGACTAGAGTTTCAGCTTCCAGCATTTTCTTCAACTTTTCATTAAATAAATATGTGGCCCCCATTGTTGGGTTTGACCTACCACCAATTTCCAAAACTCTGTCAGGGAAGGTTGGCCAATGCAGTGTATACTCACCTTCCTGCCTTTCCATCTTTGCACCCATCCCTTCAATAAGGTAGAACAACCAAACCCATGACAGGCACAGTAGCCATTCTGATAAGGGCCAGGGGATTTGTCAAGTTCCTGAACAATGGTAGCCCCCTAACCACATGCAAAGGATCACACAGTTGGTGCCTGAGTCAAAAGCTTCTCATTTTTCCAACTGACTGGGGAAAGGGGACTCTGAGCAACGGATTACTGGCCAGGTAGCCATTGCTGAGTCTAGGTGGTGCCAATGGGGAGAGCCCCTGTTCAGAGTGGGTGGCACCATGGCAGATGAGCCGCAAATGAAGCAGATGAAGTTATCTCATGCTGTTTGCCATACAGCAGCATGCTGTCACTATGGGAAGCAAGCCCTTGTTTTATGCAGAGAGACAGGAGGCTAAAATGTTCCCTTCTTTGGCTATGCCATGAAAGGAATACAGGGCTAAGTGGCATGCAGAGAAATACTCGCCCCAGTACTCGGTTTGCACAAGCACTCATAGGGATTCCTCTTGATCACAAAACCCTTATTCTTTGTGGAGAACATAGGAGACAAGTTTGGGGAACTGGAAGTCATTTCTAAAATGAAAAGTAGGTCAATTTTGATAAAAACGGCATGCCCTGTCCAGTCACCTCCGTTGCACACTTGTAACAAGCTGGGCGACGTACAGGTGACTTTCATTCCCCATAGTAGTCTAAATGTGGTTCAGGGTATTATTTTCCACCGAGATCTGCACTTGCAATCAGATGATGAGCTATGCACCAACTTGCTGTGATGGGCTGCACAATGTGTATGTCATGTCTTCAGGTGGCCAAAGGGCAATAGGGTTGCTACTGGTGCCTTTATCTCGACCTTTGAGGATGATTTACTGTCTGAAAAGGTCAAGATGATGTATACGGCAGTGGTATGGAACTATATGCCCCCAACCATCTATTCAATGCTTCAAATGTTTGAAATTTGGGCACAGATATTTGCAGTGCAAAGCTATGACCATCTGTAGAAATTGTGGATGACTGCTGCATGCGTACACTCCTTGTGCCCCTGCCCCCTTTCTCCCCTCCCCTCCCCCCATCTGTGTGAAATGTCTAAAGCACCATTCTCCCTGCTCACCATATTGCATTATTTTCCTGAAAGAGAAGTAAATGCAAGAATATAAGACTCTGGACAGACTAACTTTTTAAGAGACCAAGAAGAAGCATGAGTGATTGCAGCCGGAATGTATAACAGTGCCATATGATACAGCTATGACAACATCACCCCTTTGGTGATAGTACTCCCACCTGTTAACCTACATTGAGACCTCAGGGCATCTCAATCATGCCTGCCCTCCAGGTTGTTGGGGGCTCTCATCTCGTTGCTTCCCCCACACCTAGTTTGGGATCATTGGCTTCCCACTTACAGGGACATTGGTCCCCACCTCCCAGCCAAAGACAATTCACCACCTTCCAATGTTTCTGCTGTCTACAACCAGACAGCGACCAGTGGCTGAAGAAGCCAAAGGCTGCTGGTTGCAGGACTTTATGATCATCTTCATTACCTGACACTGGTTCAGAGAAGCCCTTGCAAACAACCAAATCCTCTAAAGAGAGGGAAGATAAGAAGAAGGGGATGTCAGTGGACCACATGTCATCAAATTCTGCCTGTTCCAAATCTGTGGATGTGGTGGAGATTCCTGTGGCCCAGGTCGCACCACACAATGGAACCCAGAACCTGCATGTGTCGATGTCATGAACCTTCTACCAGTGGCAACTTGCCTCCTTGGTCCCTTCATGACCTACATCAAAAACATTGTCTTCCTGTAGAATTTTAGCAGTTTTTACCACCACCTGCCGGCTGAGCTACAACATCTTTTAAGATGCTTTCTGCATGGTCTCTCAGGCTGGTTTTCAGCAACATGGCCTCTGGCCCATCTTGGATATCAGGTATATTATAAGAATCTGCTATCTATGACAGGATATTTGGCAGAGTTTGCCTGTGTGTTCTGAATACTCTATACAGCGAACTTGTGCTGCTTAATACTTCTTTAGAGGATATGGCTGTTTGGGTAAGGGCATTTAAAGATAATACCATCTGTAATGTTTACCTCCCTCCCAATGGCAAAGTGCCTCAGAATATATCTCAGAATATATTGCTTCATTGGTGTCTCACCTTCCCCCCCCCCCCCCCCCCCCTACTTTTCCTACTCTTGGGTGATTTCAATACCTGTAAAGCTTTTTGGAGTGGAAAGCCCTCAAAAACTTACTGGCACAACTTGATTTTTGCTCTTGAACAATTGTGCCCCACACACTTCAGTGTTGTTCACAGCTCTTTCTCAGTCACTGACCTTTCCATCTGCAGCCTCTTCCTCTCTCATCCATCCACTGGAGAGTCCAAAATGACGTTTGTGGTAGTGACCACTTCCATCTTCCTGTCCTTCCCCCAACATCAGTCCACTAGATGCCTTCTCAAATGGGCTCTCAACAATAAAAATGTCCTGTGACTAGGGCCTCCCGTCGGGTAGACTGTTCGCCGGGTGCAAGTCTTTTGATTTGACGCCACTTTGGCTACTTGCACATCAATGGGGATGAAAGGATGATGATTAGGACAACAAAACACCCAGTCCTTGAGTGGAAATCTCCGTCCCAGCCGGGAATCGAACCTGGGCCCTTAGGATTGACATTCTGTTGCACTGACCACTCAGCTATTGGGGATGGGCGGCTCTCAACAGTGTTGACTGGTGTGCTTTTGCCTCTACTGTCGCCCGTGGTTCCCTGACACATGGAGATATTTGATGAGGCAGCCATTCTTTTGGCAGCTGGTGTAACAATGCTCCATTCCTTGGGACTGCCCCAACAGAAATTGCAGAGGAAGGCTCTACAATGCCATGAGTGGCACCCATCAATGGAACACCTCATTGCCTTTCAGCAGCTCTGTGCCCAGGTCCACCAACTAACAAAATGACAGAAGCATAAATACTGGAAATGTTGCATTTCAACAATCAGACCACATTCCTGTCCTTCGCAAGTTTTGGCAAAGATCAGACACCTCTGCAAATACCAGACACCTGCAGCTGTATCTGGTATTACCTTGAATGGCACTGTCTACAGTGACCTGGACGCCATTGCTGAACATTTTGCTCTGCATTATGCTTGAGCCTATTAGAGAATTATCAGTCTGCCTTTTGTGTTCTGAAACAGCAGGTGGAGTAAAAGCAATTATCTTTTACTGTATGCCACCTGGAGCCATATAATGCTCCATTCAGCTAGTGGGAATTCATCAGTGTCCTAGCCCTTTGCCCTGATAAAGCCTCAGGGCCAGTACACGTCCACAGCCAGATGCTCAATCACCTATCAGTGGATTGTCAACATCATATCCTCTGAACTCCAGTTGTTTCTTCTACCACCTCTCCTCCAGGCCCACTCTCATACACCTCTATGGCTCATCTCTTGGTCACAGCTACATCTTGACCTATCACAAGATCCAAAAGACAATTCAGTGTAGGGCCCTCCATCACCAATTTTTCTCCATCCTTGGCGCACCCCGAGGTTCAGAAGTAGTCTATACTAATGGCTCAATTATTGCTGATCACGTAGGCTTTGATTATGCTCATGTGGGACATGCTGAACTGCACTTCTTCCCAGATTGTTGTACTGTTTTCACTGTGGAGTTGGTAGCCATATCTTGTGCTCTTGGGCATATTTGTTCCTGCACTGGTGAGTCCTTTCTCGTCTACAGCAGCTCCCTGAGCAGTTTGTACACTCTCAACCAATGCCATCCCTTGATGATGGCTATCCAGGATTCCCTGTATGACTTTGAAAAATGTGGAAGCTCAGTGTCCTTTGTCGGACCCCAGGCCATGTTGGGATTCCAGGAATGAACTCACTGATAGCCTGGCTAAACTGGCTACCAGTCAGTTGATTCTTGAGATCAGTGTTCCAGGAACAGACCTTCAGTTAGTATTACACCATTAAGTTTTAAGGATCTGGAATACAGAATGTCTCACTCTGACTTCACCAGACAAAGTACAGGTGATAAAGAAGACTATGAATCTGTAGAGGTCCTCCATGCAAGCCCTCTCAGAAACTCACCATCCTTTGCTGGCTCCACATTGGCCATACTTGGCTGACTCATGGTCATCTCCTCCATTGGAGGCACCCACTCCACTGTCGTTTTGGTTCGCACTTGATAGTGGTCCACATTTTACTAAACTGTTACAACCTAGACACCATGCAGCAGACTCTTAAACTCCTTCACTCACTGCCCCTTGTGTTAGGAGATGGCACATCACTGGCTTACTTAGTTTTATGTTTTATTCGTGTGCATTGTGAGGGGGTTTTCCCCTTATGATAGTAAAACAACATAAGATATCGGAAATGTTCCTTCTTGTTTTCCATAGCTTGTAAACATGCATTCACACTGTTCCATCCAATTCCAGGCACAATCATACAATGACATGTCCAGGTGACATGTCCAGGTGCACGTCAGCGTGTTGACCTCTACATTGTAGAGGTGCTTTGTGATTTTTGCCTGCTTTACTTCTTCGTTGATGGTCCTTGATGTCGACGAACTGCGTTGTGATACTTGCTAAAAATGGGGGATGGAATTTCAATAGTGACTACTGCAAATAATGTCACCGACAGGTGCACAGTTGTGTTTCACAGTTCTTTACTTTCACTGTTCACAATCCTCCAATATACGCAGTTAATATGACCAGTGCACTATTGTTTAACTTTCAGAAAGCCTGATTAATAGTTTTCAGGCAAACATCAGCATATTGCTACCATAGTTTACTGTTGAGCAGTAAAAGTCCAACCACACAGTTCACAGATCTTGCAGAATAATAAGATACATATTGAATAGACACTGTCATTATTTTAATACATGGCCCAACTGTGTTAGACTTATTTCACAGTTAACTTGATGCATTGTTGTTGACCTAACCAGAATGGGTTCCTCATTTGAAAATTGGCTGTGGACTGACTGTCTTGGGGCCAAAATGTGCCCTTTATATATCATCACAATAGAATAGAATAGAATCTTTGTTTGCCTTTCAATATGTTTTCCATACAATCGGCATCGCCAGTGTGTTCAATACACTTGTTTTTTAATTACAATAATTATTATTGTACATGATTGTACCTGTGCAGGGCAAGCAGATACCATGCTAAAGAAATATTGATAATACCACAATTATTCATTCACAATAGTAATAATAATAATAATAATAATAATAATAATACATCTTAATATGGCATACATTTGAGCCACACTTCTATTGTCTGCTTAAAGTTATTCATCGGTAGTTCGTTCACAGCTTTTGGGAGTTTGTTATAAAATTTTAAGCTAAGGTGTTTATGGCTCTTTTGTGTCAATGTCAGCCTTGTGAACGGTAGGTCTATGTTACTATTATTTTGAGTATTATGAACATGCACTTCAAATCTTAAGTTAAAGTTCTTTACATTCTCTTTAGCATATATTAAACAATTATAAATGTATATACTAGGTAGTGTCATTATCTTTAGTTCTTGAAAATGGTTTATGCAACTTTGTCTTGGTGCTAGTCCTAAAATGCACCTGACTGCTTTCTTCTGCCACTTGAAGATGGTACTTGAACCAACTGAGTTACCCCAAAGAAGTACCCCGTATTGCAGTTGTGAATGGAAAAAAACAAAGTATGTGGAGATTAGCAGATTTTCATTGATAACATTTCTCTGCTTGTTTAATAGAAAGAGAGTTCGAGCAAGTTTGCCACATAGATAATTTGTGTGTCTGTCCCATGTAAGTTTTTGATCTGTATGTAAACCTTGTAACTTGACATTTTTTGTATTCTGTTCAATTGGTTTCAGGGTGAAGTAAATTTCTTCTCAATTTGTTTATTGATAAAAGATTGACTCTGTGCCAGTCACTGCTCATTTCAGTTACTACTTTGTTGTATTCCATGACATCTTGCAGATTTTCTCCGTCTGTTATTAGTTTCATATCATCAGCATAGTACATTGTTGCATGGCATATAATTTCAGAAGTCATTGATGTAAACAATGAACAGGAAAGGGCCAAGCACTGAGCCTTGTGGAATTCCTCTCTTTACTTTCATAGGTGTTGACTTTTGATAGTTTGTTTTTACTAATTGTACCCTATATGATTGAAAAAATTGTAATGGTTTACCTACAATACCATAATGTTCTAGATTTTTAATCATTATTTCATGTGTGACTGAGTCGAAGGCTTTTGTTAAATGTAACAGTGTAGCACAAGTGAGTTTCTTATTTTCATATCCTTCATATATATTACTAAGGAGGCATTCAACTGCTTTGGTTGTCGATAGTTCTGATAGAAAGCCAAACTGGTTCTTACTCAATAATTTATTACTTTCAAAATAATTGTATATTTGGATATGTATGCAGTTTTCTATTACTTTTGATATAATGGGAACTATTGATATAGGTCTATAATTATTTGGCATTTTTCTGTCAACTTTCTTATAGATTGGCAGTGTAACTGTCATTTTCAGACATTCAGGGAGTACTCCTTCTTCTAGTATGTGATTCGTCAGATATGTTAGTGGCATTAAGATTGCAGTGGTTATGTGTTTAACAATACTGTTACTAAGTCCATAATAGTCCTCTGTTTTGAGTTTTTAAGTTTCTTTATAGATTTGATAATGTAGCCGGAGGTGATTTTTGGCCAAGAGAATTTCTTGGTTGCTGGTGCTTGTTGTGTAAGAAGGGTTACAGCAGCTGAAATATTATCAGAATTGTTTTTATCAAAATAAGAAGAAGAAGAAGAAGAAGAATGAGAGCTGGTAGCACAATTTATAAAATACTCATTAAGAATGTTGCAATCTATAGGCACTGTGGCTTCCTGTTTACTCATATTGTTTCACTTTTTATTATATTCCAAGTTGCTTGACAAACACGCGATCTAGTGTGCAATATATTCATCATTTACTTTGCATTTAGCTGATTTTATTTCATATTTGTACAACTTCGTAAGGGTCACATTGTGCAATAATAGGTACTAAACTGTAATTTTTTGATGTTTAATTTATAGAAATTACAATTAAAACATCACTCATTAAATTAACTGAATACATCAAAAAATGGTTCTTTTTAACAGTTTCTTCTACCACAGGCATTAAGCTGAATTATTTGTTTAAATGATGATATTAACAGACATAGTTATACAAACAATACTTTTGACAAAACTGGTAATTACTTTGGAATTAATTAAGAGATGGTTTTGTGATTCCATAGATTTTCTTGGCACCTTATATGTTTATGCTCTTCACTACATGATATTTCAGCAATCCATCTGGCTGCCTTCTTCGGGTGCAATTGCTAAGTACACAATCATGCCAGAACGGAGAGCTGGCTTTGCTAACATGTTTTTGAATAGAGCCAAATAAGTATTTTAGGAGTCCTAGTGATTCTTTTTCCAAATGTTTATTATTATTACAGAATTTATATTTGTTTGTAAGTCAACAATAGAATTTAAGTCATGAAACAATTACTGATTTCACCCTATAACAAAAGATGCTGACAAGGAATAGTCAAAATAAATTAGGAAATTGATCACATACTCAAAGCACAAAATTAGATCTGTTGCTATATTATTTATGACTGAGGGCCAACCTTTCTCTTTTATGAAAATGCAGATTATGCTCACTTATGTTAATGGTAATTAGTCAAAATTGAATAAATGAATTTTAAGGAGACAGATGGCAGAACAAGACAGGAAATAAAAAGATCCCAGCTTGCTTCATCACGGGTTAGGCAACTATGTTACCTGGGGGGGGGGGGGGGGGGGAGAGGGAGGGGGATGGCATAGCGGGTGCAGGGTTTGTAGGTACTACAGATGGAATGTGAAGCAAAATGAATGAACTTATGAGACAATCCAACTGAAAGAGATGAACATGAGATAAGATGTATACTGCGAGAAGAATTTGACAGACCACTGGATAACATTCCCTCAGAGTTATTGAGGTCCTTGGGAGAGTTATGACAGGTTTATTCTACATGTTGTGCTAGGTACGAGGAGTGTTCAAAAAGTAAGGTGACTTCATATTTTTGTGAAAAAACATATATTTTGTCATCAATATTCATGTTGTCTCCTTCAGAGTAATTCCTCTTAGATACAATACACTTATGCCACTGCTTCTTCCAATCCTCAATGCACTTCTGATAAGCACTTTTTTGTACAGCCTTGAGGACTTCCAGCTATTCAGTTTTTATTTCATCAGTCATTGAAAATCTTCATCCTTTCATAGGTCTCTTCAGTTTTGGGAACAGGAAAAAGTCGCAAGGGGTCAAATCTGGTGAATAGATGGCTGAGGCATGATTGTTGTGTTGTTTATAGCCAAAAAATCTCTCCCAAGCAACAACAAATGAGCAGGTGCAATGTCATGATGTCAATGCCATGGATTGTTTTTCCACTATTCTGGACGTTTTTCACTTACTGATTATCACAAATAGCACATAACATCAAGGAAATACTCTTTATTGACCATATGCTCTTGAGGTAAAATTCAAGATGCACTATGACATGGTATCTGAAACAAATAGTGAGCAAAACTTTGAAATATGATCGAACTTGGCATGTTTTTTTATTTTTTTATTTTATTTTATTTTATTTTATTTTATTTATTTATTTATTTATTTTTTTTGTCTTGGCTCTCCGGGATGCTTCCATTGGGATAATTGGGCATTGATTTCGAAGTCATAATTGTAAATCAACATTTTGTAACCAGTCATGACTCTTTTGAGGATATCAGGATAATCGTTGACATCATTCAAGAGCTGCTGAGTGATGCTCATGCAACTGTTCTTCTGATCAAAATTGAGAGCTTTTGGAACAAATTTTGCTGACACACATCTCAATCCCCCCCCCACAAAAAAAAAAAAAAAAAAAAAAAAAAAAAAAAAAAAAAAAAAAAAAAAAAAAAAAAAAAAAATTGCATGATAGGAGCTGACAAATATGCCAACATCCTCAGCAACTTCTATTACAGTAATTTTCTTCACAGCTTTGATATTATCATCTGTTATTGATGTGTTGGGTTGTCCAGAGTGAGATTCGTCATTGGCGTCTTCTCGGCCATCTTGGAAGAGCTTGTACCCCTTGTAAACGTTTCTTTTACTTAGGGCAGACTCACCATTCGCCACTGTCAACATTTCAAGCGTCTTAGAGCACTTGATTTCATTTTTCATACAACATCTTATGCAAATCTTTGCTCCATTTTTTATAATAATCGAAAATTGCCGAACCCACTAAAACATGTCTAACCTTTCTATCTGCCAAAAACAAATGGAGTATGCTGTACACTTTAAACTGTGAACATATGTTCGGCACATGTGTACCAATATAACAAAGAAAAATATTGGTAATTGAATGTACATTGCCTGCGCAATTTAAAAAGTCACCTAATTTTTTGAACAGCCCTCATATATGATACAGGCAGGTGGTGAGAGGTGTCAATACTACCAAATCATTACTTTAAGAAGTCATGGTTGCAAAATACTGAAACAATTTTTTTTACAGAAGAATGGAAAACTGGCAAAAGCTGACCATGAGAAACATTTGTTTGGGCTTCAGAGAAATGTATGAACAAGAAAGGCAATGCTGACTTATCACTTATCCTACAAGGTAGCTTACATCTAACACCAAATTAAGTCTTAGGAAGCCTTCTCTAAAGTTTAACCTTTACAGAAGTGAATCATGGACAATAAGCATTTCAGACAAGAAGAGACTAGAAGCATTTGAAATGTGGTACCATAGAAGAAAGGTGAAGATCAGGTTGATAAATTGAACAACAAATGAGGAGATGCTCAGTTGAATTGGGGCAAAAAGAAATTTGTGGCACAAGTAAAAGAAGGGATCAGTTAATGAGACACATCCAAGACATCAAGGGATTGTCAATTTGGTAATGGAGAAAAGTGGAAGACGGGGGGGAAGTGTTAATTGTAGAGACCAACAGATAGAGGCTTGACTACTTTAAGAAGGTACAAGTTGATGTAATTTCCAGAAGTTATGCAAAGATGAAGTGGCTTGCACAGGATAGACTAGCCAAGGAGAGCTTTGTCAAACCAATCTGCTAACCTGAAGAGCATCACCATAACAAGAACACAGGATACAGGAGGTGGGATATTTTCAACAATATGAAACTGGATGAGCCACGTTCCTTAAAATTTTAAAGTTAGCCCATTTATGCAAAAACTAGTCACTAGATACTACAAGATCATCATTTACTCTATTGCTGCTTCATTGCTTGAATTCACAACAATGCATGTATAATCTGCAGGTACAAGTAATTCTATCTCCCCATTCAAATAAAATGACTGATCCTTAACATAAACCAAGAACACCAGTGATCCAATAATTGAGCCCTGTGAGACCTGCTTTGTAATTTTTCTCCATTCTGTTTATAATAAAGAACTAAATCAGGCTTGTGCTGAAATACATCTTTAATAAAAACTTAACATCTCTAATAGAATATTACGATTGACACAATCATATTCCTATGATAATTCATAAGATTACAACTGGTGATATTTTATGATTTAGGGATTTATTACTTGCTCTGTAACTGTAGAAATAGCTGACTCAGTAGAGTGACCCTTTTGAAATCCAAACTGTGATCAGCTAATTATTCCATTATTAGAAAGGTGGTTAATGGTCCTGCAGTCCATTATCTCCTCAAAAATTTTTGAATATGGTGTAAGGAGTGACACATACTTATTGACACCTCATGAGCCATCTTTCTTTATCATAAAGGGTGAATTCAAAACTAAATCTCTAGTCCATTGTCTCAGCATTTTAGAGATTAATACAAATTTTCGAAAATTGTTAGGGTATTTTCTTGTGTGTTCTATCTGTAGGAGCCCATAGAATAATGGGAAAAGTGAACTACATGCAGGGTATCTTTTATTAATATGGGGTGTGTGGAAATTCACACTTAGCCTCTTCAGCAAGAGATGTGGCATTGAGCCTTAATATGAAATACTGTTTTTTTGAAAATATTGTATACTCCATCATTTGTTGAAAAAACTAGATCAAACATGTGATATGTATTGATTACCAGGTTGGGAACTATGAGGGTTGACTGAAAGTAATGCCTCCACCTTCATAACTCTTCAACAGTTGGCAGCATTGGTATGCGGCAGGTACTGGCTTGTTCTGTAGACTTTTCTCTACAGCTCCAGTTGGCGGGAAGCCTTAGCATTGAATGGTTGTGTTCTTACAGTGTGAAGTATGGAACCCTGTGCAGACAGTCAGTCAATGCGATTTAAGCAACAAGCAGAAGGTGTCAGCCCAAAGGAGATTCGTCAGAGAATTAAAGCAGTTTATGGTGATTGTGTTGATGTGAGTACTGTGCGTCATTGGGTGAGTAAGTTTAAAGATGTTGAGGGGGGGGGGGGGGGGACAGTCTGACCTGTGTGACACCCCTGCAAAACTTCGGAGACTGAATCTCACCACCGTACGGCATCCTCCATACAGTCCGTCTGACTTCCATCTTTCCCCATCAATGAAAGAGAATTTGCAGGGACATCATTATGCTTGTGATGAAGATGTTGAGAGAACTTTGAGACTGTGGTTGTGGAAACAGAGTGTTGACTTCTTCCGTGCCAGCTTCAGAAAACTTGTTCATCATTGGCAGAAATGTATCCAATTGGCTGGTGATTATGTGGAAAAGTGAATATTGATAGTTAAAAATCGCATTTTAAGGACTATTTCTGCATTTTATTTATTAAAATATTCCCAGCCAAACCCAATTAACGAAGGTGGAGGCATTACTTTTCATTCAACCCTCATATATACAGAGAAAAACAAGAAGTACTACAGGGAACAAGATATTAATGTTTAATATTATCACTGCTTGACATTGTGTTTCCAAATGCTCTACCAAGTTGCATAACATTTCAATAACCGACCCAATTGTAGCCTTCAGGTGCTGAGAGTTTTGCTGTTATGTGTACTCACTGTCTGGACTTGTACCAAAATTGTTTCTGTTGGTGGAAAGATATACTACAAATGCTTAATCATGCAAGTGCATATATTTTGCAACATTTGAAGAGCACACTGTCTTGATTGATTCCTGTAGTGCTTTCAATAGTGCACTATTAAGCATTCGCACTGAGAAAACCTGTGAGATCTCATTAAGGTTGGTGGTGAATGTACTACAGGAATCATCCAAGACAGTGCATCCTTCAAAAGTTGCAGAATGTATGCACTCATATGGTTCACCATTTGAAATATTTAATGTCAAAATAGAAACAATTTTGGACACTGTAAATTAATGCAGATAC
This sequence comes from Schistocerca gregaria, assembly GCF_023897955.1. NCBI lineage: Eukaryota > Metazoa > Arthropoda > Insecta > Orthoptera > Acrididae > Schistocerca > Schistocerca gregaria. Next base: position 206,895,964 of record NC_064920.1, on the reverse strand, counting down.
ATTAAGTACTTTTCACTGTACTATGCTACTGTCATTGTACAACAACGGTTTACTTGTTTTGAAGCTCACAGTCATATCAGGGGTGACACAGGATTCAAGGTTACCCATTTCTGGCACATGGCTACATGCAGTAGTGAGACAGTGACAGGGCCAAGCTGACACTTTTCTGGTCTCTGTGGTTAGAAACTGAATAAAGACTCAGTTGTTAGACTAAGGAAGTAGACGTGGTAATGATAAGGAAATGAGATTTTTGTATTGGTTTAATGGTGTACTTTTACTGCTTTTTCACTGGTTTACAATAAACATGCAGAAGAGCACAAATGCTGTTTTAAGACTTTGATTCCTAAGATCCAATTGAAGTAAGTGTAAAATACAGATAAAGTTTGTAACCTCAAGCTATTATTAACCAGGTACTAGAACAAATGTCCACACAATCATGACACTCTATTATTAACAGAGTGCACAGAGAAATATGTGGCACCTTTGGACCCGAAGATCTTTGCTTTCACTTTGGCTAAGTCTTCTCAGCACGCTACATTTGTACAGCCATGTTGTATTTGCCTTGTTCTGTGCTTATATTAATGGTCATTTGACAGTTAAAGTGTGTTATTACCAATCTATGACATGTAATACCCACAGTGGTGACCCCAACATTGTTGTCATATGTTTGGGAATTATTTTGCACTTCATTTCACCATTAACAGACTTTGTGTGCCAGTCCACATTGTCTTCGGAACAATAGATCTACCAGTGTCCTTTTGTGCTAGTGCCTCGCATCCTATTAACTGTGCTTGCATATTTACTAGTGTACCTAATGTGCATTTGGTGAAAAGTGAGCAATTACCTGGACCCAGACATGCAGGTGGCCACTTAACCATAACTGGCCCAACCTGGCCACCGTCAAGTGCAGCTACACAGCAACAGTGCATGCCACTTAGTGACACTGTGAATGATATTTGAGTGATGGACGTAGCGGTTCACCCCCCATCCAAGCAGTCACCTTCAGTTTGGTCTGATGTGCCAACAAAATTCGGGAACTGTAATTCAAACGATCATGTACATGGGGTCACACATTCTTACATCCTGACGTCATAGCACCGCCCTCACACGCTGTCTCGGCGACACCGGTTGCCTTGACTGTGCCAGTTTCCATGACCATCATTCCGTGGTCACACCATGATCGCCTTTCGCCTGCTTTCGTAATGGCACCAGCCATTCCACCTGTGCTGGTTGCTGGATCAGCCCTGCCGTAGTTGCACTGTGACCGCTTTCTGCCTGCTGTTTCAATGGCACTGGCCGTTACACCCTACACCCGTACCGCATTCGCCTTCAGGCCTGCAGTTGGGATGCTTTGTGCCGTCGGTTGCACCAGTCACTCCACATTGTGTGCTTACAGCTGCCCCCCATGCAGACCTCTGGTGACCTGGTGACACGTTATCCAGCACTACTGCACCCCCCGCCCCCCTCCATGTCAGAGGCTTCCTACCCCGCTCACACAGATCTATGACTCCCAGAGCTGCATCAACATGTGTTACCCGGCAGGTTCCCTAAGCTGCCTGTGTTGCAAAAGGATAACGCTAAGACTTCGTTCGCATTGCTGGATCATCTACTGTATATCCATGGGGTTTCGGATGATGATGCACATTTTATCTGCCTGATGAGCCACCTCCGTTCTCATCCAGACCCCACCAGTTATCTGCTCCTCTCACCATTCATCTTGCCCAAGTACTTAATGGTGAAAACACTGCTCATCAAATGCCTTTCTTGCCCACCAGCAGAGGCTATCCACCACATAATCCATGACAAGCACCTCAATAACTGCACACCTTCGCAGCTTTGGCAGTGCCTTTGTGCATTAATTGATGATCAAGCACTACCAGACACTGTGCTGTCGACCTTGTGGATGGTCAAACTTCCATTGGACCTACAACTTCACCTGCTATCTCATGTAGCTGACTCTCTCAAGGTTTGTCTATGCATGGCCAATCGGGCCTATACAATCATGTTAAGTACAACATTGCCTTCACCTTCAGTTGGCATGCCTGCACCTTCGGTTCCACACCCTGTTGGCAGGGGCCAGTGCGCATGCCTCAGCATTTCAGCAACCTGTCAGGAGCTGCCACCTGGTGGCCCAAGCACTTGCTGCCTGCTACCTCCTGAGAGCGACCAATGCTGTCCATGCAGCAGCCTGACTGATCTCAGTCAACGACGCAGTCAGCTGCATCACATGACTACTCCATACAACCTCGCCTCTGGGCTTACCACTGTGCTGCTACCATACCACTTTCGGCGACACCGCTCACAACTACCACATGCCTTGTGCATACCCAAATGATTCTGGAAGGCACATTTAGGAACCACATTACACCACAAACGTCCACGGTGCCAACTGTCCAATGCCGCACTACTTGCTCCAGTGGCGCGATGCCTCTATGTTGCGGACTTGTCATCGGGCACCAGCTTTCTTGTCGACACCGGCACTGACGTCAGCATTATCCTGACCAAGGACATGGGCAAAATGCTTTCTCCTGCTAACCTCGGTTTGATTCCTGCAAATCACTCTCTTATTGCAGTCCTTGGATCCATCAAGATGTTGCTTCGCCTGTCACCAGTCACCACGTTTCCTTCGACTTTCCGTGTCACTGAGATGGATGAACCTGTGATCGGGTTGGACTTTCTACACTATTACAAACTTTCACCAGACCTGCAGGCCACAGTGCTCTGCCACGCATCTGGTTCTACTGATCCATGCTTGAATGAGTTTGGCACGACTCGGGCTCTGGTTCAAATGGCTCTGAGCACTATGGGACTTAACATCTGAGGTCATCTGCCCCCTAGAACTTAGAACTACTTAAACCAAACTAACTAAGAACATCACACACATTCATGCCTGAGGCAGGATTCGAACCTGCGACCGTAGTGGTCGCGTGGTTCCAGACTGAAGCGCCTAGAACCGCTCGGCCACACTGGCCGGCTTGGCACGACTCTGCTCTCTGTCCCCTTGGCTACACTTTCCACATGTGCATCTCTTCTCAAGGGTATTACTGCATGACTCTCTGATTTATTGGATGTGTGTACACAGATCAACTAGCTCTGCACGCATAATGAGGCATTACGCACTCGCATTGCCATGGCCTTTGCTGAATTGGCTCACACACAGAGTATGATCCGCAGAGCTGCATTATTCAGAACCGCCATTCACTTCTACTGCGTCTTCACACTGCATCGCTTCTGTGTTGAGTTTCCCTCCTCCTGCTGCTGGTTCCACACCATTGCAGATGAATCTACAAGACGCTCATGTTCTTGCTTTGCAAGATCCCTCACATCACGTGGATGCCACACCATGTCCTCCATCGTCATCTGCTGCCGACACCCCACCTATGTCATTCCAGTCCCCCCTCCCACCCCCCTGCCTGTCTCCCTTCGCAGGTATCAGCCATCAGCAATGGCACTTGTCTAGAATCTGCACCATGGGCAGCCCACCTGTGTGTTATAAAGCTAGACGTATTAACGCTTCCAAACTTGTGCAAGCAAAAGAAATTGTTCAGGATTTATTGGCTTCTGGCATGCTCTGACCATCAGACAGCAACTGGTCTTCACCTGTCCACCTTGTTCCTGAGAAGGAAGGCTCACTACGATTGTGGAGGGACTACAGGTCTCTTTATGTTCAGACAATTATCAATAATTAACCCATTCTTCATATCCAGGATTTCACGTAATTACTTGCATGGCTCAAAGTTATTCTCTGTCTTAGATTGTTCAAAGGTGTATCACCAAATTCCCATGCACCCACCGGATGTTCTGCGGATGGTCATCATCATACCCTTTGGCCTATTTGAATACTGTTACATGCCTTACGGGTTGAAAAATGCTGCGCAGACGTGGCAACGGTTCATAGATTCCATTTTGCTAACTCTGCCTTTCACTTATTTGGATGACATCCTGATTTTCTCCTCATCTGCTGAGGAGCACCAGTTACACCGTAATGCAGTTCGTTTGGCTCTCACAGTCAATGGTGTAGTGATAAACCATTACAAATCTCAACTCTCTTCTACATCAGTTACATTCCTTGGCCATTCGGTCTCGGCCAACGGCCTCCGATCTCCAACCACGGATTCTCATAATGAAACCATTCTCTCACTGCCTCTTCCTGAGGATTATGCTCAACTGCATCATTTTATGGGTATGGCAAACTTTTATCATTGCCTCATCCCTTAGGCTGCCTCTGTCTAATCAGCCCTTACCGATGTGCTCTCTGATAAAAATACCATGGGGAAGCGAAAGTTGGACTGGATAAGCTCATGCCTGATGCATTTGATAATCTGAAAACTGCGATAACGAAAGCTATCACTTTCGCCCAACCCGACCCTGAGGCCCGTATTTCTGTTTTGACCGATGCTAGCGAGTCGGCTGTGTTCGCTTTCTTCAACAGCACAACATGGACTCCCCTTGGCTGCTCAGTTTTCTTTCAAAAAATCTAACCAGGAGTCAGTGTAAATGGTTGGCTTTCGACCACAATCTTCTCATGGTTTATGAGGCAGTCAAACACTTCTGGAGTGACCTGGAGGGGCTTCTTTTCACTATCTACTCGAACCACAAACCTCTCATTAATGCAATACGCCACCTGGTGAAGGACCTCCCATCACGACATTTCCAGCACATGGACTTAATTTGCCAACATTCCTTGGATGCTTGTTACATCCGTGGTGCGGAATGTGTTGTACCAGACTATTTATCTCGTATCTAGGTGCTCTCCGCACCCTTGAACTTAGACGACCTCACCCTACTCCACACTGAAGACGCGGATACACAGCAATTTGTTTCAGACAACGAGTCTTCATTCGCTATCAAACCTGTTGTTCTGCATGGGTTGATGATGCTGGTCATCTGCGACGTTTCTATGGGCACCCCCCCCCCTCCCCCCTACCCCTTGGTGCCATCCATTCTTAGGTGCAGGATCTTCAACACTTTACACAACCTGGTGCACACCCAAAAGTGGGCAATGACGAGACTAGTCACTGAATGTTTTGTCTGGCTTGGTGTGCGTCATGATTGCTGTTCCTGGACCCATGTGTGTGTCCCTGTGATGCCTCTGGTGTAAAGTGCCACATCGTTGGACCTGAGGATCTTTACTTTCACTTTGGCTATGCCTTCTCAGTGCACTACGTTTGTATAGCCATGTTGTATTTGCCTTGTTCTGTGCTTAAATAAATGTTCATTCGACAGCTAAAGTGTGTTATTACCTGTCTACGACTGGCAATATCCAAAAATGAATACTATTTTATGAGACGAATCACAAAAAGGAGTCAGATTCTATTTCACTAATCAAAATCTTAGGTTCAGTTGCACATATCAGAGGAAGTGGCAGACAGATAAAGATACTTGCATGCAGATGCACAAAAAGAACCACTAACCACAACCAGTATGCACATTCAGGCAAGTTTTATGAGTCCTTTTTGTGTAAAAGCTTAATGGAATATAATTCTGCACTCATGTAATTTCTGCTGTTGGCTATTGGTCATCTGATGTGCTCAGTGAAACTCTGTCTCGCTTGACATTTGGTGACAGAGTGGTCCACTGATCATCACCGGGCCAATTATCTCATGAAATAAGAGTCAAACAAAAAAACTACAAAGAATGAAACTTGTCTAGCTTGAAGGGGGAAACCAGATCGCATTATGGCTGGCCTGCTAGATGGCACTGCCATAGGTCAAACTGATATCAACTGCATTTTTTAAAATAGAAACCCTCATTTTTTATTACTATTCGTGTAGCACATAAAGAAATATGAATGTTTTAGTTGGACCACTTTTTTCGCTTTGTGATAGATGGCGCTGTAATAGTCACAAACACATGGCTCACAATTTTAGATGAACAGTTGGTAACAGGTAGGTTTTTTAAATTAAAATACAGAATGTAGGTACATTTGAACATTTTATTTTGGTTGTTCCAGTGTTATACATGTACCTTTGTGAACTTATCATTTTTCTGAGAACACGTGCTATTACAGCATGATTACCTCAAAATATATCATTAATGCAACAAATGCTCAAAATGATGTCCATCAACATCAGTGCATTCGGCAATATGTGTAATGATATTCCTCTCAACAGCGAGTAGTTTGCCTTCTGTAATGTTCGCACATGCACTGACAATGCGCTGACACATGTTGTCAAGTGTTGTCGGTGGATCATGATAGCAAATATCCTTCAACTTTTCGCAAAGAAAGAAATCCGGGGACGTCAGATCCGGTGAACGTACGGGGCCATGGTATGGTGCTTCAACGACCAATCCACCTGTCGTGAAATATGCTATTCAATACCATTTCAACCGCACATGAGCTATGTGCCGGACATCCGTCATGTTGGAAGTACATCGCCATTCTGTCATGCAGCGAAACATCTTGTAGTAACATCGGTAGAACATTATGTAGGAAATCAGCGTACATTGCGCCATTTAGATTGCCATCGATAAAATGGGGGCCAATTATCCCTCCTCCCATAATGCTGCACCACACATTAACCTGCAAAGGTCGCTGATGTTCTACTTGTCGCAGCCATCATGGATTTTCTGTTTCCCAATAGTGCATATTATGCTGGTTTACGTTACCGCTGATGGTGAATGGCACTTCATTGCTAAATAGAACACATGCAAAAATTCTGTCATCATCCCGTAATTTCAATAGTGCCCAGTGGCAGAACTGTACACGATGTTCAAAGTCGTCACCATGGAATATAGTACAGGTGCAATCGATGTTGATGTAGCATTCTCAGCAGCAACATTTTTGAGATTCCCGACTCTCGCACAATTTGTATGCTACTGATGTGTGGATTATCTGTGACAGCAGCTAAAACACCTACTTGGGCATCATCATTTGTTGCAGGTCGTTGGCTGAACACTTCCTGTTTCCTTAAATAAAGTAACTATCTGGCAAACAGTCCAGACACTTGGATGATGTCATCCAGGATACCGAGCAGCATACATAGCACATGCCTGTTGGGCATTTTGATCACAATAGCCATACATGAACACGATAACAAACTTTTTCTGCAATTGGTAAACAATCCATTTTAACATGAGTAATGTATCATGAAGCAAATACCGTCCACACTGGCAGAATGTTACATGATACCAAATACTTATACGTTTGTGACTACTACAGTGCCATCTATCACAAAGCGAAAAAAGTGGTCCAACTAAAACATTCATATTTCTTTGCATAGTACACGAATATGTAATAAAAACTGGGGGTTCCTATTTTAAAAAAATGCAGTTGATATCCATTTGACCTATGGCAGCAACATCTAGCGGGCCAAGCATAGTGCCATCTGGTTTCCCCCTTCAAGCTAGGTGAGTTTTGTTCTTTGTAGTTTTTTCGTTTGATGCTTATTTCACGAGATATTTGGCCCAGTCACTATCGATGGACCACCCTGTTTATACTGACTTTGGGCTATTTACTTACAGTTGGTATGTGACTGTGTCACTTTTTTTTGCATACAATTTACACTTGGCTATTGTGAAATCAGCAGTTTCTTAAGGTATATGACCACCTATTGAACTGATGAAAGTGACTGGCACTTTGTCTCCATCCAAGTTACCTGGCTTTACTGTTAACATTCATATGTAGGTGATTTTTTTTATTTTTGTGACAAACTTTTCTGATTCTGTCATTGCACTTCTCATCATGGGAGAATATTTCTCCTCAAATTTTAGGAACTAATTTACAATATTTTATTGCATAAGTAGCATAGGTGTATATATATACATAAAGAAATGCATGTTTTTTTTCAGACATACAAGGTTTTCCATTTATTAGCACATCCTTGAAACACAAATATGTTCGATATGTAATCACTTATTTTCCACCCTTCATCTACACTGCTGTGTATCCATGATGAAGCTCTGGGCTTAGAAAAAATTTTGTTTTGGGAGTGCAATCCTTGTGAGTTTTCGTCAACTCACACACACATAGTACTAACACTTCTTTTCTTCACTCTTCCTGCACTATATACTGTATTTGATATGCCAAAAATCTCTCCTATGGTTATGAGAGTAGTGGTGGTAATTACTGCGTAGAGGCAGAAATGCCTGTTTTCCAGTTGGATCTCTTAGTCTCTTCTACTCTTTTATGTAATACCAAATTGTTTTCTAATTAATTTATGTGCTGCTCAATCCTTTCTGTTTGCTGCTGCTGCTACATTTAGGTTAACAGAGGGAAAGTGGCTCGTGGTTGGCCTGTCTCTGAAGACAGATCATGATGTCTCCCTCTCCTATGCCCTTAGCATTTACCACATGTAAGATCGTCTTTAATTAGTTTTAAGATAGAATTTAGCCTTTTCTTCCTGCTCTATATTTTAGAGCACATCAACACAATTGTATCACAGCTTCATATGTCTTAAGTTAAAAGAACTTCTTTAATCAGTTTGGCTGCACCATTACGAACTTCTTATTCATTAATTGGAGTACTACATTTGCTCCACAAGTCCTTATAACTAGGAAAGATTCTCTCCACTGGCTTGTTAACTTCTTTGACCACCCTCTTCTCACACTTTTGTCATATACTGTCTATTGCCTTTAATTCCTTGTGGTTTCGAGCACAAAGTATTCCTTATCCTTCTTATTACATTCATTATTAATACTGTTTCCCTCTCATGAACCATGGACCTTGCCCTTGGTGGGGAGGCTTGCATGCCTCAGCAATACAAATAGCTGTACCGTAGGTGCAACCACAACAGAGGGGCCAGAAAAACATGTCGTTCCTGCAAATGGCTGAAAGCAAGGGGAAACTACAGCCGTAATTTTTCCTGAGGGCATGCACCTTTACTGTATGGTTAAATGATGATGACGTCCTCTTGGGTAAAATATTCCGGAGGTAAAATAGTCTCCCATTCGGATCTCTGGGCAGGAACTACTCAAGAGGACGTCGCTATCAGGAGAAAGAAAACTGGCATTCTACGGATTGGAGCGTGGAATTTCAGATCCCTTGATCAGGCAGGTAGGTTAGAAAATTTTAAAAAAGAAATGGATAGGTTAAAGTTAGATATAGTGGGAATAAGTGAAGTTCGGTTGCAGGAGGAACAAGACTTTTGGTGAGGCAAATACAGGGTCATAAATACAAAATCAAATAGGGGTAATGCAGGAGTAGGTTTAATAATGAATAAAAAAATAGGAGTGAAGGTAAACTACTACAAACAGCATAGGGAACACATCATTGTGGCCAATATAGACACGAAGCCCATACCTACTACAGTAGTACAAGTTTATATGCCAACTAGCTCTGCAGATGATGAAGAAATTGAAAAAATGTATGAGGAAATAAAAGAAATTTCTCAGATAGTAAAGGAAGACGAAAATTTAATAGTCATGGGTGACTGGGATTTGGTAGTAGGAAAAGGGAGATAAGGAAATGTAGTAGGTGAATATGGATTGGGGCTAAGAAATGAAAGAGGAAGCCACCTGGTAGAATTTTGCACAGAGCACAACTTAATCATAGCTAACACTTGGTTCAAGAATCATAAAAGAAGGTTGTATACATGGAAGAAGCCTGGAGATACTGACAGGTTTCAGATAGATTGTATAATGATAAGACAGAGATTTAGGAACTAGGTTTTAAATTGTAAGACATTTCCAGGGGCAGATGTGGATTCTGACCACAATCTATTGATTATGAACCTGGATATACTGAAAAAACCAGAGGTTGTACAGTTTCAGGGAGAGCATAAGGGAACAATTGACAGGACTGGGGGAAAGAAATACAGTAGAAGAAGAATGGATAGCTTTGACGGATAAAGTAGTGAAGGCAGCAGAGGATCAAGTAGGTAAAAATACGAGGGCTACTAGAAATCCTTGGGTAACAGAAAAAATATTGAATTTAATTGATGAAAGGAGAAAATATAAAAATGCAGTAAATGAAGCAGGCAAAAAGGAATACAAACGTCTCAAAAATGAGATCGACAGGAAGTGCAAAATGGCTATGCAGGGATGGCTAGAGGACAGATGTAAGGATGTAGAGGCTTATCTAATGACGGGTAAGACAGATACTGCCTACAGGAAAATTTGGAGAAAAGGGAACCACTTGTATGAATATCAAGAGCTCAGAGGGAAACCCAGTTCTAAGCAAAGAAGGGAAAGCAGAAAGGTGAAAGGAGTATATAGAGGGTCTATACAAGGGTGATGTACTTGAAGACAATATTATGGAACTGGAAGAGGATGTAGATGAAGATGAAATGGGAGATATGATACTACGTGAAGAGTTTGTCAGAGCACTGAAAGACCTGCATTGAAACAAGGCCCCGGGAGTAGACAACATTCCATTAGAACTACTGACAGCCTTGGGAGAGCCAGTCCTGACAAAACTCTACCATCTGGTGAGCAAGATAAATGAGTCAGGTGAAATACCCTCAGACTTCAAGAAGAATATAATCATTCCAATCCCAAAGAAACCAGGTGTTGACAGATGTGAAAATTACTGAACTATCAATTTAATAGGTCATGGCTGCAAAATACTAACGCGAATTCTTTACAGACGAATGGAAAAACTGGTAGAAGCGGACCTCGGGGAAGATCAGTTTGGATTACGTAGAAATATTGGAACATGTGTGGCAATACTGACCCTGTGACTTATCTTAGAAGCTAGATTAAGGAAAGACAGACCTACGTTTCTAGCATTTGTAGACTTAGAGAAAGCTTTTGACAATGTTGACTGGAATACTTCTTTCAAATTCTGAAGGTGGCAGGGGTAAAATACAGGGAGCAAAAGGCTATTTACAGTTTGTACAGAAACCAGATGGCAGTTATAAGAGTTGAGGGACACATAAGGAAAGCAGTGGTTGGGAAGGGAGTGAGGCAGGGTTGTAGCCTCTCCCCGATGTTATTCAATCTGTATATTGAGCAAGCAGTGAAGGAAACAAAAGAAAAATTTGGAGTAGGTATTAAAATCCATGGAGAAGAAATAAAAACTTAGAGATTCGCCAATGACATTGTAATTCTGTCAGAGACAACAAAGGACGTGGAAGAGTAGTTGAATGGAATGGATAGTGTCTTGAAAGGAGTTGCAACTTATCAGTTAACACTTTGATGGCATTCCGATGAAAAATTATGTTTGAATCTCCACCGTGTAATTACAAATTCAATGTGTTTAAAGATTCGAAAATATCTGACAGATAAGCCAATGCAACATGAACACCAGGCTTTCTAAATTCCACATACAATTCAGTTTGTTTGTTATTTTCCAAAAACTGGATCACTTCGTCTCAAAGTTTAAATAATCTTCTTAGCATATTTCCTTTTGAGAGATGAAATGAAAGTGTTTTATACTCTGCTCCCAAGTCTTCACAAAGAACCGTAAATAACCTGGAATTTAATGCACTCTTTTTAATATGATTCACGATTTTGATGCATAATTTCAAGACATCATTGAGTTCCTTTGGAAGTGTCTTAGCTGCCAATGCTTGATGGTGTACTACACAGTGGATAGCAGTAATACTAGGGTTTTTTTCTCTGACCATCTGCACAAATCCTGAGCGACATCCAAGCATTGATAGTGCACCGTCTTTGCATACGCCTATCAGTTTCTGCCATGGTAACTCATTTTTACGAAAGAATTCAGAGACGGCTGCCATTATATGAATTGCTTTTGAAGTTGTCTTTAACTCTGTAGAAAACATTAACTCTTCTTTAATTGCTTCATTTTCTATATAGCAAACGAAAGCTAGCACTTGGCAACAATTCGCAATGCCAGTACTCTCGTCTAACTGTACTGCAAAAAACTGGGATTTAACAGCTGTAACTAATTGATTTTGTATGTCTTCGGCCATATCATCAATCCGACGTTTCACAGTATTGTCAGAAAGCGGTATTTGTGAAATTTTTTGTTTACTTTCTGACCCAAGAACAATATCAGCAGCTTTCAATAAACAGGGTTTGACTAGTGTCTCTCCGATAATATGACTTTTCTTGGTCCTTTAAATAAGTAGCGATAACTCATACGAGGCTTCCAGTACCTTTTCTTATGTCTGAGTGAAGGATCCAGCAGTGTCCAACTTCATCCGTTTCAAATTATCACATTTTGCAGCAAAAAATTCCTTCGGCTTCTCTTTCAATGCACCATGCTTTGCCCACAAATGGTGTTCCAGACGAGAAGGTCTCATGGAATCATTGCTCAATACCTCATAGCAAATAACACATTGTGGCTGGTCAACACCATTTTTTTTGTATAGAAGCAAAACCGTATTTGATATAATCATCATTATATTTACGTTTTTTCACAACCCTCATGGTGGAGTAAAAAGAAAACAAGAAGTTAACATTATAATTTCGCACTAACACTGATTTTTCTGAGGCACAACTGTGAAAGATTCAATGCAATTTCAGCAAAATCCAATACATCAGATGTGTCAACAACTGCAAGCAACCAAATGAAATAAAGGAAAGCTACTGTCATCTGTCGGCACCTCAGATGACTGCCTGTGAGGAGTGGGGTGAAGAACGGGGAAGCGCAGCCGCAGCGCAGGTAGTCAGACCTGGTGGCCGAGCAGGGCTCTTGCTGGGAGAAACAGGCTTTTCCTAGATTAGGGTGGAAACAGCCCACAGGCACCCTAAGAATTTGCTACCTGTTCTGCAGTGATGTTCTGAGCAGTGCATCCCGGGGTTTTATGTGAAAATCGTTTTCGTGCCCCTATCTTTCGTTACTTATAAACGAAATGTCATACGTTTTGAGATAACATCAATGAATTGGTTGTCAAATTTTGCAGTAATTAAGTAAGGTCATAAATACACCTCACACATCGCTGGAAGGTGTGCACAGTGCCAAGCAGTTATCTCTGTACTCATACCAAAAGAAGCTATTGTTGCAGCAAAGAATGTACACTAATTTCAAACAAAATTATGCCATAATTCAAAAATCAGAAGAAAAATAACTGTTTTGTCAGATAAGTAACTCACTAATGGACTTCATTGTCTACCTAGCTGGGTTATGTTTCATTGTTAGCACTCACAACAATATTTCCAGAATGGTGTGAAGTACTCTGCTCAGAGCCAACACTTGTACTAGTTTCGCATTCACGTCATGCACATTTTGCTGGTGACAAAGGTCATAACCCTGCCGTCCAAATTACGAACCCGCCAGTTCATTTGAAGCGTATAAAACCTGTTAAAGTCACTGTAATCGCATCACATGGGGATACGCGGGTTGACAGGGTAATAAAACGGCATTTTTCCAGTTATGCAGTATAAGTGATTATTACTCTGATGAACATAGCCTCCTACGGCTAAAAGTTATAACATGGTTACTTCAGTTTATGTGTACAATTGTATGGAATAGTTAATACCTGACTTTTCTGTTTTCCAATTGTCAGAAGTAAGTTGTTTACAAGTCTGATGTATTAGAATTAACACATATCGCCTTCATAATTTTGAAGTTTCTGTGTGTGACATTCTAAATGTGATATTCAAAATCTGTATGTTCTAGGATAGGTTACTGAGATAGGATTGCAGGAAGTGGGATGCCAAACGATTTCATTTAGCACCATAATCTATCATTAATGCTGCACATTCATTTTTATTAAAATATCAATATTAAAAAGAAATATTAGGTTTATACCGCTAACTCCACCCATGCCCCCCTTGCAACATCATCCACCAGTTTGGGAACCTCTGTTCTATAGGAACTCACACTTGTAAACTCATAATTTTATGTTGTGCAATCTGAACCTCTGAAATGCCTCTCCAAGTCTGGCTTCACATTCTTCAAATGAAACTTCAAACCTGACAACATCATCTAAATATATGAACATCTCATGTCATAGAAGTCCAGTTAGTACTGTTTGACTCAACCCCTGAAAAGTGGCTCCACTAGCTATTATTCCAATCAGTAACCTCTTGTCCTTGTAATGTGCTTCTGGTGTAGAGAAGGCTATTTTCTCTCAATATTTCTCATTCAACAGTATGTGATGGTAGCCCTTTGCATAGTGGTGAAGTACAAGGGCTATTGGGAAAGTAAGTTCTGATTGGTTACAAAATGGAAATCACTGTGAAAATCTGATGAAGCTTTGCACAAATGTGCCACTAATATGCCTGCTGATCACATCACATCACTCTTCTCAGTTCTGAGTGCACAATGAGAATGTGAAGATGCCTAGGAAATAGTATATCCCACCAAGTGTCAGGGCCTGGTGAGAAATTTCACCTGACGTCATGCAGCCCATATAAACCAACTGTCAAGTTGTTCCTTCCTCATGACAACTCTCAGTTGCACTCTGCAGGGGCAATGAAGATGCTCTTGCAGCATTTTCAGTGGGAAGTGTTAGATGACCCACAATACAGCCCATAACTGGCTGGTCTGAGTTTCATCTCAGCTCACATGAACTGGTGGATTTGAAGACAATGTTGTGGCACAGTCAAAGAGCTGTAGATCAGCAAAGGGTATTAGTGGAAAGCACAGGAGACTGCCTTCTATGACAAGAGTATTGGAAAGTTGGCACAATGCTATAACAGATGTGTAAGTTGGAACAGCAGCTATGTAGAGAAGTAGCCTAATGTGTAGCTAATTGCTGCAAATAAAACATTTTTGATTTTCACAGTGGTTTCCATTCCAGGACTGATCAAAACTTACTTTCTGAATAACCCTCATATTTGGCTTTCCCTAAGCTCTCTAAAATTTTGGATATTGGGTACCAGAAATACAGTGCCAATGCAGTTGTCATTTAACATTTGGTAGGCTACGACTGTCCTCCACTTTTGCTTCCCTGATGGAGCCATCTTATTTAGAATCATCAATAATGGAAAAAATCAAGAAACATGTAATATTATGCAATATGTAGTTCAATAACAGAAGTTATTTTTTCTTCATGTAAGTGAGCCATTCAAACATTTTTTTTAATCTGTTAACTTGTGACCAGTCTCTTGGTCCACTGAAACTATACTATGTATTTGATAATCCTTGCTTTCTGCCATGTGGTATTGTGCCTCTCTTCACCTTGGGACATTTTAACATAGCTTCTGCTTCCATGGTACTCAAAATACATATGACACAAGTGCACTGCAGGTCAATATACTCCCATTTGCAACAGGCGCGTCTCCATTATTCCTTCTGTCAGACATGTCGTCTGCACATCAATCCTTAAAATCTTTTAATCTCTTGGGGCTATTCATATAAAGTCTCACAGGTTCTCTTTCCTTTCCATCTGCTGCTCAACTTTGTTCCTTGTTTCTCATAGATGTGGTGCCCTGTCACTTCTTATTGCTTCGCTCCAGAGGTCTCCATATTTCTGATACTACCTTGATTCCTACTGATACTTTTGGTGTCACATTAGCCCCTGTAATCCATCTCTCTCAGCTGCCCAATGTCCACTACATGCAACACTGTTCCTTTCTTGGTAGCTCTGTCCTAGTTCAGCTCCTGTTCCACCTGTAACAATACTGTATTTCCTTGTGGGAGTGGCTTTCCTTTGTACTCAACAATGCTAATTATGCTAACCTGAGTGACACTACCTACTATGAAACTTTGATGTTACCATGCTTCCCTGTGTGTGTTACATTTATGAAATTATTTCTGCTCTTACAGCCTACACAGTACAGCTTTGTGGCACAGGTAGATTGCATTCTCACGCTGTTATTTTGTTTTCCGGTTTCTGAGTCTATATATTTACCAGCCTAGCATTGGCATTACACTGTCAGGCTAAGTGTCCAGTTACTGTACAAATATAACATTTCACAGGTCTTGTCTTATCGCACAGTCCTAATTGCCCTTGAAGATAACACTGATGACACACTATTGGCCGCATGTTTCCAATTTCTCTGTGCTGACCTCTGCATAGTGTTTCATCTGTGCTCCTCAGCAGTCATGGAGGCTAAGGTATCCATTTCTGTGCTGCATAATAATTCAGCTACAATGCGTATATTTTTCTGACCTGACTTTCTTTGTGCAGCTGCATGATGGCATTCTCTCTCTTTTACTTAAAACAGTGATCTCGCAGGTGATTGGATTCGCCAAGCTTTTCTTCAGATGAAGCAACTGAGCCTTCTTCTGTTAATACTAGTTTCACTGCTTGGGCTATTGTTAAAATAATCTCATCTTGTTCTCACGAGTCTCTTAATACTCACATCTTCAATTCAATCTATGAACACTGTGTGCAATTCCCAATTAGAATGTGGCTGCCCAGAATGTCTGATGCTCTCATCACTCCTTGGGTGGTTTCTCAATATTGGTGTTGCAATGTGTCAATGCAACTTGCCCATTCCGCCATACTTTCAGGCCCTCTGTCTCCTAGAGAATGATACACAAATAGTAGTCCAAAATCTGTTATGACTTGCAGTTCTCCTATAGAATTCCCTTCTCATCTGCTGAAGTAGCTGTCAAATGGCATACCACCAGATTTCTTTGGGTGGCTCCCAGTTTACTAGTTGTAACAAGTTTTAATAGTGCACTGTGGCAATGGCTTGGTATTAGTTCAAGGGCTAAATCATAAATCATCTATGACCCCAGGTAGCTGAATTCTCTTGGCATTAATGGTGTGACACAGAAATTGAACTTCTAATGCTTCAAACACACACTTCAATAGATTGATGAGTAAACCATGTTAACAGAGGTGAGTGAAGATTGATTATAAATGTTACAGGCGTTCCATTTTGGAGTTTGAAATCATCAAAATATCATCTATATAGACAAGGGATCACAAATTTAGCATTGGAGGGCAGCGTGGAGGGTAAAAATCGTAGAGGGAGACCGAGAGATGAGTACACTAAGCAGATTCAGAAGGATGTAGGTTGCAGTAGGTACTGGGAGATGAAGCAGCTTGCACAGGATAGAGTAGCATGGAGAGCTGCATCAAACCAGTCTCAGGACAACAACAACAACAACAACAACATAGACATAACATAAGCCAAGATCATGACTTCATCCCTAAAAGCACTGGAAGGTTTATGCAGCATTGCACGATCCAAAAAGCATTCAAGTAAACTCTTAACAGGCCAAATGGTGTATGGTCTTATGTATGCCTTTCAGAGCAATGGGTATTTGATAGAAAACATGTACCAAGTATGTTATTGAGGAGACATATTTACCACAGATGCTGAATGAGAAATCTTCAACGTGCAGAACAGATTACAAATCAGGAACAGCTCTGGTGTTAAGCAGTCAGTAATCATCACAAGGGCCCTAGCCATTGGTCTTACTTGGAACTACAGGGAGAGGCAAGGCACAATTGCTGTTTGATGGACAACAAATCCCTTGGGTGAACATAAAAGAAACTTCCTGTTCACTATCTTCTATCTCTCAGGTTGAGTATGAACTGATGGTCCTAGCATTGTTAGAATATGATGTACTGTTGAGTGCTGTACAGGTGCTACTGTGAGTAGTTGCTGAGTGATCTCCAGGAACTGTTAAAGGAGTTCTAAATATGAAAAACCACCAGTGATCACACATACAGCAGTTTTGTCTATGCATCATAAATGTCCATGGCTATCTAAATTAATGGTTGTATCATCAACACTGTGGTGGTGAAGATCCCCTAGCAGGCTGTAAAATGATAAAAAAATCTGCTTCAAGGATGGAAAAACAAATTACAACACCAAAAACTAATTAATGTAGAATAATGAAATTTTGGGACTACATTTGTCTAAGTAACATATTTAAGTGATTAACATTGTAAGATCAGAGGTTAATGTAAGTGCAAGATATGCTGCTACAAATGTGAAATGCTGGTACATTAATAACTGGTGTAATCATCAGAATGTTGAATGCAAGCATTCAGATGTGCATGCATTGTGTCATACAGGTGCCAGATGTTGGTTTGCGTGATGGGATTCCTTGCCTTGTGCACTTCATCAGCCAATACAGGGATGGTTAATGTTGTTTCTGGATGATGCTGAAGTTGTCATCCGGTGATATTCAATATGTGCTTGATTGGAGGCAGATCTGGTGATTGATCAGGGCAAGACAACATTCCAACACTCTGTAGAACATGCTGGATTACAACAGTGGTACGCGGGCAAGCATTATCATGTTGGGGGGAAAAAAAATAGGAATGCTTTTCATGAATTGCAGTATAATAGGTCAAATCACCAGACTGATGCACAATCTTGCTGACAGGATGTGTGAGATAACCACAAGAGTGCTTCTCCTGTCATATGAAATAACACCGCAAACCTTAACTCCAAGTGTATGTCCAGTGTGCTTAGCATACAGAAAGGTTGTGAGTCTGGCCGCCTCCTAACCGACACACAGCCATAACTAGGTCACTCTGGATAGTTATGCCTAGATATTTTATGGCAGATGCTGTCTCCAGCTGTTTGTTATCAGTAGTGTAGCCGTAAAGTAGTCCCAGTATATTACATTTATTCATGTTCAGCGTGAACTGCCAGAGTCTGCACCATTCATCAATTCTCTGCAAGTCATTATGCAAATTCTTACTATCTTCTGGCATTGCTACTTTGGTATAAACAACTGCATCATCTGTGAATAACCGTAAAGAGCATCTGACGCTTTCTACTATATCATTTATATATATTCTGTACAGCAATTGTCACACCACACTTCCCTGTGGTAGTCCACATATTACCTTTACATCTGTCGATATAGTTCCATTAAGAGCGACGTGCTGAGTTCTATCTGCAAGAAAGTCTTGAATCCAATTGCAGGTCTGCTCCGATACTCCGTAAGCTCATATTTTTTTTCAAATGGCTATGTGGGACGGTGTCAAATGACCACTGAACATGTTCCATAACTCTACAACAGCTTGACATCAACAATATAGATCTATAATTGTGTGGATCTGCCTTTCTTAAATGAGAATGACCTGCACTTTTTCCAGCCATTAGGTACCTTCCGTTGCTTAAGTGATCTAAGATAAATTACTGCTAGACGGGGAGCAAGTTCTTTTGCATAATCTTTATAGTATCCTTTAGGTCACTCATCTGGTCCTGAAGCCTTTCCACTACTGAGCAATTGTAGCTGCTTTTCAATTCCATGACCGGTTATCTCAATATCTACCATTTCGATGTTCACATGACGATTGAAAGGAGGGATGGTGTTATGATCTTCTGCAGTGAAACAACTTTGGAAGACCAAATTTGGTTTTGTCCTTCTCTTTGTTATCTTCTGTTTCTGTGCCAGTGTGGTTGCTGAGAAAATGAATAGATGATTTTGACCCACTTACTGATTTTACATATGACCAAAATCTCTTAGGGTTTTTACTCAGGTCGTTTGACAATATCTTACTTTCAAAGTCATTGAACACTTCTCTCATTGCTGTCCTTATGCTCATTTTCACTTCATCCAGCTTTTGTTTGTCAGCAAGGTTTTTACTTTTCTTGAATCTGAGATGAGGTGCTCTTTGTTTACGTAGTGCTTTTCTAACATGGCTATTAAACCACAGTGAATCTTTCCCATCCATTAAAACCTAACTTGGGACATACTTATCTAGAGCATATTGAGCGATGCCTTTGAATATTTGATGCTGACTGCTGAGATACTCTGAAATTTGTATCCTGTCACCATTGCTGAGCAAATATATCTCCCTACTTTTCCTAACATTCCTTGTAGGACCTGTCACCATAGATGCTGTCGCAGCCTTACGATCACTGATACCTTCCTCTACATTAACTGATTCAATAAGTTCAGGACTGATTGTTGCCAGGAGGTCTAAAATGTTACTCTCATGAGTTGGTTCTCTAACTATCTGCTCAAGGTAATATTCGGACACATGATTCCCTGTCTCTGGCACCAGTTTTGATGGCATAACACTCTCAATCTATATCTGACAAGTTGAAGTCACCCCCTATTACAGCAGCATGATCATGAACATTACTAATGGTATTCTGCAAGCTCTTTCTGAAGTTCTCTCCAACTACAAATCCTGACCCAGATAGTCTATAAAAGCATCCAATCACCATTTTTGACTGTTCTTTGGTACTCAATTTCACCCAGATTAATTCAAATCAGAATCCGTGATAACCTCACTAGATTTCATCAAATTTTTTTAATGCAATAAACATACTGGCACAATTGGTGACTAGCCTATCCTTATGATAAATATTCCAGTCTGAACTTAAGATTTTGCTGTCATTGACATCTGGCTTCAACCAGCTCTCTGTTCCCAATGCTATCTGTGCATTATAACCTTCAATAAGCAATACTAATTGTGGGACCTTTCCTTGGATGCTCCTGCAGTTTATTAAAATCATATTAATCTTTTCTATTTCTGATCTGTGAGAACCTAGATTCTCTGAGGTCACTGTGGCAGATTTAACAGGCAAATCATGTTTGCTCCCAAGGAAGGGGTCCTCTAACCTAAAAAATTCCCCATGTGCATGCCACACATACTCCGCTACCCTATTAGCCACTTCCTGCATGTAATGCATGCCTGACCTGTTAAGGGGAACCGTACAATTCTGCACCCAATAGCAGAAGTCAAGAAATTTGCATCCAATACTGTCTCTGAGCTGTCTGAGCCTTTCGTTTAGACCTTCCACTCTGCTGCGAACCAGAGGACCATAATCAACCCTGGGTATGATGCTACAAATAGACAGCTTAGTCTGCACCCCACATGCATTGCTAGTTGCCTTCACCAAATCAGCAAATCAGCCAGCCACTGAAAGGAGCCGAGGATGGCCTCAGAACCCAAGCGGCAGGCATCATTTGTGCCGACATGTGCCACTATATGCAGCAGGTTGCACCCAGTGGGCTCTATGGCCACTGGCAGGGCCTCCTCCACATCACGGATGAGACCTCTTGGCAAACATACCGAATGCACACTGTAATTCTTTCTTGCCTTGCCTGCTATCTCCCTGAGGGGCTCCATCACCCACCTAACATTGTAGGTCCCAGTGACTAACATACCCACCTTCTGTACTCATCCAGACTGGACAGGAAAATCGACCACTGGCACAATAGCAGAGGCATCTTGTGCTGGCTCAGAGTTATCATCAACACAGGGAAGCACCTTGTACCTTCAGCTAAGACATAGGGAGCCAACCACACAGCCTGCTCCATCTTTCACCTTCCGCCCAGTGACACACGAACCCACCACTGTCTGCCACCCACTCTGGAGTGAGGACAGACTAGTAAGATGTTGTGTATTGGAAGCTGCAGTGACGTCTGGGCCACCAGGGATTCCAGTGACACCAAAGGTGTCGCAGGTCTCATCACTGGAACCCCAACGTCACCACAATTTTGAGTGTTAGCTAGAAGCTTGTCAATGGTAACCAACGCAGCTTCCAGCTGTTTATGGACAGCAGCCAACTCTCCTTGTGTCTGCTCACAACAAGCACAGTCCCTAGCCATATTGTACTGTGTATAAAATAAATATAGGGTCTCAAATGGTGCTAACTGAGTTTGAAAATATACCAAAAGAGAATAGAGTGACACAAAAACTTGGTGTGCAGATTTCTCACTGAAATCTGAGACCACAAACTATTAAACAGAAATACATTTCTCTACATGTAAAATTTACACTAGTAAGCTGCCCTACACAAGGATATCCACAAGACTTACACCAAACAACAAAAATTACTATTAATTTTCTAACCACTAGTCTACAAAGTAAAATACACATGTACAGATCACTTCTTTGCAGAAGCACGTGAACAATAAACAAAGACTGAATTAATTTACAGTTTATCACACAAGTGCTGCTGCTGTTCTGCCGCACGTCCTCTTGGCTTGGCAGCTGCCGCTACAAATGTGTTTCCCTAGAGAAAGAGTGATGTCTGAATAAGTTCCATGCTATAGTCCACACTTCAGATGAAAAACATACAAATTTCACCCAATGCAAACAAAGTGGTTGTATTCTTGTTCATTCCACCTCCACATTGAGAAAACTTGTGCTATGTCAAAGGAAAAATTGGCACAGAGCAATGTCACTACTATGTCTCTGCAACCAAAAAGCATGCATATGTGTATTTTTTGGTCATGTCACTTTGCATTTATGGGCTAACAGCAAGTAGTTTAGCTTGTCATTCATTTCTTTAGGTTTTTCAAAGACCATTGTAAATTAATTTTAATAATTAATCACCATTTAGAGAAAGCACTTTATCCATGTGTTGCTTTCATGTACTGTCATTACAAATTTGGTAACATGTTGAAAGTGTGTGTATGCTAATTTAGTTGTTGTTAGACATTCTCTGAATGGAGATTAAATATTAAAATAAATTTACAGCAGTTTTCCAAAAAGTTTTATTCACAAGCATACAGTATCATTATCTGAAGGCATAATTGAGATCAATATCTTTAGTGACTCCTGCAGTGCTGCGTGGAATTAGCCGAGCAGTCTAAGGCGCTGCAATTATGAACTGTACGGCTGGTCCCGGCGAAGGTTTGAGTCCTCCCTCGGGCATGGGTGTGTATGTTTGTCATTAGGGTAATGTAGGTTAAGTAGTGTGTAAGCTTAGGGACTGATGAGTTAAGTGTCATAAGATTTCACACACATTTGAACAACTCCTGCAGTGACCAGAACAGGAATACTCATTTTGCAGGTGTGCTCATAAATGTATTTCAAGAGGAAAAACATGGTAGTAATAAGTTAGAGGTTATTAATGAAAAGTTCCTCAAATCTGGTCATGTCCATGTGGATGCCAACTCAATTCATGCAGCTATTGAGAAAACAAAGCAGAATGCTACTGCAAAAATTGATATATTTCGAGATTGGCCAGATTTGGTCAGATTAGTTCCTAGAAAACCACTGATCTATGTAGTTCAACTTGTGAAAAATCTTCTTAATTTCAGTGAACTTTGTCAGTGCTATGTTCAAGGAAAACAAAATGTTTTGAGAAAGACAGTTCCGTAGCCGAAGACAAAATGGTTGCAATACATGTACAATTCACCTGGAAACATGTTCTATATATTTATCTTCAGTCCACAAGAGATACCTGAGATATTAAATGTAACAATGAAGAAAACATCTGGTGAGTCATGACTTGCAACCCATTCCCACAACAAAGACCTACAGCTATTAATGGGCTTTATACGCCCTATGAGAAAAGCATTTTACTAGTACTGCAACTGTGTAGAGTACTCATCAGATAAAAATAATGGTGAATAATTTTACAGTGTGAAAACTACATTTTATTCAAGATTTAAAGAGTTGTTTCATATTCCTCTACTGTGGAGAAAGCCTTCAAATATTGTAACATATAGCATTACGTAACATTGTTTCTCTTTGTATCCAAATACAGGGAGAAGACAGAAATATAAAACACTCACTAATTTTAACTATGCAAGGGCTATAAGATAACATTGTTTCTTTTTGTATCCACATACAGGGAGAAGAGAGAAATATAGAACATTCACAAATTTTAATTGTGCAAGGGCTATAAGAATCATCTCCGGAGGAAATATTAGGGACAATACTGTGGCTTATTTCCAAAAACTTGCGTAATAACCATAGTAAACATGTACATTCTAAAAACCGTATTACTTGTTAAAAGAATGCAGCCCAACATATGTTCCAATTTGTATCAGTACAATACCAGAAATAAAGAAAAATTCTACATCAGCAGCCACCAAAGAGCACTCTATGGAAAGGATCCACAATATGCAGGTTTAAAATTAGCCAACGCACAGCACTGTTAAGTTATGATCTTACCCACAATGAAGCTTAAATTTCAGCTAAAGAAATTCCTGTTACAAACTCCATTTTACACATTAGAAGAATATCATACTTACATGCAGAATAAGAAGTGCTTCGAAAAAATATGTAAATAGCATTATGTAAACCATTTGCAAAAGAATGTATTATTGTGCTATGTATCACTGATTCATCAGGTCCAAGTGGTTTCACTCAATACCAGACAACTAACTGAAACTATTCGCCATCAATTTAAGCCGTTATATGATGTTTTCACTCACTCACTGGGTTTGAGTGATCATATTTATTTTGTAAAGCCTCATTGCCGGTTTTGTAAAGAGCTTATTGCTACTGCTGTGGAAGATGAGTTGCCACTGTTGTTGTGGTAAACCAAGTTTGTGAGCTCATGAAATGGCTTCTAGTGCAGCTCACCACTAAGAAAATTCCTCACTGCCACTATTACACAGTTGCACCCTAGGATCAGGTAACAGGATAGGAGAAAGAAGGTTCTCCAGTGCTGCAACAAGTTAGCAACAAAGTCACACAAATGAGTTGAAAAGCTTTACTTATCTTTGTGATTTGTCAAATAATTAAGTCTGCAGCACTGCATGTAATATAACACAAAAAAGGCCCCCAATGGCTAAGTGCAAAGAATCATAGGTAACTCCACAGTACATAGCAAATGCAATTTACAACTGTCTGTTCACTTCTAAGAGTTAACTAAACAATGTCCCCTGTTTAAGTCAGCCCTGGATGATGATCTACAACCAAGTGGATGAGAGCTGCTCTTCTAACTTCTGAATAGGCTTCTGTCCGTTGTCGTCTGCCCAATGGTGGATTATACTTGATGGACAATTGGCCAAGGTGAAGCTAATATCTTCGTTGTCAGTGCCCCCATGGCACTGGTGGAACTTGCACAAGTGGCAAGTCTGTATGGCACTGGCATCAGCTAGCACCTTTGGGCCTGTGGTGCTTTTGCTCTGGCTCTGGCTTGTTCAGATGGCACAGCAATTTATATACTTTTACAGTCTTTTCAGTTAAACATGAAACATAAGTAGTTTTGGGTTCAAATTAATGATGATGTAAATAAAATAGAAAGAAACTTCCACATGGGAAAAATATATCAAAAACAAAGATTCCAAGACTTACCAAGCGGGAAAGCGCCGGCAGACAGGCACATGAACAAAACACACAAACACACACACAGAATTACTAGCTTTCGCAACCGATGGTTGCTTCTTCAGGAAGGAGAGGGAAAGACGAAAGGATGTGGGTTTTAAGGGAGAGGGTAAGGAGTCATTCCAATCCTGGGAGCGGAAAGACTTCCCTTAGGGGAAAAAAAGGACAGGTGTACACTCGCACACACAAACACACACATATCCATCCGCACATACACAGACACAAGCAGACATATTTAAAGGCCTTTGTTTTTGAAGCATAAGTAGGTTTGACAACTTTTGTAGAGACAAATAAAGTATCTAATATCAAAAAGATATAAATAAAAAGTACATTTATAAAAATAAAGTGCATTCAAAATGTGTGTATGTACCCACTGAAATATTAATTTTCATACTTGTGTCATTCAATATCAATCTTTTGTTGGTTTTAAAAGTTTAATATCTGGTGCTACACTGAAGATTTGTGTATATATAAATGAACACTCTCTTTTTTAATGCGTTTTTATTAGATCATGCTGAAGAAAATTTACAGTCTAATTAATACTGCAAGACTGCTTGCACTCTTTCATCTTAAAAGGTACTAATAAAATATAAATTAATGTACTTTTGCAACAAATTAAAGTGATAGTTTGCATTTATTACAAGTCTTCTGGTCCAGACTGTATACAAATTAGGTTCCTTTCAGAGTATGCTGATGCATTAGCTCCATACTTAACAATTGTATACAGCTGTTCTCTCGATGAAAGATCCATACCCAAAGACTGGAAAGTTGCACAGGTCACGCCAATATTCAACAAAGGTAGTAAGAGTAATCCACTAAATTACAGGTCCATATCATTAACGTCAATATGCAACAGGATTCTGGAACATATCTTGTGTTCAAACATTATGAATTACCTATATTACTGTTGTCTATTCACACACAGTCAACATAGGTTTAGAAAACATTATTCTTGTGAAACACAACTAGCTCTTTATTCACATGAAGTGTTGAGTGCTATTGACAAGAGATATCGTCTCAGTTATGTGACTGGATTAGTGACATATTTTGTCAGAGAGAAGAATCACTGAGTTAAACAGAAGTGATTTCTTGGATTCCCCAAGGTGGTGTTATAGGCCCTTTGCTGTTCCTTATATATATGAACAATTTGGGAGACAATCTGACCAGCCATCTCAGGTTGTTTGCAGATGATGGTTTATCCACTAGTAAAGTCATCAGAAGATCAGAACAAACTGCAAAATGATTTAGAAAATATATCTGTATAGTGTGAAAATTGACAACTGACACCAAATAACGAAAACTGTGAGGTCATCCACATGAGTGCTAAAAGGAATTCATTAAACTTCAGTTACACAGTAAATCAGTCAAATCTGAAGGCCATAAATTCAACTAAATACCTGGGAGTTACGGTTATGACAACTTACATTGGAAGGAATGCATAAAAAATGTTGTGAGGAAGGCAAACCAAAAACTGCATTTTATTGGCAGAACACTTAGAAAATGTAACATTTCTACTAAGGAGACTGCCTACACCACACTTGTCCATCCTCTTTTAGAATACTGCTGCATGGTGTGGGATCATTTCCAGATAGGACTGACTGACAGAGTACATTGAAACAGTTCAAAGAAGGGAGGCATGTTTTGTATTATTGCAAACTATGGGAGAGAATGTCACTGAAATGATGCAGGATTTGTGCTGGATGTCATTAAAAGAAAGGCGTTTTTCATTGCAATGGAATCTTCTCACAAAATTCCAATCACCATCTTTCTCCTCCGAATGTGAAAATATTTTGACACTGATCTACATAGGGAGAAATTATCACCATGATAAAATAAGGGAAATCAGAGCTTGTACAGAAAGATATAGGTGTTCGTTCTTCCCGTGCACTATACGAGATTGGAATAATAGAAAATTGTGAAGATGCTTTGATGAACCATCCGCCAGGCACTTAAATGTGATTTGCAGAGTATCCATGTAGATGTAGCTGTAGATGTAGAAACAGCCAAATGGCTTCAGATTTTATTTCCCAGTATGTTATATGCCAATTGCCTTCCGTGTATGTTACACAAAATTGCAAGAAGAGGTGTGATCAAATTATCCTGATGTGGACAAATAAATTTCCTGTGGCAAGAAAATCTAATTGGAAGTTCCACCATAGGTACAGAAATTTAATGGACAAATATCTTCACTGCCCCTGCCCCCGCAGCCTGATCTTAACAGTAGGGTTTTTGGCTTCGTTTGCTGAGGTTTACTGCATCAACTACATCAACATAGATAAAATCCTTTGTGAACCTGATTGTGAAGGATCAAGTGCTATTAAAACTGTGAAAGAGGTCTTCACCTATACCTTGTCTGGAAACTTGGCATCATTGCCAAATTTTCACTGGTATCAAACGCCATCACATGACTGGAGGCTGCTGGTACTCAACAGTGTGATGCCCTGGATACTGTGCAGAGTGAGTTGGGTTGAACTCATGGTCATTCAGCTGGCAAAGTGGACAACTTGCAAGGTGCTTGGGACATGTACCAAGCAAGGTGGCACAGTGGTTAGCACACTGGACTTGCATTCAGGAGGATGATGATTGAAACCCACATCCAGCCATTCTGATTTAGGTTTTGTGTGATTTCCCTAAATCACTCCAGGCAAATGTCAGGATAGTTCTTTTGAAAAGGCATGGCCAATTTTCTTTCCCATCAATTCCTATTCTGATGTAGCCAATGACCTTGCTGTTTGGTTCCTTCCCCCAAACCAACCAACCATGCGACATATGATCTTCGGATATAAATAACTGGTAATGAGGAAGAAAAAACTAAAATAGAAGAAGAAAAGAAAATTCATTTAAATTTAGCAGCATCTAGCTATGACAAGAAAAAGACTGACAAAGAGAAAGGTGGGGAAAACCAAAGCATGTATTTCCTATTCATTAATTTGCAAAAGTGTTACCTCCTTTTTATACAGTATGTTAAAATTTGCAGAAGTGTTTACACCCTTCTCATACAGTGGGATAGCTTTCTATTAATGGTCACTGTAGGCTCTCTGTAACTAATAAGCACATATAAATGCTGTTATTTATGTAATCTAAAAGTTTTATAGAACGTTTGTTAGTCAAATCTTTTCTGAAATTGGTTGTTTTTGTACTGAATTAGTTTCAGTAACTTTGAGACTTTCGTAATTTTTATGACATCTATTAATTGCCTACTCACTGTTTTGAGCAGCACAATAAAATCAGATAACAATGATAATAATAATAATAATAATAATAATAATAATACTTTATTCAACATCTCGTGGAAGCCCAGGAAAAGAATAGGCCTCTGGTATGTTCTGCCAGTCGTAAAAGGCGACGAAATGAACAAGATGGTGATTGGAATTTTGTGAGAAGATTCCATTGCAATGAAAAACGCCTTTCTTTTAATGACATCCAGCACAAATCCTGCATCATTTCAGTGACATTCTCTCCCATAGTTTGCAATAATACAAAACATGCCTCCCTTCTTTGAACTGTTTCAATGTACTCTGTCAGTCAGTCCTATCTGGAAATGATCCCACACCATGCAGCAGTATTCTAAAAGAGGATGGACAAGTGTGGTGTAGGCAGTCTCCTTAGTAGAAATGTTACATTTTCTAAGTGTTCTGCCAATAAAATGCAGTTTTTGGTTTGCCTTCCTCACAACATTTTTTATGCATTCCTTCCAATGTAAGTTGTCATAACCGTAACTCCCAGGTATTTAGTTGAATTTATGGCCTTCAGATTTGACTGATTTACTGTGTAACTGAAGTTTAATGAATTCCTTTTAGCACTCATGTGGATGACCTCACAGTTTTCGTTATTTGGTGTCAGTTGTCAATTTTCACACTATACAGATATATTTTCTAAATCATTTTGCAGTTTGTTCTGATCTTCTGATGACTTTACTAGTGGATAAACCATCATCTGCAAACAACCTGAGATGGCTGGTCAGATTGTCTCCCAAATTGTTCATATATATAAGGAACAGCAAAGGGCCTATAACACCACCTTGGGGAATCCAAGAAATCACTTCTGTTTAACTCAGTGATTCTTCTCTCTGACAAAATATGTCACTAATCCAGTCACATAACTGAGACGATATCTCTTGTCAATAGCACTCAACACTTCATGTGAATAAAGAGCTAGTTGTGTTTCACAAGAATAATGTTTTCTAAACCTATGTTGACTGTGTGTGAATAGACAACAGTAATATAGGTAATTCATAATGTTTGAACACAAGATATGTTCCAGAATCCTGTTGCATATTGACGTTAATGATATGGACCTGTAATTTAGTGGATTACTCTTACTACCTTTGTTGAATATTGGCGTGACCTGTGCAACTTTCCAGTCTTTGGGTATGGATCTTTCATCGAGAGAACAGCTGTATACAATTGTTAAGTATGGAGCTAATGCATCAGCATACTCTGAAAGGAACCTAATTTGTATACAGTCTGGACCAGAAGACTTGTAATAAATGCAAACTATCACTTTAATTTGTTGCAAAAGTACATTAATTTATATTTTATTAGTACCTTTTAAGATGAAAGAGTGCAAGCAGTCTTGCAGTATTAATTAGACTGTAAATTTTCTTCAGCATGATCTAATAAAAACGCATTAAAAAAGAGAGTGTTCATTTATATATACACAAATCTTCAGTGTAGCACCAGATATTAAACTTTTAAAACCAACAAAAGATTGATATTGAATGACACAAGTATGAAAATTAATATTTCAGTGGGTACATACACACATTTTGAATGCACTTTATTTTTATAAATGTACTTTTTATTTATATCTTTTTGATATTAGATACTTTATTTGTCTCTACAAAAGTTGTCAAACCTACTTATGCTTCAAAAACAAAGGCCTTTAAATATGTCTGCTTGTGTCTGTGTATGTGCGGATGGATATGTGTGTGTTTGTGTGTGCGAGTGTACACCTGTCCTTTTTTTCCCCTAAGGGAAGTCTTTCCGCTCCCAGGATTGGAATGACTCCTTACCCTCTCCCTTAAAACCCACATCCTTTCGTCTTTCCCTCTCCTTCCTGAAGAAGCAACCATCGGTTGCGAAAGCTAGTAATTCTGTGTGTGTGTTTGTGTGTTTTGTTCATGTGCCTGTCTGCCGGCGCTTTCCCGCTTGGTAAGTCTTGGAATCTTTGTTTTTGATATATTTTTCCCATGTGGAAGTTTCTTTCTATTTTATTTACATCATCATTAATTTGAACCCAAAACTACTTATGTTTCATGTTTAACTGAAAAGACTGTAAAAGTATATAAATTGCTGTGCCATCTGAACAAGCCAGAGCCAGAGCAAAAGCACCACAGGCCCAAAGGTGCTAGCTGATGCCAGTGCCATACAGACTTGCCACTTGTGCAAGTTCCACCAGTGCCATGGGGGCACTGACAACGAAGATATTAGCTTCACCTTGGCCAATTGTCCATCAAGTATAATCCACCATTGGGCAGACGACAACGGACAGAAGCCTATTCAGAAGTTAGAAGAGCAGCTCTCATCCACTTGGTTGTAGATCATCATCCAGGGCTGACTTAAACAGGGGACATTGTTTAGTTAACTCTTAGAAGTGAACAGACAGTTGTAAATTGCATTTGCTATGTACTGTGGAGTTACCTATGATTCTTTGCACTTAGCCATTGGGGGCCTTTTTTGTGTTATATTACATGCAGTGCTGCAGACTTAATTATTTGACAAATCACAAAGATAAGTAAAGCTTTTCAACTCATTTGTGTGACTTTGTTGCTAACTTGTTGCAGCACTGGAGAACCTTCTTTCTCCTATCCTGTTACCTGATCCTAGGGTGCAACTGTGTAATAGTGGCAGTGAGGAATTTTCTTAGTGGTGAGCTGCACTAGAAGCCATTTCATGAGCTCACAAACTTGGTTTACCACAACAACAGTGGCAACTCATCTTCCACAGCAGTAGCAATAAGCTCTTTACAAAACCGGCAATGAGGCTTTACAAAATAAATATGATCACTCAAACCCAGTGAGTGAGTGAAAACATCATATAACGGCTTAAATTGATGGCGAATAGTTTCAGTTAGTTGTCTGGTATTGAGTGAAACCACTTGGACCTGATGAATCAGTGAAAACATTCATGTAACAGCTGCAGTCTCAGTTGATTCTCACACTGAATGAAACCACTGAAACTCAGTGAGGGAGTGAAAACACTCTTATAGTTGATGTGGTCAATGAGGCTAGTTTTGTTTAGTTGTTTCATTCAACTGAAAATACCAACTGAATGAGAAAAAACAATAAACTGACCAATAAATTGTTATAAAACAGTCACTTGTCTCATCACTAGTGTTTTTAACATACTAATGGCCAATTCACATTTGCCATCATGTCATTTTATGTACTGTCCTCGCAAAATATTCTGCAATGCATTTCAAATGGTGATGAAGTAGCTGGGATCTCTTTACTTCCTCTGTTGTTTTGCCATCTGCTTCCTTAAATTCATTTTTTTCATTTTCGACTAATTACCATTAACATACATGGGTATAATCTGCATTTCCGTAAAGGAGAAAGTTTGGCCCTCAGTATTAAGAATATACTACCAGATATAATTTTGTGCATAGTTTTGTGTATTTAATTAATTTTCTAATTCATTTTCACTATTCTTAATTAATATCTTTAGCTACATATCATTATAGGGTGAAACCACTAATTGGCTTAAATTGTATTGTTAACTTATAAACAAATATAAATTCCCTAGTAATTATAAACATTTGGAAGACAAATCACTGGTATTCTTTAATTATTTATTTGGCTGTATTCGAGAATATATTAGCAAAGACAGCCCTTCATTAATTTGAAAGTAATTACCAGTTTTGCCAAAAGTATTGTTTGTATAACTATATGTGTTAATTTCATCATTTAAACAAAATTCAGCTTAACCCCAACAGTGGAAGAGACTGTTAAAAAGAAGAAAGTTTTCTGTGTATTCAGTTAATTGAATGAGTTATGTTTTAATTGTAATTTCTGTAACTTAAATATAAAACAATACATAGTTTCAGTACCTATTATTGTGATGATATGCAGGGTTTATCATAATTAATGGTGTACATGCATACAGTTGAAAGTACATGATACTAGAACCAACACGTTCTCAGTAAACATAGGGTAAAAAATGCATACTTTAAGAGCTACGGGCAACTTTTCATCTTCAGTACTGTGAAGCAAATCTCTTCTACTGCAAACTCTTTGTTTTCCATATTTTAGGAAATAGTAATGTGGACCACATCAAGAAAAAATATCTGGTGAACATTTGCTTTTAAAATGCATACCTTAAGATCTATGAGCACGTGCTTATCTGCACTGCTTGGAAACACAACTCTTCTTATGAACAATTCCTCATAACTTTTAAGGTATGCATTTTAGAGCACATGTTTACTGGATATTTTTTTCTTGTTTTGATCCCCATTACTATTTCCCAAAATATGGAAAGCAAAGAGCTTGCAGTAGAAGAGATTTGATACGCAGTATCAAAGAAGAAAAATTGCTCGTAGCTCTTTAGGTGTGCTTTTTCAACCCTATGTTTACTGAGACTTTTTTGCTTATAGTATCATGTACTTTCAACTGTAATCATGTACACCATTAATTATGATACACCCTTAATAAAGGTCTGATTTTTGGTCCCAAGTCAGTCTGTCTACAGCTGATTTTCAGACTAGAAACCTGCACTGGCATCAACTTAATGGTAAAATAAGTGTAACACCAATAGACCATGTGTTAAAGCAATGACAGTGTCTGTTCAATTTATTTGAAAGAATGTGAACTGTGTGGTTAGTGTTTAAATGCACATAGATATACAGCAGTAAACTATTGTAGCAGTATGCTGATGTTTGCCTGAAAACTATTAATGAGGCTTATTGAAAGTTAACCAATAGTGGACTGGCCATATTAACTGTGTATATTGGGGGGTTGTGAAGAGTGAAAGTAAAGAATTGTGAAAAGCAACTGTGCAACTGTTGGCTACATCACTTACAGTAGTCAGTGTTGAACTTCCACCCCCATTTTTCAGCCCGTATAACAGTACTGAAGTGGATGAAATTGTTAAGGCTAAGGGAGGAAACTTAGTAGTGAAAGTCAGCAAGGGCAAAAGTTTATGGCAGTTCGAAAAGTGGAAGCAATGTTAAAGCAAATTATGAGTAGTTTGTGTAGTATGTATACGAAAGAAGACATTAGTAGTTTGAAAGAAGACATTAGTAGAGTGGAAAATACACAGATCAAAAACGTTTTGCATCAGCCCGGTTCGCAGAACCCCTGAAGACAGACATTGATTGTGGATATTGTATCACAGATACAGTCCCTTTGACTGTTCAGAGATGTCACTCAACCCACACAAAGCTGTAAAAAGCCATGCATGAGCAGTGTCTATTAGATGGAGGGGGTCCACCAGCCGATCAGTTGTAGTCATTCCACCAGGAAGGAGGTACACAACTCATGTGTCAGTAGTTCAGCCATGACTAGACGGTCAGTACTGCAGTTCAATCATGTCCACATTGTGCCAGGAAGGGCTCTCAAGAAGAAAAGTGTCCAGGTGTCTTGGAGTGAACCAAAGTGATGTTTTTGCTCAGGCCACAGAAGGGCTACAACTGCATTGGATGATTGCTGCCTATGGATTATGACTTGGAGGAACACTGACAGCGACACCACCATGTATAATAATGCTTTTTGTGCAGCCACAGGACATTGTGTTACGACTCAAACGGTGTGCAGTAGGCTGCAAGACGTGCAACTTCATTCTCGATGTCCATGGCAAGGTCCATCTTTGCAACCAAGACACCACACAGCATGGTACAGATGGCTACAACAACATGCTTGAATGGATTGCTCAGAATTGGCATCACGTTCCCTTCACCAAAGAGTGTCACATATCCCTTCAACCATACAATCATCGGAGACATGTTTGAAGGCAACTCGGTCAGGCTGAATGCCTTAGATACACTGTCCAGTGAGTGTAGCAAAGTGGAGGTTCCCCGTTGTTTTGGAGTGGCATTATGTGGGGCCGATGTATGCTGCTGGTGGTAATGGAAGGTGCCGTAATAGCTGTACAATAGAGGAATACCATCCTCCAACCGACAGAGGAACCATATTGGCAGCATATTGGCAAAGCATTCATCTTCATGCATGACAATTTGCACCCCCATCATGCAAATCTAGTGAATGATTTCCTTCAGGAAAACGACATTGCTTGACTAGAGTGGCCAGCATATTATCCAGACATGAACCCTATCGAACATGCCTGGGATATATAGAAAAGGGCTGTTTATGCACGATGTGACCTACCAACCACTCTGAGGGATCTGTGCCGAATCGATATTAAGGAGTGGGACAATCTGGACCAACAGTGCCTTGATGAACTTCTAGATAGCATGCCACAATGAATACAGACATGCATCAATGCAAGACGATGTGCTGCTGGGTATTAGAGGCACCAGTGTGTACAGCAATCTGGACCACCAGCTCTGAAGGTCTTGCTGTATTGTATGGTGGTACAACATGCAATGTATGGTTTTCATGAGCATTAAAAATGGTGGAAATTATGTTTATGGTGACCTCTATTCCAATTTTCTATACAGGTTCCGGAACTCACGGAACTTATGTGATGCAAAACTTTTTTTGATGTGTGTAGTTTGAAAGAAGACCTTAGTAGGGTGGAGAATAGTATGAAAGAAGACATGACTAGCTTAAAGGATGAACTGAGGAAAGAAATTAAAAAGGAAAAAAAGGTAGTCAGCTCTAATCTTACAGAATTAAATAAGAAGATTGAGGCGGTAGTTAAAGATTGTGATGAAGGTAATACATAATACTAATGAGAAATTAACATTAATGAGTAGTAGAAGAGAGAAAGAAGCTTTGTGACGAATATAATAGAAGGGTGGAGGCTTCTGATAAACAGTGTTAAGATGAAGTCAAAGCAGCCAGGAAATTTTGTGCTGAAAATAGGGCTAAACTTGAGAATCAAATTGATCACATTAACAGTGATTTAAAAACAGAGGTAGGAATCAATGTGCATTAGTGGTAGAGGAAAAACTGGCAAAAGTAAATAAAAATATAGATTAAAAATTGCCTGAAATGGAGAATTTGTTGTATGAGGATTTGTTGTATGAAGATCGCATGGTAAGTAAAAAGAAAGTGTGGCACCCTGTAAAAACAGCAAGTGTACAAGGTGTACATGTTAAGTGTCTACTGGACAGTGGTAGTCATTTGAGTGGCATTTCACAGGCATCTTTTGAATCTATTAAGAAAACAGAGGGTATAGTAGTGATGCATGTTTCTGGAATAAAAATTATTGGTGCTACTAGTAAGCTATGACCAAGTGTGAGACGATAGGTACTATTAACTGTGAAATTGGCAGTACAGAAGTTAGAATGCAATTTCTTCATGATTCAAAATCTCACCATTGATGTAATATTTGAGACTAATTTCTTGTCCAATTAGCAAGTAGGGGGTTCAACATTCTATGTTGGATTCATTAGGTGGCAATAATGCTTAACCCAACTGTCTGTCTCAATTTTCATGTTTACTGAGGCAGTCAAACTCTTCTCCTGTTCTATCTGCAGTTTATAAGTGTATTAGAATTATTCTATCTTCAATTTTCATGTGATTTTGTGCAGTAGGATACTTTAATATAGGAAAATGTTAGAAAAAGTTTCTCCAGTGTATCTATGTGTGTTGTGTGTGTGTTTATATATATATATATATATATATATATATATATATATATATATATATATATATATATATATATATGATTGGAATAAAGTAAATTGGTAACATGATGAAAGAATTTCTGTCAAACAAAGAGGTAAGATAAACAGAAAATGAAAGGTGTCAGCATATGTGGAGGATAATTAACATCTGAAGTAATCAGCTCATTGTTGCAGCAGCAAAGGCAACATTCAGTAGAAAACCATCTTGAATATGAGATCTTGATATTAATTGTGGTATAACAGAAGTGTTTGTGTTCAGTGCAATCAGTATATTGAGATAATTATCTACCTATAGGAGTGTGTCATGGTACAGCCTTTTCTGACAATAATAAATTACAACTTAATACCTAGTTGCCTGGAGTACTGTATATGGAAAGAATAAGCAAAGTTTGTATGTATATCTTAAGCAATTTGATGGAATACAGTGAAATAATAGTTTTTCTGAGTGATTGTTTGTCTGATCGGTAATGAGAGTTAAGTTTGCCTTAGCATAAGGATCTGTTACTATAGAGTGGTTTTCAGTAGAATCACTTGTGCATTAGATAAGCAGAGCAGGTGTTCATTTATTAGATAATGAAACAATAATGAAATAATAAAACAGTGACTAAAGTTAGTGTTTTAATGGTTACGGAGCCTGTCTCTGCAGTAAGGATATTTTTTGAGAATGCACTTCTCTAGCTAAGAAGGTAAGAAATGTAAGTAAAATAATGATGCTGACAGACATGATTAATGTAAAACATGACTGTATAGAAACTAATGTTGTGTAATTGTATTGATGATCTAATTTTGAACTAGGCAGCATTTGGTACTGTTTATATTGTGCAATTTATGATACTGCAACTGGGAATAAGAACTTAACAGAAAGAACATTATTTTAGTAAGGTATGAGTAATATAAGGCTGCCTCATTGAATCTATACATTATCTGAAAAATTCTGTTTGTGTTCTGAGGAATTATTGGGATGGAGAACAGTAAGTTTGCTGATAACTGTGGTGTTAGGCTGATGTGAATATTCTGATGGTCAGCTATTTGATAGCATTTTGTGAGGATTTAATTTTCTGGTTGAATCAGAGTAGTGCTCAGAGTTTAGTAGGCAAGTGGGGCTATGATTAGGTACAACTTCCATCCCAGTAATTTTGATTTGAATAGTAATTAAGCTATGTGATGGTTACTCTATTCTTTTTTTCATAACATAATGATTGCTATTTTGTATATGGGAAAGAAACAAATGTCTTTGAAGCTTAACCAGTTTCAGACAGTTATCACTTAGAGGAATGTATTGTAGTGTAATGTGTTCTTGACTAAATTTTTACTAGTCCACAGCTTTCATACTATAGTCAAATTTAGTGCTAATTATTGTAATGTTAGAAGAACTATGTAATGCATTTATTTAGGATGCAATGACTATCATTTGCCATCAGTGGTAAAGATTTTTTTTCTTACATGTAAGTTAGAATTGTACTAAAGTAGGGTATTTTGTCTCATTTTTCCATGTACTGTGGAGAACCACCTCCAAGGGAACTGATAGCAGTGTGTTTCCTTGCTAACTGATAACTGCCTCTTGGACCTTTTTTAAAGCATGGACAGGTTGGTGAGAAAGTGTGTTGAAGCTCATTGAAAGTGTGAAAGTGCTTGTGAAAAATATTTTGTATGGGGATTTTCGTGTGGCACATTCATATAAGTATAAATTCGAATAAAAACATATGTACTGTAGTTTTTGATAAGATTTCTTATGTAATATTTATTTTTGTGTAGATTGTAGTCATTGAATTGCCCAGTTAGTTATTTGCAATATATACCTGGTCAATCCAATGAGGGGCTGATGTGACAAAGCAAGCTGGGATATTTTTACTTCCCCTCTTGCTTTGCCATCTGCTTCCGTAAATTTGATTTTTTCATGTCTGACTAATTACGATCAACATACTTGATTGTAATCTGCATTTTCATAGAAGCGAAAGGTTAGCCCTCAGTTTTAAAGAATGTAGCATCAGATCTAATTTTGTGCTTAGTTTTATGTATGTAATTGATTTTCTAATTTATTTTGACTATTCCTAGTTAGCATCTTTTATTATAGGGCAAAAACGTAATTGTTTTATGACTTAAATTCTGTTGTTGAATTCTGTACTAATTATAAACATTTGGGGGAACAACTAACTGTATTCTTAATGGATCTATTTGGTTCTATTCGAAAACATGTTAGCAAAGGTAACCCTTAATTAATTCCAGAGTAATTAACAGTTTTGTCAAAAGTATTGTTTGTGTACTTACAATTGTTAATTCATGATTTAAACAATCTAATTTGGCATAAATCTTGTAGTAGAAGAACTGTTAAAAAGATGGAATTTTATGATGTCTTCAGTTAATTTAATGAGTGGAGTTTTAATTAGAATTTCTGTAAATTAAACTTTAAACAGTGTGTAGTTTCAGCACCAATTATTGTAAGGATATATAAGGGCTTGGTTTTTGGTCCTAAGACAGTTAGTCCATGTCTGAGTTTCAGACGAGGAACCTGTGTTGGTTAGAATGACAACAATGCATCAACTTAACAGCAGAATAAGTGTTACACCAATAGGCCACGTGTTAAAACAATGACAGTGTCTGCTCCATATGCACCTTTTTATTCTTCAAGAACTGTGAACTTTGTGGATGGGTATTTACTGCTCGTAAATGTTCAACAGTAAACTATTGTAGCAGTGTGTGGATGTTCACCTGCTACCTATTAATGAGGCTTATCAGAAGTTAGACAACAGTGCACTGGCCATATGACTGTGTAATATTGAGGGGTTGTGAACAGCGAAAGTAAAAGACTATGAAATGCAACTGTGCTTCTGTCGGCTACATCATTTACAGTAGACAGTAGTTCCACTTCCACACCCCATTTTTCAGCCAGTATGCCAACACTGACGACAACAAATAAAGAATTAAGAAAAAAGCAGGGAACACCATCACAGATCTCCTTATTGATCATTTTGACAGTGTTGCTTGCATGGTTGATTGATACTGCTACCCTATGTGTTACCCGATATACAGGGAAGATTCCTTCTCCAATCCTGAGCCACAAGTAATCTTTCAAATCAGTAATTTACGAGTACACCGCACCCACCTTGTGGACATCTTCCTCCAGCTGTCACAAAACAGCCAAATGGAATGGCCTGTAGTTCCTACTGACATGAACTTGATTACCATATCATGGACAATATGCCAAGTAAGTTTCAAGGATGTTACAGTGTACTGGGTGGAGCAACAGCATTGACTGCTACCTAGCAGAATATTTTGATTCCACAGATGTGTGCTTTCGAGTTGCATACCTTTATTTTTGTTATTGTTTGATTTTTATTTCAAAGTAAAGTTATTTCTATTGTCATTTCATAGGACTTGTTCTTTCAGTTCCTGCTCACAATGAATCTAAGTGCAAATATGGCTTCAGATAAGCTGCTAATGGAAAACTTCTTCTGAGCATGAAACTTCCTCGTAGATTAAAACTGTATTTTGGACCAAGACTCAAACTAGGCACCCTTACATGTCACTGGCAAGTGATCTACCAATGAGCTAACCTAGCACAACTCATGATACATCCTCACAGCTTTGTTTCTGCCAGTGCCTTGCCTCCTACCTTTCAAACTCCACAGAAGCTCTCCTGTGAACCTTGCAGAGCTAGCACTCCTGGGAAAAAGATACTTTCAAGACATGGCTTAGCCACAGTCTGGGGGATGTTCACAGAATGAAATTTTCACTCTGCATCAGAGTGTGTACTGGTATGAATCTTCCTGACAGGTAGTGCACTTGCTTGCAAAAGGCAAAGGTTCTTAGTTTGATTCTGACTCATAGTTTTAAGCTGCCAGGAAGTTTCATACAAGTGCACATACTGCTGTAGAGTGAAAAGTTCATTTTTCTTACGATATGATGTTTGTTTGTTATACAAGGTGCTTCAGAACTACCATTCAAGAACTTTTTCACAGCACTGGTGGGTCTAATATTTTTCACATGAAATGCATTGTGGGCAAACTAATAAGACTGAATAGAATGGTGAATCATGTATTTGCCATGAACTTCACAGTTGTTTGTGGAGTATGGATGTAGATGTGGAAGAAAAAGGAGAGAATTTATAGTGAAAACGTGAGGAAAAAATGGTACTACTGAAAAGAACTATCACTATGTTATTCATTCAGTAATCTCATATTCTAAAGAAGATACTTAGTAATCAAAGTGTCCTTGATCACGGGTTCAAATCCCGGCACTGCTTAAATTTTGTTAATAATCAGCACCGGCGGCCGAAGATTTATGGCATAAGAAATCACCCTCGTTCTGCCAACGGCCTTGTCAAAAGGGCGAAAAAGCAGACAGAGGTTCAGGGCACTCTCTTGTCCTAGGGGTGGGATACCGCCCCTAAAGGCGGAAGAATCAGCAATGATAAACGGGAGGAGGATGCAGAAGGCAATGGAAACCACTGCCTTAAGTACACATAAAGTGTATGCATAGGACATGTGGCCAGTAATTGAAAAAGTGTCATGACGATGGCATGATCTTGACGGCAGACAGCTTCGGAATGTCCCTCATTCGGATCTCTGGGAGGGGACTACCAAGGGCGAGGTCACCATGAGAAAAAGATTGAATAATCAACGAAAGGATAATATTCTACCAGTCAGACGTGGAATCTCAGAAGCTTGAACGCGGTTGAGAAACTAGAAAATTTGAAAAAAAAATGCAAAGGCTCGATCTAAACATAGTAAGGGTTAGTGAAGTGAAATGGAAAGGAGACAAGGATTTCTGGTCAGATCAGTATAGGGTATATCAACAGCACCAGAAAATGATATAACGAGAGTAGGATTCGTTATGAACAGAAAGGTAGGGCAGAAAGTGCGTTACCGTGAACGGTTCAGTGATAAGGTAGTCCTTATCAGAATCGACACCAAATCAATGCCAACAACGATAGTTCAGGTATACATTCCAACGTCGCAAGCTGAAGATGAAGAGATAGAGAAAGTGTGCGAGGACATCAAAAGGGTAATACAATACATAAAGGGAGGTGAAAATCTAATAGTCATGGGAGACTGGAATGCAGTTGTACGGGAAGTAGAAGAAAAAAAGGTTACAGGAGAACATGGGCTTGGGACAAGGAATGTGAGAGGAGAAAGACTAATTGAGTTCTGTAATAAATTTCAGCTAGTAATAGCGAAAACTCTATTCAAGAATCACAAGCGGTGGAAGTATACTTGGAAAGGCCGAGTGGTATGCGAAGATTTCAGTTAGATTACATCATGCTGAGATGGAGATTCCAAAATCAGATACCAGATTGTAAGATCACAATACAGTAGTGATGAAGAGCAGGCTGAAGTTTAATCAGGATGAACCAATACGCAAAGAAGTGGGATACAGAAGTACTAAGGAATGGCGAGATACGCTTGAAGTTCTCTAAGGCTATAGATACAGCAATAAGGAATAGCTCAGTAAGCAGTACAGTTGGAGAGGAATGGACATCTCTAAAAAGGATCATCGCAGAAGTTGGAAAGAGAAACATAGGTAAAAAGAAGGTTATTGCGAAGAAACCATGGGTAACAGTTGATCAATGAAAGGAGGAAGTACAAAAATGTTCAAAGGAAACTCAGGAATACAGAAATACAAGCCGCTGAGGAATGAAATAAATAGGGAGTGCAGGAATCCAAGACGAAATGGATGCAAGAAAAATGTGAAGAAATCGAAAAGGAAATGATTATCGGAAGGACAGACACAGCATACAGGAAAGTCAAAACAACCTTCCGTAACATTAAAAGCATACAATCTGACTCCCGGAAAAATATCATCCACACAATTCCGAAGACTGTGAGAGCTGAGAAGTGCTAGAATTATTGCACAATCAGCTTAACAGTCCATGCATCCAAGTTGCTGCCAAGAATAATATACATAAAAATGTAAAAGAGGATGCGCTAGATGACGATCGGTTTGGCTTTAGAACAGGTAAAGGCACAAGAGAGGCAATTCTGACGTTGCTGTTGATAATGGAAGCAAGACTAAAGAAAAATCAACACACGTTAATAGGATTTGTCGACCTGGAAAAAGCGTTCGAGAATGTAAAATGGTGCAAGATCTTCGAAATTCTGAGAAAAATAGGGGTAAACTATAGGGAGAGGCGGCTCATATACAATATGTACAACAGCCAAGAGGGAATAGGCTAATAAGAGTAGATGACCAAGAACGAAGTACTCGGATTAAAAAAGGAGTAAGACAGGGATGCAGTCTTTCGCTCCTACTGTTCAATCTGTACATTGAGGAAGCAATGATGAAAATAAAAGTTTAGGAGGGGAATCAAAATTCAAGGTGAAAGGATATCAGTGATACGATTCGCTGATGACTTTGCTGTCCTGAGTGAAAGTAAAGAATTACATGATCTGTTGAATGGAGTGAACAACCTAATGAATACAAAGTATGGACTGAGAGTACATCGAAGAAAGACTAAAGTAATGAGAAGTAGCAGGAATGAGAACAGTGAGAAACTTAACATCAGGATCGATGCTCACAGAGCAGATGAAGTTAAGGAATTCTGCTACCTAGACCGTAAAATAACCAATGATGGGTGGAGTAAGGAGGATATCAAAAGTAGATTAGCAATGGCAAAAAGGGCATTCGTGGGCAAAAGAAGTATACTAGTACAAACATACACCTTAATTCGAGAAAGAAATTTCCGAGAATGTACGTGTGGAGTACATCATCGTATGGTAATGAAACATGGACTGTGGGAAAACCAGAACAGAAGAGAATCAAAGCATTTGAGATGTGGTGCTACAAAAGTATGTTGAAAATTAGGTGGAATGGTAAGATAAGGAATGAGGAGCTTCTGCGCAGAACCGTAGAGGAAACGAATATGTGGAAAACACTGATAACGAGAAGGGACAAGATGATAGGACATCTGTTAAGGCATGAGGGAATGACTTCCATTGTGCTAGAGGGACCTGTAGAGGAGGGCAGAGATTGTAATATATCCAGCAGATAATTGAGGAGTAGGTTGCAAGTGCTACTCTGAGATGAAGAGGTTGGCACAGGAAAGTAATTCGTGACAGGCCGCATCAAACCAGTCAGAAGAGTGATGACAACCGTCCAAAAAATTAAGCTTTTCATTTTCAGCGTC
Organism: Schistocerca gregaria; assembly: GCF_023897955.1. Classification (NCBI taxonomy): domain Eukaryota; kingdom Metazoa; phylum Arthropoda; class Insecta; order Orthoptera; family Acrididae; genus Schistocerca; species Schistocerca gregaria. Next base: position 206,853,352 of record NC_064920.1, on the reverse strand, counting down.
TTTGTAAGTCTCGCACTGGTCGCACTGATTCTTCTTTAGCAAAAAAATTAAAAATATAAAAAATATCCTTTAATAAATTCGGAATTTAATATATCCGTTTAGGTGTCGCGATTCCTAGCTGGCAGGTTGGTGAAAGATCGCTCTGAATGAACACAGGATTCGCATTCGGCAGGACTACGGTTCAAACCCGCGTCCGGCCACCTTGATTTCGGTTTTCCGTGTTTTCTCTAAATCTCTACAGGCAAACGCCGGTATGTTTTTTTTTTTTTTTTTTTTTTTTTTAATGGGCACGGCCGACTTCCAATCTTCCATAATCCTAGCTTGCGCTCCATCTCTAATGACCTCATTGTCGAGGGACACTAAATATTAATCTCCTTTTCCTCCTCGCAGTGAATCTCTGGGCACTACTGCGATAGATAAGCCACCGTCGATGAATTCTTTTGTTGTGTTACTTCAACGTAGTGACTCTCTATACTGGGCATTGAGTTTATGAGTTTCCTAACTGACGTCAAGACTTCGGGATCAATCTTACAATGTTTTCTATGTTGCTCCCTTTTGTCCACAGGTGCCATGCCCGTCCCATTCAATTTGGCTTCCATATAGTAATAGCGCAGATTTGCCTTTCGCTTATTCCGAAGGCGGCTATCAGAAAAGTTCTGGAAACACGAATCTTCTTTCATCAGTTAGAAAGCACTATTTGGCTTTCTGGCTTCTCAGGAAGTAATCCTATGATATTTTAGAACGAGCGATTCAATGCATGAACACAGAAAACTCCGTTGCCTTTGTAGCAACCACAGTAACCAGTTAAGTCGTTAACAGTGGATTTCTGTGGTCTTCTGACAGTTTCTTTGTACAAGAGAGTATACATTTAGCAGTAAACGCAGCATTCATTTTTCGAGCCTTGACTATTTTGATGCTTAACTTTTCTGACTGCTGCTTAACATTTTTGCTCTTACTCTGCCCCAATTGCTAACATTCCACATTCTTTTTTTTTTATTGAGAGATTCTTCTTTATGAGTGAGTGCTCTTTCATTTGAATTTGAAGATTGCGGTTGACAATTGTCACTTGAACCAGAGGAAAAATCTGAACTACTTTTGGAACTGCTCTAGGCGGAGTGGATGTTACCGTCAATCTTCTCCCAACCTATTTTGTCGCGCTTGCAGTTTCAGTCACCACATACGCATTTGAAGCTTCCACTATTTGTGTGACATTTGACATGTTTTGATGATGATTCCTGTGGCTCCACCCTGTTCACTAGATTTTTTGTTACTGTATTTCACTATGTGAGGTTCACTGTTTCTTTATACTGCCGAACTCTCGTTTGTGTTTCACTTATAATGGAACAATTTACATCCCTTGCCCTTTTGTTACCTTCCATTAGCGCTTTCTTGCCCCTCTAAAACAAAAACAAAATTGACTACAGTGATTCAAGCCATTTTGCTCATGTGAACAGTGACACTATGAAGAGTCTTGACTCAAAAGTTAGTTAAACGTTCAGAAAACAATGACGCTAAGAAAGACTATGATGCAAAAGTTACTCAAACGTCGAGAAAACAATGACACAATCTGCACTTAGGTCGTTATTGCACCTAGGGTTTCAGTTGAAATGATTCTCAGTCCACACCGTTCAACTGCTACACCGTTGTTTTACTGTGAACGTTTCTTCACTCATCAAACGGAAAACAAAACACAAACAATAATGACAAAGTTCTTCTCAACGTATTCCTACAAAGACGCAACTACCCTCTGGCGGCACCATGTCGACTGTGATGTTGCTATGTATGCGGAAGCTATTCCTGCGATGACTGAAACACTAAACTCAATTTGTCGAACTTTGCGATTGCGTCGTTATTCATCCGAAAGGGCGACATTCTAGATGGAAATCCCCAAAGGGTGTGTATCACTCTCAGATCCAAAGATACTTTGGGGTACTAAAAGCGCACAAATGCATACAAAACGAAAAGTATTTTGAATACCTAATGTTGCAAACTGAAACAGAAAATTATGATATTTTCTAATACTAAACAAATGTTAAAATTGCGAGTACAGATTATTTAAAGTTAAATGAGTAATAAACAGTTTTCCCCTCACTGTGACATTACAAAGCACGTCCATTGTCCTAAAAATTTTCATTTTCTTTCCTTAAACATTGTTCTAATCGTCAGCTGCAGGAAAGAGGTTTCTGACACCACAGAAATGGTGCAAAATCTAAAGGAAGTTTCTAGGGAAAGAAACGTTCAGGTCTCGGATCTTTCCTTCCATATTCCTATTTAACATTCTGAAACTGAAATTTTTTCTCCAGTTTTCATAGCTTACAAACAATGTATGGTTGACCATTCTATTCGTCCCTATGGGTTTTGCTAAAACGCATTTTACCCAAACTATAAGAGACAACATTTCCAAATCTACATACATACTCCACAAGCCACCGTAAAGCGCGTGGCCCTTTCTTGTTCCACTCGCAGACAGAGCGAGGGAAAAACGACTGGCTAATTTCTCGTACCTTACATTCACGGCCCTTAAGCGAAATGTATGTTGGCGGCAATAGAATCAAAAAATGGTTCAAATGGCTCTGAGCACTATGGGACTTAACTTCTGTGGTCATCAGTCTCCTAGAACTTAGAGCTACTTAAACCTAACTAACCTAAGGACATCGCACACATCCATACCCGAGGCAGGATTCGAACCTGCGAGTTAGCGGTCGCGCGGTTCCAAACTGTAGCGCCCAGAACCGCTCGGCCACACTGGCCGGCCGCAGTAGAATCGATCTGCAGTCGGCCTCAAATGCTGATTCTCTGAATTTTGTCAATGATATCCCTCGAAAAGAACGTATCCTTCCATTCAGGGATTCCCACGTGAGTTCCCGAAGCGTCTCCGTAACACTTGTGTGCAGTTAGAACCTACCAGTAACAAATCTAGCATCTTGCGTTTCAATTGCTTCGATGTCTTCCTTTAATCTGATCTGGTGCAGGTCCCAAACACTCAGCAATAGTTTGCACCGGCGAACCATATCCTGTCTCCTTTGCAGATGAATCATGCTTTCCTAAAATTCTCCCAACAAACTGAAGTCGACCAAACGCCTTCCCTGCCATGATCCACACATGCTCTTTCCATTTCATGTCGCACTGCTACGCTACGCCCAGATACACAACGAATGACTGTGTAAGCAGGACACTGCTAATGCTGTATCCAAACATTTAAGAGTTTGTTTTTCCTGCATTTTTCTACATTTAGAGCTAGCTGTCATTAGTCACACCAATTAGAAATTCTGTCTGTGTAATCTTGTATCCTCCTGCAGTCACTTAACGACCACATCTCCTCGTGCACCGCAGCATCATCAGCAAACGGTTGTAGACTGCTGCTTACCATGTCAACCATGTTCATAGAGAACAAGAGCGATCCTATCACACTTCCCTGGAGCACTCTTGACGATATCCTTGACCCTGATGAACTCACGCCGTCGAGGACAACATACAGGGTTCTCTTACTTAGGAAGTCTTCGAGCCACTCACGTATCTGGGAACCTGTTCCATGCACTCATACCTTCGTTAACAGCCTGCAGTGAGGCAACGTGTCAAATGCTTTACGGAAATTTAGAAATATGAAATGTGTATGTTGCTCTTTATCCATAGTTCGCCCTCTATCATATGAGTAAAGGGCAAGCTGAATTTCCGATAAAAATTGACTGTACGGTAGGTTTGAAGCTGTCTTTCAGCCTAGTCAGTGTTTATGTCGTAGCATATTGAACTGGTCCGTGCTGGTAGATGAGCTTTAGAATACCTCTTTGAGAGTGGTCCGCATATAGTCATCGACTTCGGGTACAAAGTTGTGACCGAGCATAGCACCCTCACTCGAAACCCATCTTACCGAAAACTTTTGCCGGTTATCTCCGCAGCGTCTACCTTGAACCCCCCCGAAAGTTTGAATGTGCCACGCCTACCCGTCACATGAAGCACTTAAATTGTACCTTGAAGAACTGTTGTACTGTTAGTTTGTTCAATAAATATTATAAAAAAAGTAAGGAGGAGACCTGGTTTCAAGTCCCACCTGTGGCAAAAATTTTAATTCATCTCTTCAGCTTCTGTCATTACTTAATATTGGTGTAGCAGATGTCAATATCTTCCTCAAACAAGCAAATGCCATGACATGTCCAGGATGGTAGATACAGCATGTAATTATTGTAAACACAGATTTAATTTTTTTAAAAAATGTAGTATCGCGGCAGTCTGTAACGCCAAAGGGCCCGGGTTCGATTCCCAGCTGGGTCGGAGATTTTTCTCCGCTCAGGGACTGGGTGTTGTGTTGTCCTCATTATCATTTCATCATCATCAGTGGAAGGCAACGGGATACCACCGTTGGAATCACTTCCCTAGGCGCTCATGCGGTGGACCTCTCTGACGAGGCTGCCTTACGGCAGGTAAGGCAGAACACAAGGTTTTTTTTAAACAATGTATTGAACTGACTGACTCCAGGACATCCAAATAAACCACACCATGCCTACTTCGTAGGAGTGTGCATATCACTTTGCTTGCAGAGGGCTGTATCTTGAACTACTGAAAGATTTCGCATGTCGCTACTTCAGGGAGCAAGGTCGTAGCTGGGATTGTGGCAGAGGGAGGAGTGGATGGGTCCGATTTGTTAAAGAGGACCTTAAAAATGCTTATTGAATCATTTATTCTGATAAAAAACATTTATTTGCCTTTTAATTTTACGTAAATAATTTGCTTTTGGGAGGCCTTCATACCAACAGTATATACTCTGAAAAATTAAGCAAAAAAATCTTTCCTTAAGAAAGTATAACATATTCTCAACAATATATATACACTAGCTGAGAAACCTGGCACATCCCAGATATTTATTTATTCTAATCTTGTATGCCCATGTCCTCCTCTCCCCTCTGATTCCATCTGCTCATCCACTTCTCTATGTTAGTCTCTTCCTCCCTCTCTCTCTGTCATCTCCTCCTACCCCTTCTCTCTGTCCATCACCTCCCGCCTCCTCATCCTGTTCATCTCTACCCCTCTCCGTTTTGAATCTACCTTCTTCTCTCCACCTCTCTGTCCAGCTCCTCATCTTTCCTTCCTCTGTCCATATACTCCTCATCTGTCATTTCATCTTTTCCTCCTCCTGTGACTGTCCCTCACTTCCTCTTTCCTCTCTCTGTCCATCTTCTCCCCCCCCCCCCCTCTGTCTCTCTCCCTCTCTCCCTCTCTCTCTTTCTCTCTCTCTCTCTCCATGTCTCCATCCATCTGCTCCTTCCCTGTGCCTACCTCCTCCTTACACCTTTCTGTCTCTCCATCTCCTCCTCCTACCTGTGCCTATCTCCTCCTTCCCTCTTTGTCTATCTTCCATATCTCCCTTCTCTCTATATATACTAGTCGACATACCTGCAAAACCACTTGGGTCTCATTCAAGAGATTGAAAAGGTCCAAAGAAGAGCTGCAAGATACGTGACTGGTACATTTAGCCATAGCGAAAGCGTTACAAATCTCATAGAAAGTTTGAGGTGGGACACACTTGCAGATAGGCGACGTGTTAAACGGAAGGGGCTGCTCACTAAATTTCGAAATCCGATCTTCGCCGAGGATGTAGAGCATGTATTATTACCACCAACTTTCAAATCGCGCAATGATCACCATTCAAAGTAAAGGGAAATTTGAGCTCGTATTGAGCCGTTCAGACAATCGTTTTCCCCCCGTGCGATCCGCGAGTGGAACAGAGGAGGGAAATATGTCTTTAGCGCGAATTGTGCCCTCCGCCACACCCCGCTTGGTGGCTAGTGGAGTATATGTAGATGCAGAAAATTATGCCACTGTACAGCACATAGTTGAGGAGATATCACGTCATAAACATTGAGTTGGCTTAAAATGTAACTGCAGGGCGATATTCGCTAGACATACAGGTGAAATAGTTGTAGAAATAAGCCTGCAATATATTAAATGTGTGTGAAATGTATTTGACATGTGCATATGCGAGCAAAGGCATGGGCAAAATCCTTATCCTAAATCCCTGGAATGGGCGATATTTTGCCATTCGGTTTTTATAGAATTTTGAGCAAATTTTTTTAAAGAAATGCGACAGTCGTCGTTTTTGCTGCATTTTTGTAGATCAGCACGATTTTTGGGCGACACAGGAAAGTCCAAGTGCAGTTTTGTACTCGTACTTTAATTTAGTGTGATTTGTAATTGATTGTAATTGAAATATTGCAGTCTCAAAGTTCTACCAGTCTCCAAGTAACGACACCAGTGCAAAAACTAAACTGTTACAGATAGGTAAGTGGGCTACTGCAGTAGTGCGTAGATATTTTTAACTCTAGCGGACGAATCAAAATCGGTTTTCCTCTTCTTTCTTGTTACAAAATAATCCATAACTAGAATCTGTCACAACAGCACACAGCACAAAAACCATAAACATCAAAATTTACAGTATATTTAACTGCAAGTAACAAAACAACAACTGAGATTAATTAAGGCCACCAATGTATTGTAGTTGGTCTTCGTTAAAGTAGGGATAGGGCCATCTATACGTCGACAGTTTAAATCTATCGGTGGTCTTGTTCCCTTATCGACCGTGCATATCCCTTTTTTGTTGTATAACTGAAAATCAAAATATCTTTCAATTACACTGTACGGCTTCTACGCTATGTGTAATCATTTCATTTAGGTGACAGGGGGATTTGCCCCCCCCCCTCCCTCACTCCAGATCGCCCCGTTGGCTACTCCTTGCAGGGACAATGTTTTGGATTCCAGTTCGTAGCGGCGAGACCACAGACGCTACTCAGAAAACTGTCGTCCTTAGCCTCGTATTGATCTAACAAATGTTGACAACAAATTTTAGGAGTTTTAAAGTATCTGTGAGATCTATCTTCCACACACTTTAGAGTAATGTAGACAGTTGGGTCGTGTAACATCTACTCTGAGGCATTACAGCAGACATTCAGCTGTGCACACCAATACTTGCGGTGTCTACTGGAACATAGCTTATCGGGTGCATCCTTTTCGCTGCTTCACATTACCCACGTCTACAGCATCGTCTCCGTACGCCTGTAGCAAGTACTGATCGATTTCAACTTGCGCAATTAGTTCAGCAGTGAACAGCTCGATGACACATCTCTGTTTTTATGCGTACTTCCATGACAGGCTGCCAGGTAGATGCTATTTTCCTAGACTTCCGGAAGGCGTTCGATACAGTTCCGCACTGTCGCCTGATAAACAAAGTAAGAGCCTACGGAATATCAGACCAGCTGTGTGGCTGGATTGAAGAGTTTTTAGCAAACAGAACACAGCATGTTGTTATCAATGGAGAGACGTCTACAGACGTTAAAGTAACCTCTGGCGTGCCACAGGGGAGTGTTATGGGACCATTGCTTTTCACAATATATATAAATGACCTAGTAGATAGTGTCGGAAGTTCCATGCGGCTTTTAGCGGATGATGCTGTAGTATACAGAGAAGCTGCAGCATTAGAAAATTGTAGCGAAATGCAGGAAGATCTGCAGCGGATAGGCACTTGGTGTAGGGAGTGGCAACTGACCCTTAACATAGACAAATGTAATGTATTGCGAATACATAGAAAGAAGGATCCTTTATTGTATGGTTATATGATAGCGGAACAAACACTGGTAGCAATTACTTCTATTAAATATCTGGGAGTATGCGTGCGGAACGATTTGAAATGGAATGATCATATAAAATTAATTGTTGGTAAGGCGGGTGCCAGGTTGAGATTCATTGGGAGAGTCCTTAGAAAATGTACTCCATCAACAAAGGAGGTGGCTTACAAAACACTCGTTCGACCTATACTTGAGTATTGCTCATCAGTGTGGGATCCGTACCAGATCGGGTTGACGGAGGAGATAGGAAGATCCAAAGAAGAGCGGCGCGTTTCGTCACAGGGTTATTTGGTAACCGCGATAGCGTTACGGAGATGTTTAGCAAACTCAAGTGGCAGACTCTACAAGAGTGGCGCTCTGCATCGCTGTGTAGCTTGCTCGCCAGGTTTCGAGAGGGTGCGTTTCTGGATGAGGTATCGAATATACTGCTTCCCCCTACTTATACCTCCCGTGGAGATCACGAATGTTAAATTAGAGAGATTCGAGCGCGCACGGAGGCTTTCAGACAGTCGTTCTTCCCGCGAACCATACGTGACTGGAACAGAAAAGGGAGGTAATGACAGTGGCACGTAAAGTGGCCTCCGCCAAACACCGTTGGGTGGCTTGCGGAGTATGAACGTAGATGTAGATGTAGGCGCCATTCTGAAACGTTCTCAGCTGTTGCTATCTGTCGCAAGACAATGAAATCATCATTACACTGCCGAGAAGGTTCAAGAATTTATACTGCACCATCGTAAACTACCTCTGACACTTGAATTCAAGACAATAAAATAGGAGGTATTAGTTTTTGAAATACGCTCGTAAACAGCAAAGAAATGAATATCACTTATCACCCCCACGCTCGAACTGCAGGCGCCCGTGTCTCAGCAGGGCTGGAACAGCCTCGTTTTTGTTCGCTTTTAACGTGCGGCGCGCCATCCTGGCATTCCGTATTTGGCACAGCGTGCGTGGCCGACTTTCGTGACGCGCGAGGCAACGGGGAATGAAGCGGGGACCGCTGCCAACAGGGCTGGCGGAGACTAGCTCCCGGAGTTGCAGCATCGGAGCCGTTACTCTGTCCTAGCAGCTGCCGTTACCGTCACCTCGCTTCCTGAACCTTGCGAGCCGCGTCCTTGTCTGTCGAATAGGTTGCTTGGAAACCTCAGCTTGGCCTATTACCTTCGTTGTTAACGGTCAATACCTTGTCGGCGCTACGGCACCATGGCAATTATTTACTTTTTGTAGTGTTTACGATACATCGTGGTGAACACTAATATGTTCCGCTGAGCGACGCCAGACAAGAATAAATAGGTGTTATAATTTTATATAATAGATTTCACATGAATTATTGATCTAAAAATGCTATGTTTGCTCTATATTTCATGCTCTACGATCTACCGGCGCTATTGGAGTCTAACCGACAACCAGCGGGCGGCAGAAGACCTCGAAGACACTGTCGACCACACGAACCAGTTTACTAGCCGGCCGATCGACCAATTTCGTGGCAAGCTATGCACGTCCTGACCGACTGCACGCAGCGATTACAGCACCGCCCTCTTGTCATTTATTCATCTTAATTACAAAGAGGTTATGTTCTACGAGATTTCGTTTGGTTTTACGCATAAACATTCGTGTCTGTTTTAAAGGTAAGAAGACCAAAATATCCCAGAGGAAGCTGCGGATAAATAAATGGCAAACGCAACGAAAGAAATTCGCTCACCTTCAGCTGGGGGCTGATGGTTTTCCTAATTAACTGCGTATGGACGAATCGTGCATTTCGGAGCTGCTGAACATCATCAAATCGTTCTAAACGAAAAAATAATAACATTACTGAGAGAGACTGTAAACTACGAGGAGAGACTGTTTGCTACATCACGATTTCTCGCCACTGGCAGAGCGTAAGAGGACCTCAAATTCCCGGCCATTTGACCATCTTCTTCTGTGCGGATGCACAAACAGTGCCCGAACTTTTACGGGAATCGGCAACAAGCCGACAGTAACGAGTATAATTGGTAGGGGCACTATGAACACAGTGCAGGGCAATAAGTTGGGAATGTGGGTCTCACGGGGGGCGAGATAAGTCCCTGCAGTCGCAATATCCTCTGTGTCCTCGGTAGATCAGATGGATGCCGGCACAGTAGCTCATCGTGCTCGGTCAGAGGGTTAGCTACCCTCTGTAATAAAAAATAAAATAAAATAACTGAGAGTGAACGGATCAACAAAGAACCTGAACGGGTATTACCGGACGTCCGCCACAAACAAATCCGACAAACAATATAGAAAAAATAAAATTAAAAAAAAAGAAAGATGGATAGAGTGTCTGCCATGTAAGCAGGAGATCCCCGGTTCGAGTCCCGGCCGGTGCACAAATTTTCAACTGTCCCCGTTGACTTATATCAACGCCTGTATGCAGCTTGGGATATTAATTTCATTGTAATTTCATTCTAAGGAGCTGCATGGTCACCGATGGACATGTCTGAAAGCACAAACATCTTCATACACACACACACACACACACACACACACATATATATATATATATATATATATATATATATATATATATATATATATATATATATATATATATATATATAATGACTGCATTGTTTCCCGCGTCCCCTGACATGTTTTATACATCCTCCCCTGCTAGGGCTGCCACCTGCCGTTTGTGAGTGGTTTGATGTTGAACGTAGGCCAGGGGCACATTAATGTAATTACACTGTGTAGTTTTTGTGTAGGATTACTTTTATTGGTGTTGCATTTTGGCGCATACTAAGGCTTGCCTCGCCACATGTACAAATGAGATACAACTGCTATGGAGTCTGAGCCCAGTTTTTCAATAGCTCAGTGTCAAACCTGCACCTTCTAACACAGTTCTTGTGCAACACAGCTAGCTCTTTATTCTCATAAAGTAATGAGTGCTGTCGACAAGGGATCTCAGGTCGATTCAGTTTTGCTAGATTTCCGTTCCTCATAAGCGATATTAATCAGATTGCGTGCATGTGGAGTATCGTCTCAGTTGTGTAACTGGTTTCGTTATTTCGTCTCAGAGAGGTCACAGTTCGTAGTGATAGACGGTAAATCATCGAGTAGAACAGAAGTGATATCTGGCGTTCCGCCAGGTAGTGTTATAGGCCCTCTCGTGTTCCTGATTTATATAAAAGATCTAGGGGATAATCTGAGCATCCCCCTTAGATTTTTTTAAGATGACGCTCTAATTTACCGTCTAGTAAAATCATTAGACGATCAATTCCAATTACAAAATTATCTAGAGAGAGTTTCTGTATGGTGCGAAAAGTGGCAATTAGCACTAAACAAAGAAAAGTTCGAGGTCATCCACATGGGTACTAAAAGAAATCCGATAAATTTTGGGTATACGATAAATCGCACAAATCTAAGGGCTGTCAAATTGATTAAATACCTAGGAATTACAATTACGAGCAACTTAAATTGGGAAGACCACACAGATAATATTGTGGGGAAGGCGAAAGAAAGGCTGCCCTTTGTTGGCAGAACACTTAGAAGATGCGACAAACCCATTAAAGAGACAGCCACATTACACTTGTCCGTCCTCTGCTGGAATATTGCTGCGCGGTATGCGATCAAATGGCTCTGAGCACTATGCGACTTAACTTCTGAGGTCATGAGTCGCCTAGAACTTAGAACTACTTAAACCTAACTAACCTAAGGACATACACACATCCATGCCCGAGGCAGGATTCGAACCTGCGACTGGAGCGGTCGCTCGGCTCCAGACTGTAGCGCCAAGAACCGCACGGCCACTACGGCCGGCCGCGGTATGCGATCCTTACCAGGTAGGATTGACGGAGGACATCGAAAAAGTGCAAAGAAGGTGAGGTCGTTTCGTGTTATCGCGCAATAGGGGTGAGAGTGTCACTGATATGATACGTGAGTTGGGGTGGCATCTGAAAAAAAAAAATGGTTCAAATGGCTCTGAGCACTATGGGACTTAACATCTATGGTCATCAGTCCCCCAAGAACTTAGAACTACTTAAACCTAACTAACCTAAGGACATCACACAACACCCAGCCATCACGAGGCAGAGAAAATCCCTGACCCCGCCGGGAATCGAACCCGGAAACCCGGGCGTGGGAAGCGAGAACGCTACCGCACGACCACGAGATGCGGGCGGCATTACTGAAACAAAGACGATTTTCTTTGCGGCGAGATCTATTTTCGAAATTTCAAGCACCAACATTCTCTTCCGAATGCGTAAATATTTTGTTGACACCCACCTACGTAGGGAGAAATGATCATCATAAGAAAATAAGAGAAATCAGAGCTCGAACGGAAAGATTTTGGTGTCCCTTTTCCCACGCGCCATTCGAGAGTAGAATGGTAGAGAAGTAGTACGAAAATGGTTCAATGAACCCTCTTTCCCAGGCACTTAAGTGTGAATTGCAGAGTAACCATGGAGATATAGATGACAGTATAGAGGCAGAATCTAACGTTCAATGTAGAAATAAGCTGATGTCCCTAAACATTGTAAGACTGAACGCTGCCTGGTGACATTGCGAGAAAGTGACATGATAAAGAAAGTATTAGTGAAGCATAGATGAATTGGGTCCTGGACTGCTATCCATAGTGAGCAAAGTCTTCGAATGAAAGAAACGTTCATTTTCAGAAAATGACACTCTACCACTGAGCATCTACTGCGGGCTGCAGAAGAAGTCATGTGGCTGTTAACAACAGGGAGCTTTGCGCTATGGTTTTGTTTAACATACTTCGAGCCTTCGACAATGTTATACACAGTGAGCTCATCTACAAAACTCTTAATTCAGGAACTGCCAGGGCCATTCGTGAAACTTCCGACCTAATACCTCGATGGTCGCACCTTCGTCTTAAGGTTCGGCAATAGGAACTCTACTGTTAGCGAAGCACGTGCTGGAGTGCCTCAGGGATCAGTCGCGGGTCCCCATGTTTACACAATTTATCTTCCTACATCCCCAAGAGCCAGAAAGTGTGTTTACGCCTACGACACTGCCCTAATCGTCAGAGGTAGATAATTCCAAATGAAACAGAGACTACTTCGAGACGCCTGCACAAACCTTTAACAGTGGGCAGCGTATTGTCCCGTCGGATTAAATGCTGTAAAAAGCCAGGCGTTCCTGCTAACGAAGAGACGACCTTCGCACTTAAGAAACATTTCCCTCTTCGTCGCACCTATACGATTAACGCGAGCAGCAAAATATCTAGAAGTTATCTTTTATCGCCAACTGTCTTGGAGACAACACATCTATGAGTTCTGTAAGCAAACCTCAGGGACCCTTTGAGCGTTATTCCCACTGATTTAATGAAAACTCAGCTCTTCAAATGGGTCTAAGCACTATGGGACTTAACATCTGAGGTCATCAGAACTTTTTTTTTTTTTTTTTTTTTTTTTGTAAAGTAATGTTCGTTGCGTTTGGTCTGGGCGGACGTCATAGGATATCCGTTCAAGATGATCGTTGATTCCTTTACTCACTTTTTTATTACGGAGGGCGAGCGCCTCTCTGACCGAACATAATGAGCTATCGTGCCGGCCGAGGCACTATGGGACTTAACATCAATCCCTTAGAACTACTTAAACCTAACTAACCTAAGGACATCACACACATCCATGCCCGAGGCAGGATTCGAACCTGCGACCGTAGCAGCCACGCGACGCCGGACTGTGGCGTCTAGAACCTCTCGGCGACATCGGTCTGCAAACTCTACCTACAAATTCGGTCTACAAGCATATAGGGCATCAGGCCCGTCGCGGACGATGCCTACCTTCCTTGAGATACAACGACCAAAACACACCTGGAGAAAATTCAGCAAAATAAAAACTCAAGAGGATACTCCACATTCCTCGTAACATTCCCGCTAGTCACTTCCACGAAACAGCGAAGGAACAACAAATGTTCCACCGTCCCCAGGAACACGTAAAGAAAGTGTAGGACATGGTGAGGAACTTCGATAGTATACTGATACGTCAGCTTGGACGGAGAAATGAAAATACTGACCACTTTAATCAGCCTGTGGCGCTATGGCATCTTCTGTAGCCACACCATAAGCTGACGGTAAAATGCCACCACGGTGGAAGGAGGACACACAAAAACACGCTAAGCTAAGTAAACACCAAAATCAACAATAGTATGCAGTCATCATCACCATAAGGCGTAGTGCCCATTACTGAGCGTCATGACCGCAAGAACCAAGCGCCTCCATCCCAGATAGTTACCAGCTTCTGTTAGAGCTTGCTGAAGATGATATTCCCTCCCGACTTTTGCCCCCAGTCTTCCCTTCCATGATTATTTTCTCTAGATTTGTCCATATATTCTCACAATATGGCCAAAGACCTGGAGAATTTTTCGGTTGACACGCGAAGAAAATCCAGCGCCAGCACCAAAGCTCAAATGCATCAATACGCTGCTTGTCTCTAGCCTCCGGGGTCCATGTTTCGCAATCATAAAAGAAGAGGGCAAACAGGAGAGTTTCAGCAAGATGGGCCTTTGTTCTATTCGCTATTGCTCTGTTCTGCCAGATATTGGGGTACTTCTTTATAAAACCCTAGCGTGATACGCCTTCTTATCTCATCTTGCAGCTACCCGTGTCACATATGGCCGACCAAAGGTAGATGAAAGAGTGCACGACTTATAGTAGGTAGGATAAGAATCTACAAATCTTACATCACACCTAGAAAGAGACAGACGGTGGCATGTGGCGTACAGCATAGTCAAGACAAGAAATGGCAACGTATGTGAGAAAACGCATGTATTGGCGTGAGTTTACTTCTGCCCAATGCTGAAGAGTGAGGTACAGTGAAGCACTAGATCCTCACAAGGGGTGGACTTTGTATCTGGGTATGGGCTCTACTCCTCATATACATTAGCTGATCAAAAGTATCTGGACTACTATTAGTGAACATTAATATAAACTGTCAACCATTTATGACGGTTTGAATTCTGCTGGGGACACTTTCAAAAATGTGGTTCAAATATTTCAAATGGCTCTAAGCACTATGGGACTTAACATCTGAGGTCATCAGTCCCCTAGACTTAAAACTACTTAAACATAACTGATCTAAGTACATCACACACATCCATGCCCTAGGCCGGATTCGAACCTGCGACCGTAGCAGCCACGTGGTTCCGGACTGAAGCGCCTAGAACCGCTCGGCCACAGCGGCCGGCCGAAAATGGTGTCGGGATGTCTGTGGAGTAATGACAGACCATTCTTTCTCAAGAGCCGAAACCAGAGAAGATATTGATGCTGGACGCTGGTGTCTGGAGAGAAGTCCATGTTCTAAAACATCCCAAAGGTATTCCATTAGGTAGAAGTCGGGGCTCTGGGCATTTCAGGCATGTTATTTGCCACAAATCATCACCTCATGGATATTATTTTACACCAGGGTGCATTGCCATACTAAACAGTCATTGATTCTGAACAGTTCCTCCAATATGCGTAGTACACAAAGCTGTAAAATGTGTTCATACTCTCTCGTATTTAGCGTTTTATTAAGCACAGTAAGAGTACCATGAAGTGCTGAAATCCTGATTGTAAAACACAGATGAAGTTTGATGAAGAAATAACGATCATGTGTCTTCACTTGTATTTTGGCAAATCGTAGTCTTACAAAATCAGCAGCCCTTCTGATGTAGAGTAAACATAAAGCAGTAGACAATGTTTTGTTGTCTTCGGTGGAAGTGTCTCCAGCATAACATTTTTGTTCGGAAAACACGGATCTAGAAGGGTAAGATCTGTATGACCTCACCAGGAATCACACAGCAGTAGGCACTTTTTACTTGTTACATGTTCGCCAAGAACTGAAGTTAGAAAACGTTTTATGTGTTCTTTGGTCATTTTTTCACTTTTGCATGCTGTTTCGCGGGCAAGTTGTTTCGTATTACCGTCTTCTGTGTCCTTGCGTGTGACAAGCATAGTGATAGGCCTGGATGAAGTACCATACTCAGCCTTGTTGATAAAAGAGATCGAAGTTTTGATACTGTCCAAGCCAACCATTTTAGACGCTTCTAGTGCCCACATTTACAGACACCAATAGAGAACTGTAGATCCACACAGCTTTGATCTATCAAATTGCGATATTACTTGCTCTTTTATAGTTTGTAATTGCGACAGTCTGTTTCCTCTGAAACGAGAACCTGCTCACCTTTTGCTAGACTCATAATTCAGAATTAATCTGCAACTTGATTTGCTTTTACACTTATAGCGCCTAACTAGTTTGCTACAGGAACTGAAGCCACGATTGTAATAGTCGTCATAAACACTCCCTAGTAGGCTGCTATCAACATCTTCTAATACACTGTGCCCCGACTGTTTAGTGGCGATAGTTCGAAATCATTTTGACTGAACTGTTCCTGTTGCTCTGTCGGTGAAAGTCGCGTTCTGCTCAAACGGCCAGTTTCTTCCCGTCCATCAAAATCAGTATACCTATTCAACGAAGTGTCATGTATTTCTGTGTCATCCCCATTACATTTCTCAGTTATAATGTTACATAATATATCCGCGAACTCTCTGTCCTCCATCCCGATTTCATTTCAATACTCAGCACGTCGCAACTTTGGGACCACACTCATAGAATTAATTCTCTTCATGATATCACTCTGCGCACGAGGGTAAGTACATTATTATCCGCAAAGTTGTTATAAAATTCGATTGTAATCAAGTAGGAAACTTACAAGAACATAATTTTTCGACATAGTCTCTTTGCGTTTCAACGCACTTGGTCCATCATTGTACAAGCTTCCTGATGCTCTCATAAAAGAAAGTTCTCGGTTGAGCTGCGAGCCAGGAATGCACCGCTTCTTTCAGTGCTTCGTCCGAGGCAAATCGACGACCCCTTAATGCCTGTTTGAGTGGACCAAACAAGTGATAGAAGGGGCAAGATCGGGACTATATGGAGGATTATCAGTGCTTCAAATTTGAATTTCTGGAGCGTTTCAGCAGTGTGGGCAGCAGTATGCGGACGGTCATTGTCATGCAACAACACAACATAAGGCTCTGAGCACTATGGCCATGGGACTTAACTTCTTAGGTCATCAGTCCCCTAGAACTTAGAACTACTTAAACCTAACTAACCTACGGGCGTAACACACATCCATGCACGAGGCAGGATTCGAACCTGCGACCGTATCGGTCTCGCGTTTCCAGACTGAAGCTCCTAGAACCGCTCGGCCACTCAGGCCGGACCAACAACACAACACTTTTTGACAGCAATCCTCGGCGTTTGCTTCGAATTGCAGGCTTTAGCCTGGCAGTAAGTATATCGCTGTAACGTACACTGTTTATTGTTGTGCCCCTTTCTCCATAATTATCCATTACTAGAGCTTTTGCGTCCCAAAAAAACTTAAGCACTAGTTTTCCTGTGGACGGTTGGGTCTTGAACTTTTTCTTGCACGGCGAATTTGCATGTTTCCATTCCATAGTCTACCGTTTACTCTCCGGCTCGTAATGGTAGATCCATGTTTCGTCACCAGTAATGATCCTGTCTGAGAAGTTGTCCCCTTCGTTACTACAGCGATCCAATTCTTTTTTGCAGATTCCAAGCGCGTTTGATTATGCAACTGTGTGAGTTATTTTGGGACCCATCTTACACAAACTTCATGAAAACCAACTCTGTTGTGGATGATTTCGTAGGCAGAACCATGAATAATTTGCATGCGATGTGCCACTTCGTCAATGGTTAATCGTCTGTCTAAGAGAATCATTTCATGTGAACGCTCAATAGTTTCATCATTTGTGGCGGTAAACAGTCGTTCGGCTCCTTCATCGTGCGTAACACTTGTGCGACCATTTCGGAATTTTTCAATCCATTCGTAGACACTCCGTTGTGGCAAAACACTGTTCCCGTACTGTACCGAAAGTCTTCGATGAATTTCGGCCCCTGATACGCCTTCGCCGGCCAGGTCGGCCGAGCGATTCTAGGCGCTACAGTCTGGAACAGCGCGACCGCTACGGTCGCAGGTTCGAATCCAGCCTCGGGCATGGATGTATGTGATGTCATTAGGTTAGTTAGGCTTAAATAGTTCTAAGTTCTAGGGGACTGATGACCACAGCAGTTAAGTCCCATAGTGCTCAGAGCCATTTGAACCATTTGATACTTCGTCCGACCACAAAAAGCGCATACTGAACGTTGCTCTTCTTTGGTGCAAATAGATAGCGGAGTAGCCAAGATTAACAGCACGGTAGCCATAACGAAACTAGCATAGCAGCTTGAAAGTTGCAAAGATATAACAACAAATAAACAAAGCATGCATCATCAACGCAAAACGGCAGTACTACCAAAATAAACAAAAATGTAACTAAATTCCCGATAATAATTGACTTACCCTCGTAGTTTACACAGTAACCCGCTTGCGAACACTTCAAGAAACACATTCGTACTGCAGCTATACCACTCACGCAATCCGAGCACATGTTAGTGCTGCTCTTAAGTGCCACCGTCTGATGGTGCTAGCAGTACAGATGGGCTAAGTCGTTCATCCTTGGGAACTACACTACTGGCCATTAAAATTGCTACACCAAAAAGATGACGTGCTACAGACTCCAAATTAAACCGACAGGAAGAAGATTCTGTGATATACAAATGATTAGCTTTTCAGAGCATTCACACAAGTTTGGCGCCGGTGGCGACACCTACAAACTGCTGACGAGGAAAGTTTCCAACCGATTTCTCATACACAAACAGCAGCTGACCGGCGTTGCCTGTCGAAACGTTGTTGTGATGCCTCGTCTAAGGAGGAGAAATGCGTACCATGACGTTTCAGATTTTGATAAAGCCTATCGCGATTTCGGTTTATCGTATCGCGACATTGCTGCTCGCGTTGGTCGAGATCCAATGACTGTTAGCAGAATATGGAATCGGTGGGTTCAGGAGGGTAATACGGAACGCCGTGATGGATCCCAACGACATCGTATCACTAGCAGTCGAGATAACAGGCATCTTATCCGCATGGCTATAAAGGATCGTGCAACCACGTCTCGATCCCTGAGTCAACAGATGGGGACGTTTGTAAGACAAGAACCATCTGCACGAACAGTTCGACGACGTTTGCAACAGCATGGACTATCAGAGCGGAGACCATGGCTGTGGTTACCCTTGACGCTGCATCACAGACAGGAGCACCTGCGATGGTGTACTCAACGACCCACCTGGGTGCACGCATGGCAAAACCTGATTTTTTCGGATGAATCCAGGTTCTGTTTACAGTATCGTGATGGTCGTATCCGTGTTTGGCGACATCGCGGTGAACGTACATTGGAAGCGTGTATTCGCCATTGCCGTACTGGCGTATCACCCGGCGTGATGGTGTGAGGTACCATTGGTTACACGTCTCGGTCCCCTCTTATTCGCATTGACGGCACTTTGAACATTGGACGTTACATTTCAGATGTGTTATGACCCGTGGCTGCACCCTTTATTCGATCCCTGCGAAACCCTACATTTCAGCAGGATAATGCATGACTGCATGTTGCAGGTCCTGTACGGGCCTTTCTGGATACAGAAAATGTTCGGCTGCTGCCCTGGCCAGCACATTCTCCAGATCTCTCACCAATTGAAAACGTCTGGTCAATGGTGGCCTAGCAACTGGCTCCTCACAATACGCCAGTCACTACTCTTGATGAACTGTGGTATCGTGTTGAAGCTGCATTGGCAGGTGTAGCTGTACACGTCATCCAAGCTCTGCTTGACTCAATGCCCAGGCGTATCAAGGCCGTTATTACGGCCAGAGGTGGTTGTTCTGGGTACTAATTTCTGAGGATCTATGCACCCAAATGGCGTGAAAATGTAATCTCATATCAGTTCTAGTATAATGTATTTGTCCAATTAATACCCGTTTATCATCTGCATTTCTTCTTGGTTTAGCAACTTTAATGGCCAGTAGTGTAGTTCACTGGTGATCGCTTTTTTTTGGAACCGTTCAATTTTAGTCGTTCACCGTTCATTCTGCTTGGTATATGGTTCTTATGAAAAACTGAACATTAGTAGCATAGGTGACTGATGATGGAAGGCGCCAAGAGGGAGCGCTTGCCTCCCCCCTGGAGTACAGAGTTTTTATTCATAACAGAATTCTCACACACTTTAATTTTCGTGATTCTGCAAAACATCTCCTTTAGCCAGCTGTGCTGTTATGTTGCTGATCGCAGTGAAATAATAAAGGTGGCGCACGAAAAACCAGCCCCGAGTACAGACTGCTCGCCAATTACGCACTATTTGTTGACCGCTACTAGCAGAATAGATAAACATGTAATAATTAGGCAGTGAAGAAGTAACAAATAAGCTAATGGAAACAACTTCGAAACAACAGATGATGATTGGTAAGCGACAATGAACAGTCTAGTACTCGAGGACAATTTTTCCTGTGCCACTGAAATAATATTGTAGGAATAATCGTATTCTCTTTACAAAATGTGACACCATTCACTCGATTACGAAGTGCGGGCTTCATTCGGTTGTTAATTCGGTCTGCCTTCCATAGCAACGAGCATGCTATTTTATCTTTTACCGTAAAACGACGGAAAATGGCCACTCGTATATGCCGTGCCGACGTCCTTTGCATGTGTAATAACAAAAAATCGTGCCTTTTTACAAGTATTTCTTCTGCTGTTGATAGAAATAGTGAAGTAAGCTGATACGCCGTTTTGTTACCTGAAAAGATGTTTTTATTACATACTACGTAATTTTTATGTAGTTTACATAATTATAAAATACATTTTAATTAGCGGTCGTGGACGCTGAATAGTATACGAAAAGAACCAGAAGTTAACAGTTCAAAAAAAGTTTGAAACAAATCTAGAATTGGCGTGCGAAGCGAAGGAAACAAACATCAACTCGATACTGAACTACGAGCTGTCGGCATTGGAACTGCGACGAGTGGCCACGCGAGGAAGAACGAGTCCGGACGAACGAGACCCAGACCGAGACAGACGGCAACGGGACCGATGCTGGAGCGAGACCCAGACCGAGACAGACGGGAACGGGACCGAGGCTGGAGCGAGACCGAGACCGAGACAGGCGGGAACGGGACCGAGGCTGGAGCGAGACCCAGACCGAGACAGACGGGAACGGGACAGAGGCTGGAGCGAGACCGAGACCGAGACAGACGGCAACGGGACCGAGGCTGGAGCGAGACCCAGACCGAGACAGACGGCAACGGGACCGAGGCTGGAGCGAGACCCAGACCGAGACAGACAGGAACGGGACAGAGGCTGGAGCGAGACCGAGACCGAGACAGACGGGAACGGGACCGAGGTTGGAGCGAGACCGAGACCGAGACAGACGGGAACGGGACCGAGGTTGGAGCGAGACCCAGACCGAGACAGACGGGAACGGGACAGAGGCTGGAGCGAGACCGAGACCGAGACAGACGGGAACGGGACCGAGGCTGGAGCGAGACCCAGACCGAGACAGACTGCAACGGGACCGAGGCTGGAGCGAGACCCAGACCGAGACAGAGGGGAACGGGACAGAGGCTGGAGCGTGACCGAGACCGAGACAGGCGGCAACGGGACCGAGGCTGGAGCGAGACCCAGACCGAGACAGACGGCAACGGGACCGAGGCTGGAGCGAGACCCAGACCGAGACAGACAGGAACGGGACAGAGGCTGGAGCGAGACCGAGACCGAGACAGACGGGAACGGGACCGAGGTTGGAGCGAGACCCAGACCGAGACAGACGGGTACGGGAGCGAGGCTGGAGCGAGACCCAGACCGAGACAGACGGGAACGGGACAGAGGCTGGAGCGAGACCGAGACCGAGACAGACGGGAACGGGACCGAGGTTGGAGCGAGACCCAGACCGAGACAGACGGGAATGGGACCGAGGCTGGAGCGAGACCGAGACCGCGAAAGACGGGAACGGGACCGAGGTTGGAGCGAGACCCAGACCGAGACAGACGGGAACGGGACCGAGGCTGGAGCGAGACCGAGACCGAGACAGACGGGAACGGGACCGAGGTTGGAGCGAGACCCAGACCGAGACAGACGGGAACGGGACCAAGGTTGGAGCGAGACCGAGACCGAGACAGACGGGAACGGGACCGAGGTTGGAGCGAGACCCAGACCGAGACAGACGGGAACGGGACCGAGGCTGGAGCGAGACCGAGACCGAGACAGACGGGAACGGGACCGAGGTTGGAGCGAGACTCAGACCGAGACAGATGGGAACGGGACCGAGGCTGGAGCGAGACCGAGACCGAGACAGACGGGAACGGGACCGAGGTTGGAGCGAGACCCAGACCGAGACAGACGGGAACGGGACCGAGGCTGGAGCGAGACCGAGACCGAGACAGACGGGAACGGGACCGAGGTTGGAGCGAGACCCAGACCGAGACAGACGGGAACGGGACCGAGGCTGGAGCGAGACCGAGACCGAGACAGACGGAAACGGGACCGAGGTTGGAGCGAGACCCAGACCGAGACAGACGGGAACGGGACCAAGGCTGGAGCGAGACCGAGACCGAGACAGACGGGAACGGGACCGAGGTTGGAGCGAGACCCAGACCGAGACAGACGGGAACGGGACCGAGGTTGGAGCGAGACCCAGACCGAGACAGACGGCAACGGGACCGAGGTTGGAGCGAGAACCAGACCGAGACAGACGGGAACGGGACCGAGGCTGGAGCGAGACCGAGACCGAGACAGACGGGAACGGGACCGAGGTTGGAGCTAGACTCAGACCGAGACAGACGGGAACGGGACCGAGGCTGGAGCGAGACCGAGACCGAGACAGACGGGAACGGGACCAAGGTTGGAGCGAGACCCAGACCGAGACAGACGGGAACGGGACCGAGGTTGGAGCGAGACCGAGACCGAGACAGACGGGAACGGGACCGAGGTTGGAGCGAGACCCAGACCGAGACAGACGGGAACGGGACCGAGGTTGGAGCGAGACCCAGACCGAGACAGACGGCAACGGGACCGAGGTTGGAGCGAGAACCAGACCGAGACAGACGGGAATGGGGCAGAGGCTGGAGCGAGACCAGCCGACGTGCTCTTCACGAAAGAGACGACTGTTTTCCGTTCTCGGGAACTCTAAGTAGAAAGCAGCGACCGAAGTGAACTATGAAAGACCGTTCCTTAGGATTCGTTCCTCACTCGTTGCATTCATCTTGGCGAACCGTTCCATTGGACCTGTTAATTCGCGAACAACCTATCTCTAGCTAGCAGAAAAGCGCGGAGTTTTGCATGAAAATGACAGAACACTGTTGTTTTTATGGTCGAGAGTTAGTGTAAGCAATGTTTTGTGCGGTACCGAGCATTCGGGGTCAATATGTGTCCCTTGTTAGTACACGGTCCAGTCACAGTAATGTGACCACCACCTATGTTCGACGTCAACGTGCAATAACCACTCGCAGACGGCATGTGGCAACACTAGCAGTGGAGGATATACACTACTGGCCATTAAAATTGCTTCACCACGAAGATGACGTGCTACAGACGCGAAATTTAACCGACAGGAAGAAGGTGCTGTGGTATGCAAATTATTAGCATTTCAGAGCATACACACAAGGTTGTCGCCGGTGTCGACACCTACAAAGTGCTGACGAGGAAGGTTTAGAACCGATTTCTTATACACAAACAGCAGTTGACCGGCGTTGCCCGGTGAAACGTTGTTGTGATGCCTCGTGTAAGGAGGAGAAATGCGTACCATCACGTTTCCGATTTTCATAAAGGTCGGATTGTAGCCTATTGGGATTGCGGTTTATCGTATCGCGACATTGCTGTTCGCGGTGGTCGAGATCCTATGATTGTTAGCAGAATACGGAATCGGTGGGTTCAGGAGGGTAATACAGAACGCCGAGCTGAATCCCAACGGCCTCGTATCACTAGCAGTCGAGATGACTGGCATCTTATCGGCATGGCTGTAACGGATCGTGCAGCCACGTCCCGATCCCTGAGTCAACAGATGGGGACGTTTGCAAGACAACCATCTGCACGAACAGTTCGACGACGTTTGCAGCAGCATGGGCTATCAGCTCGGAGACCGTGGCTGCGATTACTCTTGACGCTGCATCACAGACAGGAGCGCCTGCGATGGTGTACTCAACGACGAACCTAGGTACACGAATGACAAAACGTCAAATTTTCGGATGAATCCAGGTTCTGTTTACAGCATCATGACGATCGCATCCGTGTTTGGCGACATCGCAGTGGACGCACATTGGAAGCGTGTATTCGTCATCGCCATACTGGCGTATCACCAGGCGTGGTGGTGCGGGGTGCCATTGGTTGCACGTCTCGGTCACCTTTTGTTCGCATTGACGGCACTTTGAACAGTGGACGTTACATTTCAGATGTGTTACGACCCGTGGCTCTACCCTTCATTCTATCCCTGCGAAACCCTACATTTCAGCAGGATAATGAACGACCGGATGTTACAGGTCCTGTACGGGCCTTTCTGGATACAGAAAATGTTCGGCTGCTGCCTTGGCCAGCACATTCTCCAGATCTCTCACCAATTGAAAACGTCTGGTCAATGGTGGCCGAGCAACTGGCTCGTCACAATACGCCAGTGACTACTCTTGATGAACTGTGGTATCGTGTTGAAGCTGCATGGGCAGCTGTACCTGTACACGCCATCCAAGCTGTGTTTGACTCAGTGCCCAGGCGTATCAACGCCGTTATTACGGACAGAGGTGATTTTTTTGGGTAGTGACTTCTCAGGATCTATGCACCCAAATTGCGTGAAAATGTACTGATCTGTCAGTTCTAGTATAATATATTTGTCCAATGAATACCCTGTTATCATCTGCATTTCTTGTTGGTGTAGCGATTTTAATGGCGTGTCGAGGAGAAGCGAAAAAAAGCACAGTCATTGTTGTAGTGACGAAACGTAGCGATATAGCTGACGTCCGAAAGGGCACGATCATTGGCTTTCGGGGCAAGGGTGGAAGCATTTCCGTAACGCCACTGTTTGCAAACTCTTAGCGAGCCGCCGTGGTTGAAGCATACTGTGCATAGCAAAACCGACGCCGAAGCAACTGTGGTGCATCACTGGTCATAGGTGACAGGGGTGAACGACAGCTGCAGAGATGGGTACGGATGAATAGACGTGTAATTGCTGAGCAACGGACCGCACTGATAAAACAGAGTGTTACCAACAGTGTCTCCTCAACGACCGTTTAGCGAATGTTGACGCGTAGTGGTCTTCGCTGCAGGTGCCTGGTTCGTGTTGACTGCTGTTCATTGGCGACGAAATCTGAAATTTGCACCATTGGGCAGATGGCCGCTGGCGTGTACGACATGAAAGCACAAAAACCGAAGGAAGGAGCGCTATGGTCTGGGAAATGTTTTCGTGGCGTTCCCTCCATGATCTCGTCATTATGGAATGCATCATGGATCAACAAAACTATGCATCTATTGTTTGGGACAACATCCACCCCTATGTGCATCAGCACGATGGCATCTACCTGCAGGGCAACGCAACTTGTCTCACAGATCGCAGTGTATGTACGTGGTTTGAAGAGCACCATTATGAGTTTACCGTACTCCCCAATCCACCAGACTCCCCGGATTTGAACCCAGTCTATAGCCGGACGAAGTGGCCGTGCAGTTCTAGGCGCTACAGTCTGGAGCCGAGCGACCGCTACGGTGGCAGGTTCGAATCCTGCCTCGGGCATGGATGTGTGTGGTGTCTTTAGGTTTCTTTAGGTTAGTTAGGTTTAATTAGTTCTACGTTCTAGGCGACTGATGACCTCAGAAGTTAAGTCGCATAGTGCTCAGACCCATTTGAAGCATTTTTTGAACCCAATCTACAATCTGTGAGACCACTTTGGCGCTGTTCTCTCTCGGCTCGATGGTGATGGGTGTCCCAGTCGAGATGATGTGGAACGGCGTCCGGACCCAATTCTATATCTACACCTATTCTGAGTCTTTGGGGACCCAGAAGTTTACATTTTAATTTTACCAGGATTTGGTATTATTTCACACATTGTATGTCAAGAAAGAGGAAAAATTGAATCATTTAGAACGTTAGGTATAATGGATCACGACAACGCCAATCTCCTCGCATGGTTTGGTTATTTTCAGATACTGTATCTCGGAAATAATATCACAGTCTCGATGGAGCAGCACGCCGGAGTGTATGAAAGCAATTGTGTTGGTTGTCTGTCGATCTTCTTCACTTATAAATGTTGTGACTGCACCACTTGATAATGAGAAGCCTCCATTGACCTGAATCAACCAAAGGTCCCTTGCGTGTTCGCGGCGGACACTTCAATTTATGCGAACTTGCTGACTATAGTTCTTATGCCCGGTTTGAGAATGGTTATTCAAACGTTTACAAATAGTGTCAATCATCATTCCATCACCCAAGCCGAGGCCACATTATGAATTTTGCGAGGATATTAAGTTGTTAACTATTGTTCGGTCGTCAAGGCGTCGCTACGTCGCGTATTCAACAACTGCACGATGTAACTCCAGAGATAACATACCCTTGAGCAATGTTCGGAATGCATCGTAATTTTGGTGTAAAGTTATTACTGTTCACATTTAAATTATCAAATGGTTCAAATGGCTCTGAGCACTATGGGACTTAACATCTGAGGTCATCAGTCGCCTAGAACTTAGAACTACTTAAACCCAACTAACCTAAGGACACAACACACATCCATGCCCGAGGCAGGATTCGAACCTGCGACCATAGCGGTCGCGCGGTTCCAGACTGAAGTGCCTAACCGATCGGCTACACTGGCCGGCATTTAAATTATCACTAATTTACTTGGCACTTTTATGATATCCGAAGACTCAGTCAATTCGACAAATATACTGTAAATGTCCATTAAATGATGTAGTCGACACGAAGAATTAAAGTTGAATTAAGGTTTATTGACTTTCGTAATTATTGTTCGTCCCTACGCTGAGCACACACACCGATATGTCATTCAGGGAATTATGTCCGTTGACATCAGTACTCCCGACTTTGACGTTAACTTCTGACAACACAGCGAAATTGTAATTTCTTCGTGACTGCGTTTCGTTGTAGCCTACGCAAGTCTAATAATCGAGTTTATGTCGGTGATCAGTCTCTTTCTGTGTCCTTTGATGTTCGTGACTGTTAAGTCTCACGAAGGCTAAGTCCCATCACAAATCGGTAACCACATGATTCTCTTTTCTGTCACATACATCAAAATCCCGCTATTTGTCCAGACGGTAAAGAAGATCCTACTTTAGTCCGACTTCTGACTGATACTTCCAGTCTCTATCGTAAAACTTTAAACTTCAGATTGGTTTTAAAACAATCTAGTAGCGCTTAACTTACGTACTACAGCTGCAGAATATAAGAGAGAAGTGAAGTTAACATCTCCATTGCCGAGTTACATAGAAGTAACAGCGAACTTACAGCTCGATGCGGCTACAACTCTCTTCTACGATAAATGTTACCTTAGGTCGATTTATGGTTTGGTCTTTAACCTACGTAAATAATATTTTTTTAAATTCTTCCTTTAAAGTTTCGATTTTGTATCACATGGTATTATTTCATTCAGCCCTTTCTTTATGGTAATCGTTAGTATTTACAGGGTGTTTCAAAAATGACCGGTATATTTGAAACGGCAATAAAAACTAAACGAGCAGCGATAGAAATACACCGTTTGTTGCAATATGTTTGGAACAACAGTACATTTTCAGGCGGACAAACTTTCGAAATTACAGTAGTTACAATTTTCAACAACAGATGGCGCTGCATGTGATGTGAAAGATATAGAAGACAACGCAGTCTGTGGGTGCGCCATTCTGTACGTCGTTTTTCTGCTGTAAGCGTGTGCTGTTCACAACGTGCAAGTGTGCTGTGGACAACATGGTTTATTCCTTAGAACAGAGGATTTTTCTGGTGTTGGAATTCCACCGCCTAGAACACAATGTTGTTGCAACAAGACGAAGTTTTCAACGGAGGTTTAATGTAACCAAAGGACCGAAAAGCGATACAATAAAGGATCTGTTTGAAAAATTTCAACGGACTGGGAACGTGACGGATGAACGTGCTGGAAAGGTAGGGCGACCGCGTATGGCAACCACAGAGGGCAACACGCAGCTAGTGCAGCAGGTGATCCAACAGTGGCCTCAGGTTTCCGTTCGCCGTGTTGCAGCTGCGGTCCAAATGACGCCAACGTCCACGTATCGTCTCATGCGCCAGAGTTTACACCTTCATCCATACAAAATTCAAACGCGGCAACCCCTCAGCGCCGCTACCATTGCTGCACGAGAGACATTCGCTAACGATATAGTGCACAGGATTGATGACGGCGATATGCATGTGGGCAGCATTTGGTTTACTGACGAAGTTTATTTTTACCTGGACGGCTTCGTCAATAAACAGAACTGGCGCACATGGGGAACCGAAAAGCCCCATGTTGCAGTCCCATCGTCCCTGCATCCTCAGAAAGTATTGGTCTGGGCCGCCATTTCTTCCAACGGAATCATTGGCCCATTTTTCAGATCCGAAACGATTACTGCAACACGCTATCTGGACATTCTTTGTGAATTTGTGGCGGTACAAACTGCCTTAGACGACACTGCGAACACCTCGTGGTTTATGCAAGATAGTGCCCGGCCACATCGCACGGCCGACGTCTTTAATTTCCTGAATGAATATTTCGATGATCGTGTGATTGCTTTGGGCTATCCGAAACATACAGGAGGCGGCGTGGATTGGCCTCCCTATTCGCCAGACATGAACCCCTATGACTTCTTTCTGTGGGGACACTTGAAAGACCAGGTGTACCGCCAGAATCCAGAAACAATTGAACAGCTGAAGCAGTACATCTCATCTGCATGTGAAGCCATTCCGCCAGACACGTTGTCAAAGGTTTCGGGTAATTTCATTCAGAGACTACGCCATATTATTGCTACGCATGGTGGATATGTGGAAAATATCGTACTATAGAGTTTCCCAGACCGCAGCGCCATCTGTTGTTGACAATTGTAACTACTGTAATTTCGAAAGTTTGTCTGCCTGAAAATGTACTGTTGTCCTAAGCATATTGCAACAAACGGTGTATTTCTATCCCTGCTCGTTTAGTTTGTATTGCCGTTTCAAATATACCGGTTATTTTTGAAACACCCTGCATATAACATGTACATCTACATCTACATTTATACTCCGCAAGCCACCAAATGATGTGTGGCGGAGGGCACTTTACGTGCCACTGTCATTAGCTCCCTTTCCTGTTCCAGTCGCGTATGGTTTGCCGGAAGAACGACTGTCTGAAAGCCTCCGTGCGCGCTCTAATTTTACATTCGTGATCTCCTCGGGAGGTATAAGTACGGCGAAGCAATATATTGGATACCTCATCGAGAAACGCACCCTCTCGAAACCTGGCGAGCAAGCTACACAGCGATGCAGAGCGCCTCTCTTGCAGAGTCTGCCACTTGAGTTTGTTAAACATTTCCGTAGCGCTATCACGGTTACCAAATAACCCTGTGACGAAACGCGCCGCTCTTCTTTGGATCTTCTCTATCTCCTCTGTCAACCCGATCTGGTACGGATCCCACACTGATGAGCAATACTCAAGTATAGGTCGAACGAGTGTTTTGTAAGCCACCTCCTTTGTTGATGGACTACATTTTTTAAAGACTCTCCCAATGAATCTCAACGTGGTACCCGCCTCACCAACAATTAATTTTATATGATCATTCCACTTCAAATCGTTCCGCATGCATACTCCCAGATATTTTACAGAAGTAACTGCTACCAGTGTTTGTTGCGCTATCATATAACCATACAATAAAGGATCCTTCTTTCTATGTATTTGCAATACATTACATTTGTCTATGTTAAGGGTCACTTGCCACTCCCTGCACCAAGGGCCTATCCGCTGCAGATCTTCCTACATTTCGCTACAATTTTCAAATGCTGCAACTTCTCTGTATACTACAGCATCATCCGCGAAAAGCCGCACGGAACTTCCGACACTATCTACTAGGTCATTTATATATATATTGTGAAAAGCAATGGTCCCATAACACTCCCCTGTGGCACGCCAGAGGTTATTTTAACGTCTGTAAACGTCTCTCCATGGATAACAACATGCTGTGTTCTGTTTGCTAAAAACTCTTCAATCCGGCCACACAGCTGCTCTGATATTCCGTAGGCTCCTACTTTGTTTGTCAGGAGACGGTGCGGAACTGTATCGAACGCCTTCCAGAAGTCAAGAAAATTAGCATCTACCTGGGAACCTGTATCTAATATTTTCTGGGTCTCATGAAGAAATAAAGCGAGTTGGGTCTCACACGACCGCTGTTTCCTACAGAGTAGATTCTGGGTTTCCTAAAACGACATGATACTCGAGCAAAAAACATGTGCTAAAATTCTACAACAGATCGACGTCAGAGATATATGTCTATAGTTTTGCGCATCTGCTCGACGACACTTCTTGAAGACTGGGACTACCTGTGCTCTTTTCCAATCATTTGGAACCTTCCGTTCCTCTAGAGACTTGCGGTACACGGCTGTTAGAAGGGGGGCAATTTCTTTGGCGTACTCTGTGTAGAATCGAATTGATATCCCGTCAGGTCCAGTGGACTTCCCTCTGTTGAGTGATTCAAGTAGCTTTTCAATTCCTTGGACACTTATTTCGATGTAAGCCATTTTCTCGTTTGTGTGAGGATTTAGAGAAGGAACTGCAGTGCGGTCTTCCTCTGTGAAACAGCTTTGAAAAAAAGGTGTTTAGTATTTCAGCTTCACGCGTGTCATCCTCTGTTTCAATGCCATCATCATCTCGGAGTGTCTGGATATGCTGTTTCGAGCCACTTACTGATTTAACGTAAGACCAGAACTTCCTAGGATTTTCTGTCAAGTCGGTACAGAGAATTTTACTTTCGAATTCACTGAACGCTTCACTCATAGCCCTCCTTACGCTAACTTTGACATCGTTTAGCTTCTGTTTGTCTGAGAGGTTCTGGCTGCGTTTAAACTTGGAGTGAAGCCCTCTTTGCTTTCGCAGTAGTTTCCTAACTTTGTTGTTGAATCACGGTGGGTTTTTCCCGTCCCTCACAGTTTTACTCGGCACGCACCTGTCTAAAACGCATTTTATGATTGCCTTGAACTTTTTCCATAAACACTCAACATTGTCAGTGTCGGAACAGAAATTTTCATTTTGATCTGTTAGGTAGTCTGAAATCTGCCTTCTATTACTCTTGCTAAACAGATAAAACTTCCCCCCTTTTTTTATATTCCTGTTTACTTCCATATTCAGGGATGCTGCAACGGCCTTATGATCACTGATTCCCTGTTCTGCACCGACCGGGAGGTCGGTAAAAGGAGCCAGTTATTAACCTAGCTCGTTTGTTGAGTGTAACCTCCACCCATAATAATTCACAGGAACTATCCACTACAGGATTAACTACTACTAACAGCGACGAACACTCCACCACCGGTTGCATGCAATCTATCCTTTCTAAACACCGTCTGTACCTTTGCAAAAATTTCGGCAGAATTTATCTCTGGCTTCAGCCAGCTTTCTGTGCCTATAACGATTTCAGCTTCGGTGCTTTCTATCAGCGCTTGATGTTCCGGTACTTTACCAATGCAGCTTCGACAGTTTACAATTACAATACCGATTGTTGCTTGGTCCCCGCATGTCCTGACTTTGCCCCGCACCCTTTGAGGCTGTTGTCCTTTCTGTACTTGCCCGAGGCCATCTAACCTAAAAAACCGGCCAGCCCACGCCACATAACCTCTGCTACCCGTGTAGCCGCTTGTTGCGTGTAGTGGACTCCTGACCTATCCAGCGGAACCCGAAACCCCACCACCCTATTGCGCAAGTCGAGGAATCTGCAGCCCGCACGGTTGCAGAACCGTCTCAGCCTCTGATTCAGACCCTCCACGCGGCACTGTACCAAACGTCCGCAGTCAGTCCCGTCGACGATGCCGCAGATGGTGAGCTCTGCTTTCATCCCGCTAGCGAGACTGGCAGTCTTCACCAAATCAGATAGCCGCCGGAAGCCAGAAAGAATTTCCTCCTATCCATAGCGACATACATCATTGGTGCCGACATGAGCGACCACCTGCAGATGGGTGCACCCTGTACCCTTCATGGCATCCGGAAGGATCCTTTCCACATCTGGAATGACTGCCCCCCGGTATGCACACAGAGTGCACATTGGTTTTTTTCCCCTCTCTTGCTGCCATATCACTAAGGGGCCCCATTACGCACCTGACGTTGGAGCTCCCAACTACCAGTAAGCCCACCCTCTGCGACAGCCTGGATGTTGCAGACTGAGGGGCAACCTCTGGAACAGGACAAGCAGCCATGTCAGGCCGAAGATCAGTATCAGCCTGAGACAGAGCCTGAAACCGGTTCGTCAGACAAACTGGAGAGGCCTTCCGTTCAGCCCTCCGGACTGTCTTCCACCCTCTGCCACACCTTGAGACGACCTCCCACTCAACCACAGGTGAGGGATCAGCCTCAATGTGGGCAGTATCCCGGGTAGCCACAGTCGTAGTCGGATCGGGGGATGCGTGGGACGAGCTGGCCGTCCCCGACAAACCCCCATTCGGACCCCCACAGTGATGCCCATTGGCAACAGCCTCAAGCTGTGTGACCGAAGCCAACACTCCCTGAAGCTGGGAGCGAAGGGATGCCAACTCAGCCAGCATCCGAACACAGCAGTTGCAGTCCCTATCCATGCTAAAAATTGTTGTGCAAAGAACGTCTGAACTAATCTACAGAGAGCGCAAACAAATCGACACAAAATTTAAACGGTTATTAAAATACAAGATTGCCTAGTAAATGCAGTAATGCTGCTACTTGCGCACTGCTGACACACTGCTCGGCGGCGGAAGGAGACTACTACATTTTACACTATTCAGGTACTAAAACACGATGCTACAACTCTCAAACACTATAATACGCCCGAAATTTGTGATTTAGACTATGCAAGTACCAAAAACACGCAAA
Organism: Schistocerca gregaria; assembly: GCF_023897955.1. NCBI lineage: Eukaryota > Metazoa > Arthropoda > Insecta > Orthoptera > Acrididae > Schistocerca > Schistocerca gregaria. The sequence goes on along the minus strand of NC_064920.1, from coordinate 206,820,851 downwards.
GAAATTAAGAATTAAACTATGTAACAAATGAGTGAGCTAGGAGTATACGACTTGCTGCTGAAGCTGCTTATCCAACGGCGGCAGGGAGCTCACTCATGTTAATCAAACTGAAAAGCGTGTAAATTTTGTTCTCAGTAGCTGCCGCCACTGTCAGAATGACTAATTTTGCTATTTCTTTTGCAACAAAAATGGTGGTTATTATGGGTTCTATATTTTGGGTGTTACAACACATCGCTCGCGCTGTACACGCCATGTATCCCCCACCGAGAAACCTACCGCAACTGTCCGCAGCTCTGAAGTCGTATTGGCTCCACATTTTAGGTGTAACACGATATGTTATAGTACCTGGACAGCAGGTAAAAAGTCAATGACTGCAAATAAATAAAGAAATATAATACCGAGTTCAGTACCTACGATCTGGCCGCGATAAAACGCGCTAATCTCGCGAATTTGCCCATCGAGCACTCGACTGCCTGTACAAACCCTGAGGAAATCTCTGTCACTGAACACCCCTGACCACGACGTACATTATCGCGAGTGCTCTCACTCCAACATCTCTGTCTCTAATTTAGTAGCTCATGGGTGTATTATGGCATTCCCCGTAGTCTAGGGGTGCCGGCACGGTAGCTCAGCGTGTTCGGTCAGAGTGTTAGCTTGCGTCTGTAATTAAAAAAACTGAGTTAATCGATCAACTACGAACTTAACCGAATGTCTCACGACGTCCGCCCCGAGCAGATGAAACGAACACAAGCGAACAAAAATGAGATTTTTTTTTAAAAAAAAAAGGGGGGTTAGTGTCTTTGGTTCATAATCAAAACGTCTTCGGTCCCGGGTTCGATCGCCGCCACTGCCTAAATTTTGATAAATAATCAGCATTGGCGGCCGAAGACTTCCGGCATAAGAAGTCAGCCTCATTCTGCCAACGGCCTTATCAAAGAGGGCGGAGGAACGGATAGAGGTTCAGGGCTCTCTCTTGTCCTAGGGGTGGGAAATTGCCCCTAAAGGCGGAAGAATCAGCAATGATCAACGACATGAGGATGCAGAAGGCAATGGAAACCACTGCATTAAAGACACGTAACGTGTATCCACAGGACATGTGGCCTGTAGTTAAAGAAGTGTCATGATGATCTCTCCATTGGCAAAATATTCCGGAATAGTCCCCCATTCGGATCTCCGGGAGGGGACTGCCAAGGGGGAGGTGACCATGAGAAAAAGATTGAATAATCAACGAAAGGATAATGTTCTACGAGTCGGGGAGGGGAAAGTCAGAAGCTGAAACGTGGTAGGGAAACTAGAAAATCTGAAAAGGGAAATGGAAAGGCTCAATCTAGATATAGTAGGGGTCAGTGAAGTGAAGTGGAAGGAAGACAAGGATTTCTGGTCAGATGAGTATCGGGTAATATCAACAGCAGCAGAAAATGGTATAACAGGTGTAGGATTCGTTATGAATAGGAAGGTAGGGCAGAGGGTGTGTTACTGTGAACAGTTCAGTCACCGGGTTGTTCTAATCAGAATCGACAGCAGACCAACACCGACAACGATAGTTCAAGTATACATGCCGACGTCGCAAGCTGAAGATGAACAGATAGAGAAAGTGTATGAGGATATTGAAAGGGTAATGCAGTATGTAAAGGGGGACGAAAATCTAATAGTCATGGGCGACTGGAATGCAGTTGTAGGGGATGGAGTAGAAGAAAAGGTTACAGGGTAATATGGGCTTGGGACAAGGAATGAGAGAAGAGAAAGACTAATTGAGTTCTGTAACAAGTTTCAGCTAGTAATAGCGAATACCCTGTTCAAGAATCACAAGAGGAGGAGGTATACTTGGAAAAGGCCGGGAGATACAGGAAGATTTCAATTAGATTACATCATGGTCAGAGAGAGATTCCGAAATCAGATACTGGATTGTAAGGCGGACCCAGGAGCAGATATAGACTCAGATCACAATATAGTAGTGATGAAGAGGAGGCTGAAGTTCAAGACATTAGTCAGGAAGAACCAATACGCAAAGAAGTGGAATATGGAAGTTCTAAGGAATGACGAGATACGTTTGAAGTTCTCTAACGCTATAGCTACAGCAATAAGGAATAGCGCAGTAGGCAGCACAGTTGAAGAGCAATGCACATCTCTAAAAAGAGCAATCACAGAAGTTGGGAAGGAAAACATAGGTACAAAGAAGGTAGCTGCGAAGAAACCATGGGTAACAGAAGAAATACTTCAGTTGATTGATGAAAGGAGGAAGTACAAACATGTTCCGGGAAAATCAGGAATGCAGAGATACAAGTCGCTGAGGAATGAAATAAATAGGAAGTGCAGGGAAGCTAAGACGAAATGGCTGCAGGAAAAATGTGAAGACATCGAAAAAGATATGATTGTCGGAAGGACAGACTCAGCATACAGGAAAGTCAAAACAACCTTTGGTGACATTAAAAGCAACGGTGGTAACATTAAGAGTGCAACGGGAATTCCACTGTTAAATGCAGAGGAGAGAGCAGATAGGTGGAAAGAATACATTGAAAGCCTCTATGAGAGTGAAGATTTGTCTGATGTGATAGAAGAAGAAACAGGAGTCGATTTAGAAGAGATAGGGGATCCAGTATTAGAATCGGAATTTAAAAGAGCTTCGGAGGACTTACGGTCAAATAAGGCAGAAGGGATAGATAACATTCCATCAGAATTTCTAAAATCATTAGGGGAAGTGGCAACAAAACGACTATTCACGTTGGTGTGTAGATGAGTTTGGCGACATACCATCTGACTTTCGGAAAAGCATCATGCACACAATTCCGAAGACGGCAAGAGCTGACAAGTGCGAAAATTATCGCACAATCCGCTTAACAGCTCATGCATCGAAGCTGCTTACAAGAATAATATGCAAAAGAATGGAAAAGAAAATTGAGAATGAGCTAGGTGACGATCAGTTTGGCTTTAGGAAAAGTAAAGGCACGAGAGAGGCAATTCTGACGTTACGGCTAACAATGGAAGCAAGTCTAAAGAAAAATCAAGACACGTTCATAGGATTTGTCGACCTGGAAAAGCGTTCGACAATATAAAATGGTGCAAGCTGTTCGAGATTCTGAAAAAAGTAGGAGTAAGCTAGAGGGAGAGACGGGTCATATACAATATGTAGAACAACCAAGAGGGAATAATAAGAGTGGACGATCAAGAACGAAGTGCTCGTATTAAGAAAGGTGTAAGACAAGGCTGTAGCCTTTCGCCCCTACTCTTAAATCTGTACATCGAGGAAGCAATGATGGAAATAAAAGAATGGTTCAGGAGTGGAATTAAAATATAAGGTGAAAGGATATCAATGATACGATTCGCTGATGACATTGCTATCCTGAGTGAAAGTGAAGAAGAATTAAATGACCTGCTGAACGGAATGAACAGTCTAATGAGTACACAGTATGGTTTGAGAGTAAATCGGAGAAAGACGAAGGTAATGAGAAGTAGTAGAAATGAGAACAACGAGAAACTTAACATCAGGATTGGTGGTCACGAAGTCAATGAAGTTAAGGAATTCTGCTACCTAGGCAGTAAAATAACCAATGACGGACGGAGCAAGGAGGACATCAAAAGCAGACTCGCTATGGCAAAAAAGGCATTTGTGGCCAAGAGAAGTCTACTAATATCAAATACCGGCCTTAATTTGAGGAAGAAATTTCTGAGGATGTACGTCTGGAGTACAGCATTGTAGTGAAACATGGACTGTGGGAAAACCGGAACAGAAGAGAATCGAAGCATTTGAGATGTGGTGCGATAGACGAATGTTGAAAATTAAGTGGACTGATAAGGTAAGGAATGAGGAGGTTCTAAGCAGAATCGGAGAGGAAAGGAATATGTGGAAAACACTGATAAGGAGAAGGGACAGGATGATAGGACATCTGCTGTAGAGGGCAAAAACTGTAGAGGAAGACAGAGATTGGAATATGTCAAGCAAATAAGGACGTAGGTTGCAAGTGCTACTCTGAGATGAAAAGGTTAGCACAGGAAAGGAATTCGTGACGGGCCGCATCAAACCAGTCAGTAGAACAAAAAAAAAGTGTATTATATCTGCCGAAGTGGTCACTGTAACAGTCAGTACCGAAAAAAAATTAAGCTCATCTGACATAAAATTATTCCCCCTAGGATACAGCAAACCATTGCCCTGTAATACTGTCCACGATAATGACCTCTGTTCAGCAAGGAAGAGTCCTATAATATCTTCAGGTTTGCCATATCCATCTTAAGACACTCATTGAAAACATTAAGTTCAAAATGGTTCAAATGCTCTGAGCACTATGGGACTTAACAGCTGCGGTCATCAGTCCCCTAGAACTTAGAACTACTTAAACCTAACTAACCTAAGGACATCACACACATCCATGCCCGAGGCAGGATTCGAACCTGCGACCGTAGCAGTCGTGGGGCTCCGGACTGCGCGCCTAGAATCGCTCGGCCACAGCGGCCGGCGAAAACATTAAGTAATTGGAGAGAAGTGTGGGGAGTTGCTCGAGATACTGCACATGCAGACGGTGCAAGAGTGGTATTCTGAATCACAATACTGTCTAGTGTCAAAGTTCCGAGAGCGTACCGGTACTTTCCTAGAACAGTCAACCAATATATTGTTTCCTCTGACGTATATCTCGAGAAAAGACAATGAAAAAAACATTAAAGAGAATCGAGGCCACATGGAGGCTTACCAGAGATTGTTTATCCCCCGAACCACTCGCGATTGGGACAGAGAAAGGGGAAATGACATTGGTATACGAAGTACCCTCCGCCACATATCTTAAGGTGCCTTGCCGAGCACAGACGTAGACATAAATGCAGATCATCGTACATTGTTAATAAGCACTGGTGTAGTACTGAGTTGTGCCGCATAATAAAATTTGCCGCTATTTCAATATCGTTACAATAAGCATTTCAACCTATTAACATATCCCCTCTGATTGGAATCTTTGCTGCAAATCGGCGAATACCAACAGAATGAATAATTAAGGGTCGCAAGATACATGCGAACAGAAGTCTTTGAAGGCGAAAAGGCGTCGACAGTACTGCGTCCGTGCTACGTAACCCACTTAAAAAGAATTTCCCGCTCAGCGCTAGCAGGCACATTGCTGTGGTATTGTGTTCTCACCTGACGCAAAGTAAAAGCAGGAAGCTGATCTTGCTGGAAGAGCAGTCCCTAGTCGGAAACCGATTTTCAATGCTGTATTTTCATGTTAGAAGACTTGAATCGATTTAGCTAGACTGACTGAATATCGGGTTTCCGAACGGCAGCTCTTTAAGACGGAAGGAGTCCATAAATCACAGAACACCAAACTGTAAATCAGATGTTCCGATTTCGTCAGCATGATGAGACGAGGATATTCGTAATATTTTTTAAGAACAGCATGGATGATTTTCTTAGAGATATTAACGATCTCGTTAAAGAGGAGGAGGAGGAGGGAGATTTTGAAGAAGAAGTATTTAAAAGCCCTATTCACGCCAGTTAATGCGTGCGAAACTGTTTTACTACAAGCACCTAAATCACGCGCGTTGTGAAAAATCTGTGTAGTGAACGTTGATGCCACATTACCGTTACTCCTTACATTATGGAGAGTTGGAATGGATAGAAAAATTTCAAATCAGTAAGGAAACATAACTATTCGTTTACACAGAATTAGCGAATGTTTTGTCACCATCCATTGACTGTATACGAGAGCCACTACCACTAAAATATGACAGAGTGTTGCTGCTAATCAGTCCAATTTCGGTAATTCTGCAGATACACAAGCATTTATGTATGTGTTTCTTTCTAGTAAAGATAAAATGTGCTTCTCTTCAGTTAAATAAATGAAGTGAATAGCTTTGTTATTGCCAAAAGTCAGTTTCGTTAATTCAGCAGATACGTTAGTATTTACGAATCTGTTTCCACACATGTAAAGATAAAAAGTATTTCTGTTTAATGAAGTAAAGAAAGCGAATAAATCCTGACCTGTCCAATGCAAACTGCTTCCTACACTTTATAGAAAGTCACTTGTCCACATTAACGAACAGTTTTAAAAAGCAAGTAGCAAAGCAACTAGTAACAGCTTCACAACCCAGTCACGACTCAAATGAAGTTGAGCGTTCAGGGGAGCCTAAATCCGACAGCTAAACTAGCATTTCCCGGAAACGATATTAGAGTGTTTACATGCATAACCAGAAGCGTAGTGGAGAAACGTTTATGGAAAACCAAATTAGTGAGCCCATGCAAATATACTGTCAGGCTGCGATGTTACGGAGTATCATCCAAAGACCTTTACATGAAGTTGTTTGTATCGCGTGTAGCTACAATGCGTAGATTATTCTTTCTTTTCCTACTCCGGCTACAAGTTATTGACATTCATGGTCAAAAAGTACTGCATTCTAACCATGGATAGTAATGAAAAGAGTTGAGTTTTGATCTTGCAACGACCACATTGCCATACGTTTAAATTGATTTAGTGGTGCGCATTCATTCAAGAACACTCTTACAAATAGGAAAAAATAACAGCTTTAAATGTCGACGGCGCCCTAATATATGTTCTCTTACATAGGGTGCTGCACAAGTCCTATTACAGACTTCAGCGGGTTGTAGAGGGGATTTAGCAAACAAAGTATGGGGTGCCATTGGTTATACGTCTCGGTCACCTCTTGTTCGCATTTCAGGTGTGTTACGACCCGTGGCTCTACCTTTCATTCTATCCCTGCGAAACCCTACATTTCAGCAGGATAATGCACGACCGCATGTTGCAGGTCCTGTACGGGCCTTTCTGGATACAGAAAATGTTCGACAGCTGCCCTGGCCAGCACATTCTCCAGATCTCTCACCAATTGAAAACGTCTGGTCAATGGTGGCCGAGCAACTGGCTCGTCACAATACGCCAGTCATTACTCTTGATGAACTATGGTATCGTGTTGAAGCTGCATGGGCAGCTGTACCTGTACACGCCATGCAAGCTCTGTTTGACTCAATGCCCAGGCGTATCAAGGCCGTTATTACGGCCAGAGGTGGTTGTTCTGGGTATTGATTTCTCAAATGTAATCACATGCTAGTTCTAGTATAATATATTTGTCTAATGAATACCCGTTTACATCTGCATTTCTATTTGGTGTAGCAATTTTAATGGCCAGTAGTGTATTTACGAAATTTCAATCAGCAACTTTCTCTTCCGAATGCGAAAGTATTTTTTTGACACCCAGCTAGGTAGGGATAAATGATCATCATAATAAAATAAGACAAATCAGAGCTCCAACGGAAAGATTTAGGGGTTCCTCTTTCCCACGCGCCAGTCGAGAGTGGAATGGTAGAGAAGTAGTTTGAAAATGGTTCGATGAACCCTCTGCCAGGCACTTAAGTGTGAATTGCAGAGTAATCTTGAAGATGTAGCTGTGGCGGCGTTAGTTCGCCTTACTGGGAGGCACTGTGTGCCCTCACGATACTACTCCACTGGTCGACGTTGGAGCAAACGTCATGCTGTATCAATAAACTCCCCGTAATCTACTCACTGCGTCAAACTGATGGAGGTCGGAGGTGCGAGGTTCGGGCTGTAGGCTGGATGAGGTAAAACAGTCCAGTGAAGTTCTGTCAGTTCCTCTAGAGTGTACAGACTTGTGTGAGGCCTTACGTTGACATGGAGTAGGAGAAGTTCGTTTGCAACCGCCGATCACCGCGAATGAGAGTGTCCCCACGTTCCAACATTGCAGAAGTCGCAGCTGTGTGCGGTTGGCCGGCACGCGGAATATCGGACAGGTTTGTACGACTTTTTTGCGATGACAATAGAGGTCTCACCCAACGACTCGCAGTGGTTTCGTTCACTGTCAGGTGGCCGTAGACATTCTGCAAGCGTCTATGAATGTCTCTGACGCTCTGTTTTTCCGACAAAAGGAACTCAGCTTTCTGGTTGGAACGCACCTCCGTCACAGACACCATTTTCAAGGCTCCCTATGGCGCTGCCAGTTATCGGAACTTTACGGAACTATAGGGGCTGAAGCTGGAAATACGAGGGGCGATTGAAAACTCCGTGCAAAAATAAAAGCTACTTACGTGTTTGGGGTAAAACTTTTTTATTTTTCGACATAGTCTCCTTTTAGACTTATATATCTCGTCCAACGCTGTTCTAATTTGTTTATCCCTTCCGAATAATAGCAGTTGTCCAAGTCTGCAAAATAGCTATTAGCTGCTGTAATCACCTCCTCGTTTGGAAAAAATCTTTGTCTCGCCAGCCACTTCTTCAAATTAGGGAACAAATAGTAGTCCGAGGAAGCCGTCTGGAGAACAGGGGGGACGTGAAACGAGTTGGAGTCGTATTTCCATTAATTTTGCGACCTCAACTGCTGAGATGTGTGCTGGTGCATTGTCGCGATGGAAAAGGACATTTTTGCGGTCCAATCGCCGGCTTTTTTCTTGCAGCTTGGTTTTCAAACGGTCCAATAACGATGAGTAACATGCATCTCTAATAGTTTTACCCATTTCCAGATAGTCGATGAGGATTATCCCTCGCGAATCCCAATTGACAGTCGCATATCCTTTCTGGCCGAAGGAATGGTCTTCGCCTTTTTTGGTGCAGATTCTCCCTTGGTAACCAATTGTTTAGATTGTTCTTTGGTCTCAGGAATATAATAATGTATCCACATTTCATCCACAGTGACAAAACGACGCTTAAAGTCCTGCAGATTCTTCCTGAACAGCTGCAAACCATCCTTGAAACACTTCACACGATTCAGTTTTTGTTCAAGTCGAGCAATGGCGGAACTCATCTTGCGAATAGCTTTCTCATGTCCAAATTTTTATGAAAAATATTATGTACCCATTCATTCGAGATGCCCACAGCACTAGCAATTTCACGCACTAACTCTTCTGTGACTCATCACCATATCATGGATTTTATCAATGATTTCTGGAGTCGTAACCTCTACAGGGCGTCCAGAACGTTCCGCATCACTTGTACCCATACGGCCACTGCGAAAATTTTGAAACCACTTATAAACTGTTCTAATCGAAGTTGCAGTGTTTATCAAGCTTCTGTTTAGTCTCCTGAGGGGTTTTGCCTTTCATAAAGCAACGTTTAATCACCACACGAAACTCTTTTTCGTCAATCTTTTTGACAATCACTCGACTTCCTTGATTCACACGAATTCCCAACACATCGAAATAAACCAATATGGCTGAAACTTGGTGTGCGTTCTTTCCAAAGATGCTACTAACTAAACATGATTTTGATACGCGCTGGTGGTGCCATCTCTTGCACTTTGCACGGACTTTTCAAACGCCCCTCGTATTGCACGGCGTCCGCATCTTTTCAACCGAAAAGTCTTGCGTTACGTATTGAACTCCCCTTGTAGTTCCTCGGCGGAATGCAATTCGTTCGCCTCGTACGCCCTCTCGTGAATTTCTTCTGCAAGCCGGACTGAAAGCAACGGCGGGTCGCATCCGGCACCGCGGACCATAGTCCTCACCCATTACTTGGAAGCTGCCGGTAGCCCATTAGTGTATAAGCATTCCATCATCAAGGAACGTGGGAATGCAGCAACATAATAAGTTGAGGTTAGAAACAAATCTGGCTCTGCAACAAAATGATCTTCTGTTTATCTGTGTTGTGACATAATCGCTACTGGTGCTGCCATCCTCAAACGCAGGTGCACCTGTTCACATTAAAAATTTCTTACCGAAAATTGCATTACACCAGTGCATATACAATACAATAGCATTATTCTTTGACTGTGTGCTACAGATTCCTTAACCTCTTCCAGCAGCAAGATTAGTTAATATTTTTAGGCTAAGTTAAACATAAGTAAAGTTACAGCTCCATTACAGTCATATACAAAACAGTAGCGTGATGGTATTCCTCAACTTACGCATGTTAAGTGTCATCTAATTTTTCTTTTGATTGTGCCTTTGTCCAGCAGTGTCGCAGGGTCAGCATGGTTAGGCTCGGATTTGGCAAGGTTAGTATTAAGAGGTGGCCAGATGCCCTTCCTGTCACCACCACATTCCCCTGCGACAGAATTAGTGTACCCTAGCTGTCTGCATCTAGTGTCATCCATGGAAGAGTGCAAACATGTTCAGATCTCTGTGAGTCATGTAACTGAGGCGAAATGTGGGGACCAGCCCTATATTCAGTTAGTGGGATGTGGAAAACCGCCTAAGAACCACATCCAGGCTGGCCGGCACACCGGCCTACGTCGGTAATCCGCCGGGCGGATTCGATCCGGGGCCGACCCGCCTACCTGAGTCCAGGAAGAAGCGCGTTACCGCTCTCGGCTAACCTGGCGGGAATTAAGTGTCGCCTAATAATGTTGAGAATCAATTTATGGCTTGAATTAAGAAACATTCACACTGAGTGGAGTGCAGCATTTTTTCACCTTGAATTAAAAGAAATTACAATGGGCGTAGTGTGACATAGGCAATCTTCATTGTTAATTTTTCCTAATCCAGGAGGTAAACTGGTTGCCAATACCAGACAGCTTAACTTGAGTATAAAAAAAATTAACTGATATCACGACCGGAAGAGCTGAAGGAAGTTGTAATAAATACATAGTCAACAAGTAACGCTGTTGTATCTGCACTGGTGTAGTATTAATTTTTGTAAAATAAATTACTGCGTGGTATATGGAAAATTAAAAAAAGCTCATGCTACATGTGGAACATCGAAAATAAAAAAATAAAAAACTCAAGCCTTCAAAGCCATCAAGACACGTTCACTGAAACTACTGGTGCCAAACAGCCATTACGAAATTTTCAAATTTCATTTATCTGTATTTCTTTCATGAATATTCATCAGTTAGTACATTTTCATGATACGGCACTATGACAAGCAAATCAACCAATGCCTGACTAGCAGTTCATCTTGTAATGCAAACACCTCAAGATAAACTAGTTTTCGAAACTGGTAATAGCATCGAATAATGAAATGTGTTAAACAAAAATTTCTTTAAATTAATGGTTAGTAGCTGTTTTTATAACATATCTCATATTAATATAAAGAATGTGCACAAATTATCTTTATAACTTTAGACTTAAGCAATTTTAAAACTCTACAACCAGTTTTCAACGAATGACAAAGTAATTCATAAAATTTTGTACGAGTTAGATTCTCACATGCTGACAACCAGATGTTATTATCTAGTGTACCTTTAAAACTATTTAAGCGTAACGCGATAAAGATAATTTATAGACAGCCTGTATTACTTCCTCCAACACAAGTGTTGTGGAATGATCACAACGCTAAAACTCCGGCCAGTTAAGAGGAGTGTCAATATGTATCTATTACATTGTAGCCTGTTCTTCATATTCTCAGTTTGATTGTGGCAATGAACATCAGACCATTCAACACGATCTAACAAATTATAGAAGACAAGCTTATCTGAAAATCTAGAAGATTTTTTAAAATGTCGGAGGCTACGGTTTAATGGATTAAAAAATTAGACTTTAATTTTTAGATTTAGTATTTCAGTTATATTCATTTTGTAAAATCATACAACTCATTCTTGATAGTAACTCTTTACTTTTTTGCCATTAAATAAGTGCTCATAGACTGTTACGTGTAGTTTAGACACTGGCTAATCTATCTTCTAGCGTATCATCCGTGAATGAAACGTCTCTTTTGGGGGAGGTGGGTGGTGAGGTTAGGCTTCGTCTGGGCACACAGTGTACCCGTCGCCACATACCACACGACGGTATGTAAAGTCGTGTAAATATAGATGTAGCTGTAGATGTGTGAGCTCTTACAGCATACTGATAATTATTACTTTGGAACCATTTACCCATGACAGAACACACAATTTTTGTGGCATATGCGTTTCGCCTTTGTTCTTTGCAAAAGTATCTTCAGTGACCAGGAATATGTACATATTTTTGTTTATACTATTTAGTGTACATTTAGGACGTTGTATATAAGAGTTATAAAAAATTCAGGCACTTTTTGCTTTTCTATGATGTAGCAATAACTTAAAGTTTTACTTACAGATTTTGTGGATCTTAATCTGCATGTTGTGTTCTTGTTACTTGTTCCACGTAGATCAACTTCCCCAAAATCTGTAAATAGAACATTATATCTTTACTGTAGCATAGAAATGCAAAAAGTGGTGGAACTGTTTGAAACCTATATATACGATGTCCTAAATGTAAACTAAATAGTATACATAAAAACATGTAGATATTCCAGGCCACTGAAAGTGCCTTCCAAAGAATAAAGGCCGAACACGTATGACAAAAAAGTGTTTTATTCAGTTGTTATTAGACGGTCTCAAAGCAATATTTGTCAGCATACCGTGATATTATACGCAGCTGAGGACGACAGATCTACAAAAGCTGAAGATGTAATTTCTTTGTTAACTGTCTTGGCGTGGAGACAGGAGTAGACGCCGTTAGAGCAAGACAGCCGGCTGCTTAGTGTATTGATTATCTGCTGCAAAAAGTCAGCGACGTGTTAGATCCCAGTGCTGTGGCGAGCAAACAGCTTGCATTTCTGCTGACATCTTCTGGGGCACCATAGCGCAGACGTGTCGGTCGTCGCTTCCTGACGCCGTCAGCAGCAATTCGTCTGCTCGTTCTCGTGGACGAGGTTATAACATCTCTGTATGTCCGTCTTTGTAGAGATGGTTGAGGGACTCGTCTGTTCGATAGAGGATGTCGAATTAAATACCTTTCAGCCGTCAGTTTTCAACCTTATTTTATTTGGCAACTAGCTTCAACTTTTTAACACGCCATCTTCAGGCCCCTGACCGACGTGTAGGAAGAATCTACGTCGGTTGTGATCAAAACAGGGCCAGCAATACTGGTAATAGTAGATATTTGCTACAGTGATCACTTCAACCATCGCCTGCCGGCCAAAGATCACAACCGAGGTAGATTCTTCCTACACATCGGTCACGGGCCTGAAGATGGAGTGGTAAAACACTGAAATTGATTGCCAAATAAAGTAAGGTTGAAAACTGACGGCTGAAAGGTATTTAATTTGATATCCTGGGTGGCGCAGACCCTCATTTATACACGGCCACTTACCAGCAGGGAGTATTTCCTATGGTTCTGTTAACAACCCACTATAAATAAGCATCAGATGAAATAAGTTCCAGTTGTAAATACTGGGACAGTTTCACATCTTGAAGAACAATTTTTTACCTTTTACATATTTAGTTTTTTAGGATTCCGTTAGGTAAAAACGGAACCCTTACAGGATAAGGATCACTTTATTGTCCATCTGTCTGTCAGTTCACCTGTTAAAAACCTTTTTTTCTCGGAAACGGGTAAACATGTCATGGTGAAATTTATGCCACGTGTATGGTGATATAAAAAATTCAAGCTCCTAAGTCAACGCAATAAAAATATACGTCCATTTATGTAACATACAGGGTGTTTAAAAATGACCGGTATATTTGAAACGGCAATACAAACTAAACGAGCAGCGATAGAAATACACCGTTTGTTGCAATATGCTTGGGACAACAGTACATTTTCAGGCAGACAAACTTTCGAAATTACAGTAGTTACAATTGTCAACAACAGATGGCGCTGCGGTCTGGGAAACTCTATAGTACGATATTTTCCACATATCCACCATGCGTAGCAATAATATGGCGTAGTCTCTGAATGAAATTACCCGAAACCTTTGACAACGTGTCTGGCGGAATGGCTTCACATGCAGATGAGATGTACTGCTTCAGCTGTTCAATTGTTTCTGGATTCTGGCGGTACACCTGGTCTTTCAAGTGTCCCCACAGAAAGAAATCACACGGGTTCATGTCTGGCGAATAGGGAGGCCAATCCACGCCGCCTCCTCTATGTTTCGGATAGCCCAAAGCAATCACACGATCATCGAAATATTCATTCAGGAAATTAAAGACGTCGGCCGTGCGATGTGGCCGGGCAACATCTTGCATAAACCACGAGGTGTTCGCAGTGTCGTCTAAGGCAGTTTATACCGCCACAAATTCACGAAGAATGTCCAGATAGCGTGATGCAGTAATCGTTTCGGATCTGAAAAATGGGCCAATGATTCCGTTGGAAGAAATGGCGGTCCAGACCAATACTTTTTGAGGATGCAGGGACGATGGGACTGCAACATGGGGCTTTTCGGTTCCCCATATGCGCCAGTTCTGTTTATTGACGAAGCCGTCCAGGTAAAAATAAGCTTCGTCAGTAAACCAAATGCTGCCCACATGCATATTGCCGTCATCAATCCTGTGCACTATATCGTTAGCGAATGTCTCTCGTGCAGCAATGGTAGCGGCGCTGAGGGGTTGCCGCGTTTGAATTTTGTATGGATGAAGGTGTAAACTCTGGCGCATGAGACGATACGTGGACGTTGGCGTCATTTGGACCGCAGCTGCAACACAGCGAACGGAAACCCGAGGCCGCTGTTGGATCACCTGCTGCACTAGCTGCGCGTTGCCCTCTGTGGTTGCCGTACGCGGTCGCCCTACCTTTCCAGCACGTTCATCCGTCACGTTCCCAGTCCGTTGAAATTTTTCAAACAGATCCTTTATTGTATCGCTTTTCGGTCTTTTGGTTACATTAAACCTCCGTTGAAAACTTCGTCTTGTTGCAACAACACTGTGTTCTAGGCGGTGGAATTCCAACACCAGAAAAATCCTCTGTTCTAAGGAATAAACCATGTTGTACATAGCACACTTGCATGTTGTGAACAGCACACGTTTAAAGCAGAAAGACGACGTACAGAATGGCGCACCCACAGACTGCGTTGTCTTCTACATCTTTCACATCACATGCAGCGCCATCTGTTGTTGAAAATTGTAACTACTGTAATTTCGAAAGTTTGTCCGCCTGAAAATGTACTGTTGTCCCAAGCATATTGCAACAAAAGGTGTATTTCTATCGCTGTTCGTTTAGTTTTTATTGCCGTTTCAAATATACCGGTCATTTTTGAAACGCCCTGTATTTTGATACTCGCAAACTCATTCATCAAAACCTATAGCGTACTTCTAGTTGACCCAGAATCACGAAATTTAGCAAGAAGCAAGTTTCACAGTATAACCAAAGGAAAATATCCGAAAATTGTTAATTTGTAGTTATATCACACGAAAAAAATTATTTTTCCATCTATCAGTCTGTCCGTATGTTAAAACCCCTTTTTCTCAGGAACGGGTAGACATATGAAGTAGTAAACTTACTTCAAATGCTGAGATCTATGGTCTCTTGGCGAAATAATAAACATTAGCTTCAAAGTCAGTGCAATCAAAAACTACGGCCATTTATGTCACATATTTTGATATTCGCCAATTCAGTCATCAAAACCTATACGGTACTTCCCGCTGATCTAAAATCATGACATTTGGCAGGAAGCCAAATTTCACAGTGCAAGTGAAGGTAAAAATCTGAAAAGTATCAATTCGTAATTATGTCACACAGGAAAAATATTTTGTTTGTCATTTGCTATAACTTTCGTTTGTTAAGACCGCCTTTTCCCTGGAAGTGGCAGACTTCAAAAATGGTTCAAATGTCTCTGAGCACTATGCGACTTAACTTCTGAGGTTATCAGTCACCTACAACTTAGAACTAATTAAACCTAACTAACCTAAGGACATCACACACAGTCATGACCGAGGCAGGATTCGAACCTGTGACCATAGCGGTCGCTCGGCTCCAGACTGTAGCGCCTAGAACCGCACGGCCACTTCGGCAGGCGAACTGGTAGACTATCAGATTGAAATTAATGTCACATCCGGTGGTTTACGGTCTCTTGTTGGTGTTAATAAGTTAACCTTCTAAGTCAATGCAATCGAAAGATACGGCCACTTATGTCATACAGTTTGATATTCGCAAAGTCGCTTATTAAAATCTGTAGGGTACTTCCCGTTGATCCAGAAACATTTATTTTGTCAGGAAGCAACTAAAGAAACAAATCCGAAGATTACTAATTTGTGATTATACCACACAAAAAATTACTATTGTTATTTATTATCCGACTGCAGATTTGAAATTAAAACGTTTTCTAAAGTCTTGGAATCTCCGGGACCGATATTTTGCCAGTATCAGTGTCAATAGCGCAAAAATCGCCAATATCGATTTACGGAATGGAAGTCTAAATCCACAATTAAATTTGTAAAGATCCCTGAGAGCGCGTTTCCTACTCACACTTAACCAATTTTTGTGTATTGATTGTAAAATTGAATTAAATTCGCTGTATTGAAATAAATGGAGCTGGGGATGAAATGAATGGGGATGTTGTTACATGAAATCATTCACGAGAAACCCGATCAAAAAATACTGAAACCGCTACGTAATGAAATATCGTGTCTGAGGGACTGCGGCTCAAACGCGGTTTTCCTACGTTTCGCAAGCAGTCGTCTTACACATTTTCTTCCTTCCTGAAACAAACGTTGTTTCTTTAAAGGCGGCATATTCGTCGTTAGAGAATTAAGCTACTGTGTTGATATCTTTAAAAAAATGTAGATCGACCATTTTTCAGTCTCACTTGCACGTTCTCACAAGTATGACCGGAATTTTTCATCTCTAAAGGGAAACTAAAATTATATAGTTTCCTAAGCAATCCGTCGAGTCTACACCGGAAATACATATCTGAATACGTAGTCGGGTTGGTGACCTAGTGCTACAAGTCACCGGATAGAATTCCGGTCAGACAACAAAATTTTTCAGTCTGCGCTTACGCTGGTGTTCCCCACTCAGTGATGTACAGATATTCCAGGAACGACACGTGGCTCGAATTCCACGCTAATCTTTGGGTCACTTTCCCCGATAGTATTACTGGGGATTGGTTAAAGGACAGCAAAGTAGCGTCCAAATGAAAGAGCTTGCAAACAAGAGCTGAACACCCCTCTTGAGGGACTGTCGGCCAATCATGCCATATGAATTAACTTGCTTTATAAGAGTATATAGTTTAACTTTGTTTCTAGATCTGAAGCTGATCCAGGGAGGTCGAGATTAAACATACTGTAATAATGTGAAACTGAGACTTAAAAATAATATGAGCATAAATTTTTAAACACTTCTTCTTCCATCATAAAATACTATTTTAACTTTACAAACGACGTATTTACATCACTGCTCCGCAAAAGTAACGTAACATGTTTGCAAAGCATAGGGCTGTAGATAGAGATATGCCGAATGAAATGCGTTTGGTTGTGAAGCCTGCAGTGCCTAACGTAGCATAACATTGTCAAATGACCTTTCACAGAACTCGAAGAAATTTGGGTCATATGTGAAGGCTGTTAGTGGCACCAGAGCAAGAGACCAATCACTTGCGAATGAGACTGGAACTGAAATTGAGAACAGGAAATCAGGAACTACATGTGCAACTCCGTTTTCAAAAGTTCCTTTACAAAAGGAAAACCCAGGACTATTGAATCACTGAAAACATGAGTGAAATAAGCGTTAGTGCAGTGGTGTTGAGAAACAGCTGAACTCGTTAGAACTGAACAAAGCTCCATTGTCCATTAAATCTCTATCAGATTCTGTAATGAATTTGCAGTTGAGTTAGCCCCTCTTCTAACTGTAATCTATCGTAGATCCCTCGAACAAAAAACTGTGCCGAGTTGTTGGAAGAAAACACAGGTCAGACTCGTTTACAAGAATGATATTAGAAGTGGTCCACAAAACTACCGTCGAATATCCTTAACACCGAATTGTTGTTGAGCCTTAGAACATATTCCGAGCTCAAACATGATGAGGTATACCAATCAGAAAGACCTTCTCCGTGCCACCCAATATGGATTACGAGAACGTCGGTCATGCGAAATCGAACTCACAATTTTATCACATGGTATGGTCAACGCATTGGATCAAGGCAGTCAGGTAGGTGCAGTATTTATCGATTTTCGGAAAGCATGTGACTCGGCACCACACCTACACTTATTATCAAAAGTATGATCAGACGAAATATGTCACTGTATTGAGGATTTCTTGGAAGGACGCAACATGTTATCTTGGATGGAGAGTCATCGACATATGTAAAAGTAACTTGGGATGTACCCCAGGAAAGCGCGTTGGGTTTCTTGCTTTTCATGTGGTATCGACATCTACATCTACATGAATACTCTGCAAATCACATTTAAGTGCCTGACAGAGGGTTCATAGAACAATCTTCACAATTATTTCAAATACGTATAGCGCGCGGAAAGAATGAACAACTGTATCTTTCCGTACGAGCTCTGATTTCACTTATTTTATCGTGGTGATCGTTCTTCCCTATGTAGGTCGGTGTCAACAAAATATTTTCGCATTCGGAGGAGAAAGTTGGTGATAGGAATTTCGTGAGAAGATTCCGTCGCAACGAAAAACGCCATTTAATGATTTCCAATCCAAATCCTGTATCATTTCTGTGACACTCTCTGCCATATTTAGAGATAATACAAAACGTGCTGCCTTTCTTTGAACTTTTTCTATGTTCTCTGTCAGTCCTGTCTGGTAAGGTTCCCACACCGCGCAGCAGTATTCTAAAAGAGGACGGACAAGCGTAGTGTAGGCAATCTCCTTAGTAGGTCTGTAACATTTTCTAAGTGTCCTGCCAATTAAACGCAGTCTTTCGTTAGCCTTTCCCACAACGTTTTCTGTATGTTCCTTCCAATTTAAGTTGTTCGTAATTGTAATACCTAGGTATTTCGTTGAATTTACGGCTTTTAGATTAGACTGATTTATCGTGTAACCGAAGTTTAACGAGTTCCTTTTAGCAGTCATGTGGATGACCTCACACTTCTCGTTATTCAGAGTCAACTACCACTTTTTGCACCATTCAGATATCTTTTCTAAATCGTTTTGCAGTTTGTTTTGATTTTCTGATGATTTTATTAGTCGATAAACGACAGCGTCATCTGCAAACAACCGAAGACGCCTGCTCAGATTGTCTCCCAAATTGTTTATATAGATAAGGAAATGCAAAGGGACTATAACACTACCTTGGGGAACGCCAGAAATCACTTCTGTTGTACTCGATAACTTTCCGTCAATTACTACGAATTGTGACCTCTCTGACAGGAAATCACAAATCCAGTCACATAACTGAGACGATATTCCATAAGCACGCAATTTCACTACAAGTCGCCTGTGTGGTACAGTGTCAAGAGTCTTCCGGAAATGCAGAAATACGGAATCGATCTGAAATCCCCTGTCAATAGCACTCAACACTTCATGTGAATAAAGAGCTAGTTGTATTTCACTGGAACGATGTTTTCTAAACCCATGTTGACTGTGTATCAATAGACCGTTTTCTTCGAGATTATTCGAACACAATATATGTTCTAAAATCCTGCTGCATATCGAGGTTAACGATATGGGCCTGTAATTTTGTGGATTACTCCTACTACCTTACTATATTAATGGTCTTGCGGACAACATTAATAGTACCTTCAGACTTTTTACAGATGATGCAGTTGTCTACAGTCCGAACGAAGCTGTACAGATATTCAGTCAGACCTTGATAAGATTTCAATGTGGGGCAATGATTGGAAGCTTATTTCAGATGTTCAAGAATGTAAAACTGTGCATTTCACAAAAGGAAGAAACATAGTATCGTACGACTGTAACAACAGTGTGTCACAATTGGAGTCGGTAAACTGGGTGTAGCGCTTAGTAGGAACATGAAATGGAACGATTACATAGGTTCATTCGAGAGTAAAGCAGGTGGCACACTTTGTTTTTTTTGGTAAAATAATGGGGAAAAACAGTCAGTCTACAAAGAAGATTGCATATAAATCACTCCTGCGTCCATTCTAAAGCATTGCTCAGGTGTGTGTGACCCGAGCCAAACAGCCCTGTCAGGAGACATTGAACGTATACAGAGAAGAGCAGCACGAATAGTCACAGAGTTGTTTGAGCCGTGGGAGAGTGTCACAGAAATGGTGAAGAAACTGAACAGGCGTGCTCTTGACGATAGACGTAAACTGTCCCGAGAAAGCCAACTTTCAAAGTGCCAAGAAGCTGCTTTAAATGAGGACTTTAGAAATACACTACAGTTTTCTACGTATCGCTCACATAGTGATCGCGAGGAGAAAATTAGATTAATTACAGGCCGCCCAGAGGCATTTAAACATTCTTCCAGCAATCCATACGTTGATGGAACGGGAAGAAACCCTAATAACTGGTACCTCCTGCCATTCACTTCACGATGGTTTGCAGAGTATAGGTGTTAATGTGGATATAAAACAACTCGTTGGAAATCATATTGTCATAAGTGTCCCTGTCGTGTATAGACAGTCGTACGGCAACTGATCACGCAAAAGAGGGCAGTTGATAGGACACTGTATGTCAACCAGCGAGCAGCTACGGTGCACTGTGGTGGTGTTTTTCATGATAACACTGGCAGAAGACAACATTTGGATGACTTTACATGGGGAAGAATCATCGGAAACTGGGCAAATAACGAAGTGTGACGTGCGTAGCTCAGGAGTTTTGTATTCGTTGCAGGAGTGTTTCACTTGCTTGGGGAGCATTCTGAACCACAGGTAGTGCCGCCCGAAGGATATCGCCGGCACAGTAGCTCAGCGTGTTCGGTCAGAAAGCTGGTTGGCCTCTGTAATAAAAAACGGAGTGGAAGGACCCACAAACGAACTTTAAAGGAAGTCATGTGACGTCCACAACGATCAACAACGAAGAAGATGCAAAAAAAAGAAGAAGAAGGAGAGGAGATGGTCGATCACTGTCAACTGCAGCAGCAGGTGGCGTCAAACAGCGAGTGCAGTTGCTAGCACATTTAACAGGACTTGAAGGTATGCAATATCACGCTGCACCGTGACACGGCGACTGCATGGTAGTAATCTCTTTGCCCTGTTTCAGTACCTTGTGTTCCATTCACACCCGCAACGCCGGCACGTCTTACGATGATGCCCAGAGCAAAGGCTGG
Organism: Schistocerca gregaria; assembly: GCF_023897955.1. Taxonomy (NCBI): domain Eukaryota; kingdom Metazoa; phylum Arthropoda; class Insecta; order Orthoptera; family Acrididae; genus Schistocerca; species Schistocerca gregaria. The sequence goes on along the minus strand of NC_064920.1, from coordinate 206,800,050 downwards.
ACAACGAGGTGTAGGGTCGCGTGCTCTTCTCCTATGAGAGTATAAGGGAAATTGGGATATGATCGGGTAGCTAAGGGGTAAGCTGAGTGACAGTGACAATTTTCATTGTTGAGACTTCAAATTTATTGCAGTTATAGATAAATAAGGCACGGACAACATATATGAACTAGAAGGAATTACTTTTGATGGTTTAAATTATATTTAATATAACTCAGCACTATACAGTATACCCCATATCTAGGGGTAAATGGAGGGACACTGCGGGGCACAAAGAGGCAATGGTATATTTTCCATCTGAGGCATGGGATACACCGATACTCGTGCATGTCATCTTCAATCCACCCTGCACAATCTTCATGGGCCCACTTCTCATTCTTTAAATACCTTACCCAGTCATCTGACTTTTGTTGTAGATGAGTAGGTCTCTGCAAAGAAGGCAAGGCATTCCATTCTCATCTTCGGTAGAGCTGTTTGTCTTAGACGCCTTCAGGCACTTCTGACACTTTTTTTTGTAGTCTACACCCGGAGTCCTCCAACAATTTTGTTAACTTCTCGAGAAGATGCTTCTGTTGCACTGAGTTCACTTTTGTAGGGTGACCTCGTGATCACTGCCTATTTTCTTCTTCACTTGGTTGACGGTAGCTTCTCGGAATGAGAAACACTCTCCGGTGATACAGTGAATGAATATTGAGTCTGCACATCAGTCCATGGACTAGGATGTGGAGTAGACGCAGTAACGGAACCTTTTGTGTTCCGGGAATATGGCATTATTCTTCTGTTGTATCTGATGGAGCATATTCCTTTCGCCAAATTCATTTGCCTTAAGCATAGGTCATTCCACATTTTTCCTATTCTAGTATATTCAAGTCCAAACATCTGAATTATTTGGTGCTAGGGTTCCTCTCTTCCCAGAGAACTCTTGAGCCATGTCTTAATTTCCTGGCCATGTAAATCGCTTACTGATCCCATCTCACATGAAAATATACTTCCTCAATAAGAGACAGTTACTCAAATTGTTAATGACAAAAATAAGCTAAAAAAATCTAAAAATTGCCGAAAAATAAATGTAAACCCTATAAGTAATTATTAAATTGTAGTTATTGAAGGTATGTGCAAAAGTAGTGTACCGTTAAAAGCACACACTCCTAACCTCATACGTATACGTTATATGTATCAAAGTCATGGGGTAATATCAGTTAATTCCGGTTTTACACCATTGATTCTACACGGTTTTACCCCAATGAAAGCTTATCTGCAATATTCCTTCTGCATTAAGAGGGAAAGTGAAGAATCGTTCAAATTCAAACGGCTCTAAACACTATGGGACTTAACATCTGAAGTCATCAGTCCCCTAGACTTAGAACTACTTAAACCTAACTAACCAAAGGACATCACACATATCCATGTCCGAGGCAGGATTCGAACCTACGACCGCAGCAGCAACGCGGTTCCGGACTGAAGCGCCTAGAACCGCTCGTCCACTAGGCCCGGCGTATTAGTATACATTATATAATTTTTGTCTCACTGTCAAATTATTTATTTCACTTATTGTCTTATTGAATAATTTGTGCCTTGCCACATATATGAATTTCGTTTGGTAGTTGTAAGGGAAACGTTTTTACATTGATTTCAACGGGTTGTTTCATCGTAAGCTAGCGATTACGGCCGCGTTTAAATGTAGTAGGATTCCAGGCGTTTTCGTTATGCACACAGTTTCTTTACCATGATTTTGCTGGTTTCACAGGGACTCCCTGCAGCACTCGATATGGCGTGCGAGTGAAAAGAACAAGTTACCTTGCCTGGCCAGGAAGCACTCGTAGAGGCGATGGTTAATCGAAAAACACCGGCTTTTTGCAGTGTGAGGGTTCCTGGTCTTACACTCATACCCAATTATAACCTAGCTTCCCCTACACTGACGTCGACGGGACGCAGAGCTCTAACTTTTCTTCTTTCCATCGCTGAAAGAGTCTGGGAATGAGCTGTAAAAATATTAAAAATGGCAGGTATTAGTTTCGAACGCATGACTCATAGGGGCGGATTTGAGAGTGGGGATGACTAGTGTAAAAAAAGAACTGAGTAACGTCATGTAATCAATTAGTATAAAATATTTTTAATAGGTTCGTAGTAGACAACTGCCCTCATGGCACTGGTAAACAGGACAATACCTCGCAATATTATTTCAGTTACCGTCCTACAGACTAAGCGCTCCGTCAAACAAGTTGCCTGAAAGACTTTCCGGTTGAACGCTTCCACGTATCTCTGAGGACTATGGGACTCAACTGCTGTGGTCGTTAGTCCCCTAGAACTTAGAACTACTTAAACCTAACTAACCTAAGGACATCACACACATCCATGCCCGAGGCAGGATTCGAACCTGCGACCGTAGCAGTCGCACGGTTCCGGACTGCGCGCCTAGAATCGCGAGACCACCGCGGCCGGCTATTTCAGCTTAGTCTGTCGTTTGCTTTCACGTCGGTTGCTGGTACAAGGTCCTCTTGGGGTAAAGGGCCTTCCACACCTTCAGTATAACTGTGCAGTTATGCGTAAGAATCAAAATCTGTACAGTTACCTGAACCGAAGCTACGTAGACTACATTTAGTTTCCTCCCTCAGTCCTGTTCTTAGTTCTGGCGTTCGGAACAGAGTTCGAAACGGCAGAGTGATGACGGCTGACAGAAAAAGGAGACCGGAGTTTGTTGTGTAGTAGCAGCTGCGCTGCTTTTTTAATTTTTTGCGAAAAGCTGCTCGGAGGCTGTTTATCTTCCTCACTACACTATCGCAAGCCAAGCATGGCTCCATAAATTTCAGTTTCCTCTTAATACATGGCATGCGACCGCCGTTATTTATTTATTTTTACGCCATTAGAGTATGAGGCTAATTCTACACGATGAAAATTATTTAAATCGACAAACTCTGCACGGAACATCGAAAGACATATTTTTGTCCAGTCTTATATTTTCCTGTGAAGATTTCTTTAAACCGATAGAGGGAGTTTCCTCTGGATGAAAATTGATTATGCCAACAAACTCTAGAAGGCTGCATGGGGCAATGAAAGCAATTTTCCCTATGAGGACAAAAAGTAGCACAAACAAGTTTTGATTCTTTATTACCACAACACAACAATATTAACACAACACAGTTAGTTCAGTTACAGTAGATTCAAATTTGCCTCCATTAACATGTAACCTAGGTTAAAAATGGCTCTAAGCATTTTGGGACTTAACATCTGAGGTCATCGGTAAACCTAACTAACCTAAGGACATCACACACATCCATGCCCGTGGCAGGATTCGAACCTGCGACCTAGGCAGCCGTGTGGTTCCAGACTGAAGCGCCTTGAACCACTCGGTCACATCGGCCAGCTACCTAGGTTGCAGCAGTGGGTCACGTTCTTCTAACAGGGTCAAAGGCGCAAGTGTTTCCTTTATTCCTAATGCTGCTGATACTATCCTTTTCTGATTCAATGGGACGTTTTTAAATAAGGTTGCACATCTCTCGGCACACAAAAAATATCCAGAGGGGTCAAATCAAGGAATCGAGTAGGGCATGGTACAGGGTCAACACTGGCAAACCACTTTTATGGAAACTGTCAATTCAAGAATCGACGCACAAGACGACTGTTATACGGAGGCTCCCCATCATGCCGGAACCACATGCGCTGTCTTATAGTGAGTGACACGTCATTCAGTGCTCTGGCTAGGAAACTGCAATAATGTAAGGAGATTAGAATTTAACGTTTACGGTAACGCACTGCATTGTGTACTAGTGAAACATAGACTGTGGGAAAAACGGAACAGAAGAGAATCGAAGTATTTGAGATGTAGTGCTACAGACGAATGTTGAAAATTAGGTGGGCTGATAAGGTGATGAATGAGGAGGTCTCCGCAGAATCGAAGACGAAAGGAATAAGTGGAAAACACTGACAAAGAGAATTGACAGAATAATATGTTTCAAATGGCTCTGAGCACTATGGGACTTAACATCTGAGGTCATCAGTCCCCTAGAACTTACAACTACTTAAACCTAACTAACCTAAGGACATCACACACATCCATGCCCGAGGCAGGATTCGAACCTGCGACCGTAGCAGTCCCGCGGTTCCGGACTGAAGCGCCTAGAATCGCACGGCTACCGCGGCCTGCGGACAGAATAACAGGACATGTGTTAAAGACATCAGTGAATGACTTCTATGGTACTAAAGAGAGCTGTAGAGAGGAAAAACTGTAAAGGAAGATAGAGATTGGAATACATGCAGCAAATAATTGAGGACGTATGTTGCAAGTGCTACTCTGAGACGAAGAGGTTAAAAAAAAAAATATATGCATGTCATACAGCGGCCCAGGTAGGAGATATGACCCAACTAAAAAGTCAACGACAACATCTACCCAAACATTCACATAGAATTGCAATTGATGAGCGAGAGTAAATGTGGCACGTAGATTAACATCACTCAAAATATGCGAATTGTGGATGTTGCAGACCCCATTACTCTGTAAACAGCACAGAGAATGGAAATGTAGAATTCATTTGACACTGTTCTAGGTTGGCTTACCACTGCGAAATCTGTGCTCTGAGTGGATAATCGTCTGGTTCCAAGTTGAGCATACGCTGTATGAGAAGTGGAATAACAATTGCTTGTGAAAGACGTTTCTTAATTTATCTCTAATTTGTCCCCAGGTTACGCGCAATTGCACGAGTGCTCAAAACGATTTCGTCCCCTACCGAAGTAAAAAAATGCTCGCTGGTAATTATGACACTAGAGAATCTTCCAGAATATGTCGATTTACAAAATTTTCGCCCGATGTTTAGGAAGATAAGGAAGGTCATCAATAAAAGTCAAAATTGCATCTTTCCTTTTTCATGGGACTCGGAATGACAACAGGATGATGTCTGCGTTACTGGCAACGACAATACTGTGCGAAATGCACGACTACCGGAGAGAGTTGCGCAGTTTATCGTCGCAAAAGACGAGGCTCTCGCACAGGCGAACGGCCTTCTTGAACTGCAGCTGGCTCCGGCATTCGTGCAGTTTGTTGCTCAGACATAATGTCTGTCACCCGTGATAAACTGAGCAGTTAAGATGAAGCTGTGGAAACTCGTAGAAGCTCCTTCCTGCTCTATCGACAGGATCGGAGTCCAGGTCGGCGCTGGTCCCGCTAGCCTTGGTGTACCGTATCCGCGGTCCTCGCAGTAAGCGTGAGGGCAAAAAGCTCGTGCCCGACTGTCTCGCCGCTACAAGTCAAGTAACAGCGGTGCACAAACTGCACATCCTGGGAGGCAGTGTGTCGCGCTCCCCGCATGTTCCAGCACACGTAACGGCCTGCGTCCGGCTAGGAGATTTCCGGGAGTCATAGGCGTCCGCAAGAGGCGTGGAGAGAGGTGGGGGCGGGGGGGGGGGGGGGGGGGGGGAGAAGCAAGAAGGGGCACTACCCCTCTAGAGTCTGGTGTACAGAGTGAGTGTTTATTGCTGAGGAAGAGAGAGGGGAGGTACTAGCTAATATCTGACTGTACTCGGAGGTAATGGCTTCAGAAAGGTATTACAACGATGGTGACTGATCTAACTTCAAATCTAGCAATAATTCCTGTCTATACACCTGAAGCTGAATCACTTCCTGTCTTAAGATACTCAACAGTTTTAGCTTTTTAACTTGAAACCACTACTTTTATATGTACATCACTGTATAAAGTATCTCACTGAATCGTCTTACTAAAAATGAAATTTTCATAGTGGCATTTAACGTCACTCACACACTTTGTTCAACTTACCTTCTCAGCAAGAGGGATAACGAGTCAAAAATAAAACCTACTTTGACAAAATACCTGATACTAGTCGCTCCAAAAAATGGAAACTGTCTGAACTAATTCTGTAGAATTCATGGAATTTGTGTTCACGTTGAAAAAGCTAACCGCAGTCGAAATACGTTTGATATTAATTAGTACTGTACACTCGCACGCAGTATTTTCTTTTCTTTTTCAGTTTTCTTGAGCTTCCAAGTGATGATACACCACCGTAACATCCTCTTCAGATGAGTTCATGATTAGAACTGAGCCAGAAATATGATGCGTCCTGCCTTGTTGCTCGTCGTAGCGCAGGCCGAATCACGTATAGTACCGCATAGGGCATCATCATACCAGTGGGATCACGAAAGTTGCATCGATAAACGTCGCGTCGCGAGACGTTTATTGCAACGTGCCGTCTCAGTGTGAACAGCCTCTTAACTGAATCGGAACGAACGATGCGTTCACAAATGGGACACTGATACTTTTCACAGATTTTGTATGGTTATCCAACAGACAGTTATAACACGGTTCCTATTAGGGCTGTTGACAAAATATCGATATCTTTTCCGAAAATTTCGAAATACATCAGTGATACGTTTCCCATCAATGAACCGATATACCAAAAGGCAACATCGAGTGCCGATATTTTTATTTTATATTATGTTTTTTCGCAATTTTCGGTAAATATTTGAAATTGTCCTTTTGAAATCGTAGTGGAGCACAATTTTATTTTTACTGTGACAAGGAGTCTTACTTCTTTTTTTAGCGTTTATCACGTCTAATCTTTCTCTTTGACTCTGTCAAACAAGTGTATGTGACACAAAACAAGAAGTGTGATTCCGCTGGGGAGGGGGAGTGGCAGTGTGAATGGTGTAAGATTTATGTTGTGAGGAAATAGCACAATAGTTGCGTTAAAAAAAAGAAAAAAAAGAAAAATTTAACGCAACTATTGTGCTGTTTCTTTACATCGCCATTCTTCAAAAACAATTGCTGAAAGTGATGAACAATACTTTAAATGACAAGAATCGTCTTTATGATGGGCGGAAACGGAAACTGCAACTTTAAACTTCACCAAGCTATTTTGACACTACAACTGCTAGGTCGTTGGCGTTGGCAGAAAGGGAAAAGCAGACATGAAGCGTTTCGGATAAATCCGATAAGTGACGAACCCGAACGACAGACCCCTCGGACACACTTTATTGTCCCACTTACGTGCAGTTACCATTGTTAGCGAAGTGGTTATAGCGCAATGTGAATGTGCATCGATTTCATTTCAGTTCTTGCACTAGAGGAGATAGGAAGATTGCTAGCTTGTTGATGTGCAGAACATCTAATAATAGCCGGCTTTTGTGGCCGTGCGGTTCTAGGCACTTCAGTCCGGAACGGCGTGACTGCTGCGGTCGCAGGTTCGAATCCTGCCTCGGGCATGGATGTGTGTGATGTCCTTAGGTTAGTTAGGTTTAAGTAGTTCTAAGTTCTAGGGGATCGATGATCTCAGATGTTGAGTCCCATAGTGCTCAGAGCCATCTAATAATAAATCTGTTGTGGTTGGCAGGAGAGCCAACACCGTGTTACTAGAGGAGGCCGAAAGGCACGCGATTTAGCTCACGCAGGCTGGCGTGAGGTCTGGAACAGGACAAGGAAATTAGAATTTAGAAAAACGGACGTAGCTGGTGGAATACTTAACTTTAATCCATTAATGACGAACATCGCTCGTGACAGTACATGATTCATAATATCAATAGTAACTGATAATGGCGCCTTGCTAGGTCATAGCAAATAACGTAGCTGAAGGCTTTGCTAACTATCGTCTCGGCAAATGAGAGCGTAGAAGTCAGTGAACCATCGCTAGCAAAGTCGGCTGTACAACTGGGGCGAGTGCTAGGAAGTCTCTCTAGACCTGCCGTGTGGCGGCGCTCGGTCTGCAATCACTGATAGTGGCGACACGCGGGTCCGACGTATACTACCGGACTGCGGCCGATTTAAAGGCTACCACCTAGCAAGTGTGGTGTCTGGCGGTGACACCACATTCCTCCCCCGCAAATCGGCGTACGGTTGTGGCATAAGGCTTCCGCCCGCCGTGGGGAGGACCCGATGTTGACGTATGTGACGAGGTGGGGAGCCTAACAACAGGCGAGGCTGTGCCACCCGTACCCTGCCATTCGGACCGCGGGCAGCTAGGAAACGCCTGAAAACCTGCTCCAGGGTGCACGCCAACATGCGGTGTATACGCCCGTAGAGAGACAGGAGGGGCCGAAGGGTCGACCTCCATCGGGCCGGGGCACCCGACGGGCGAAGACGACATATGGTCCGAAGCGGGCAAGAGTTCCATGTCGGAGGACAATTGGTCATGGGAAGCGATCGGCGCTGCGTGACCCAGGGAGGCGCCCGGCGGTTGCAGCGACGCGTCCACTGCGGGCGTCGCCGGCGGGAGAACAGGCGGTGGCGGCGGCGGCGGCGGCGGTGGCGGCGGCGCGTCGCCATGGGGCAAAATGGAAGGCAGCGTCGGTAACACCTGGGGCTGAGGCGAGCCAGTAGATGGGTCCCCGGGGCGCTGACCGGACGGCACCGTCGCTGAAAGCAGACGGCGAGCTGCAGAGCCCGTGCGACGACACAGGCGCAGCTGATTGAGATGCCGACGCACCTCACCAGAGGCCCCCAAAACCAGATACATAGCGCGTCCGAGGCAGCGAAGAATGCGCCCTTCGAGCCAACGCCGTGAACCTCGATAGTGGCGATAGTAGACAACGTCGCCTGGAGCAAAAGCAGGTGTCTGCTGCTGCACAGGAACCTGATGCGGCGGATGTAGCAAAGACATCAAGGTTCGATGATGACGACCGTGGAGTAACTCAGCCGGCGAGAGACCATCTCGGGGCTGAGAGCGATACGAGGACAAAAATAGCAATAACGCGTCCTCCCGAGAATGCGACCCTTTCAACTTCAACATCTGTGACTTGAAAGTCCTGACCAATCGTTCAGCGGCACCGTTTGACTGTGGCGAAAACGGCGCGGACGTCAGATGTTGAATACCACTGGCCTTGCAGAAAGACTGATTTTCTGCGGACATGAATTGTGGGCCATTGTCGGAAACAATAGTCTGTGGAAGACCTTCAATGCAAAAGATAGCGGATAACGCTTGGATGGTGGCAGATGACGCCGTGGAAGACATCCGGACAACAAAAGGAGAATTACTGAATGAATCTACCACAACCAACCATCGAGCATTCCAGAATGGACCAGCAAAATCGATGTGTAAGCGTTGCCAAGGGGAAGTGGCTTTTGGCCATGCAAAGAATTTCTGCGGTGGTGCTGATTGCTGTTCGGCACACACCATGCAAGAAGAGCAAATATTCGTAATCACGGCACCGATTCCGAACCAAGTACAGTGCTGACGAGCAAGTTGTTTCGTTCTCACTATGCCCCAATGTCCTGCTGGAAGACAGAGGACTGTAACGAACGTGGTACCACGACCCTGGACTGATCATTATAAGAACGCAACAGCAAAACACCACGTCGAACAAAAAGTCTCTCCTTGTGAGCAAAAAATCGGCGAACCAACAGGTCCCCGATCCGTGACTTTGACAAGGGCCATTGCGTAGCAACAAAACGCAGAACGGTAGCAAGGACGACGAAAATCAATCGGAAACGATTCCACCACGTCATCGGTTTCCGCATCAATGAACATGCAACCAAGTTCGGAGGAATCGAATGCCCTATCCTCTGCAACAAGCAAGCGGGACAACGCATCGGCGTTTCCGTGCTTAGCAGTGGACCGATACAAGATATCGTAGCGGTACTGCGAGAGGAAAATAGACCAGCGAATGAATTTCTGCGCTGTACGTGGAGGTACATGCTTGGCCGGATGAAAAAGCGATGTCAAAGGTTTGTGGTCTGTGATTATGGTAAAGTGACGACCATACAAGAAATCAAAGTGACGACCATACAAGAAATCATGAAACTTTGTAACACCAAATACGAGAGCCAATTCTTCTTTCTCGATCTGTGAATAATTTCTTTGAGCAGACGAGAGTAATTTGGACGCAAAGGCAATAGGGCGATCGTGCGATCCATCTTTGTGCGCAAGCACAGCGCCGATCCCGAAATCCGATGCATCCACCATCAACAAAAGGGGCTTCTGGGGATCGAATGGCGAAGGCAAGTATAGGAAAGCAACGCCGATTTCAACTGGCGAAAGGTGCGTTCGCATTCCGTCGTCCAGACGAACGTAACACCCCTACGGCGTAAGCGATGAAGCGGAGCTGAAATGGAAGCGACATGCGGCATATATTTATTATAATAGTTGATTTTTCCCAGCACACTCTGTAGATGCTTCAAATTCTGCGGCGAAGGCAAGTCTTGTATGGCACGGAGGTGCGTTGGACTGGGATGTATGCCTTGGGCTTTGAGTACATGTCCCAAGTATGGCAAATTCCGAGCAAAAAACACACATTTATCCTTCCGCAAGCGAAGACCATTTTGTCGCCAAGACCTGCAATAATGTTCTGAGATTCGACAAACGTACTTCTTCCGTCTTTCCGGAGATGACAATATCGTCCAGATAATTAGCTGCAGTAGGGACCGACGCACAAACAGTTTGTAGATATTGCTGAAACAATGCAGGGGCGTTATGACACCCGAATGGCAGTCGTTTGAATCGATACAAACCAAGATGCGTGTTAACCACCAAAACGCGCTGGGATTCTTCGTCCACCGGTATTTGCAAGTACGCATCTGCTAGTTTGTCAAAAAGATCTTCCGGGCGGGGTAAAGGAAAAGTTGCAATCACTAGTTGTGGATTCACTGTTGCCTTGAAGTTCACACAAAGTCTCAACTTTCCGGAAGGATTTGGCAAAATTACTAAGGGTGATACCCAGAGAGAAGCCTGCACACGTTCAATTACCCCTTGTGATTCCAAATCGTGTAATGTTTTTGCGACCTCATCACGCAATGCGTGGGGAACATTGCGCGCTCTGAAAAATTTCGGTTGCGCGTTTACTTTCAGTTCCAAACGTGCTTTATAGTTCTTAGCGCAACCGAGGCCCGGTGCAAAAATGTCTGCAAATTCTTCACATAGACGAGAAAAACTGTCTGAAGGCACCGTCTGGTTCACTGATAGGACCTGATTTACTATAGACAAGTTAAACAACTGAAATAAATCGAAACCAAACAAGTTCACTGCAGAAGGAGAACGAAGGACGTAAAATGACACAAGTTTTATTTGTCCTTTGTATGCTGCAAGAAGGCTGCACTGTCCTAACACAGGGATCTTTTGACGCGAATAGCTAGTTAACATAACCTTTGCGGCACGCAACGGAGGTGTACCCAGCAGTTTGTAAGTGTCTTGATTGATCAGTGAAACTGCAGCTCCGGTATCGAGCTGGAATGGTATCACTTTGCAGTTAATGGCCAAGTCTGCAAAAACTTTATTGTCCTGCTGACGACAAGAGCGACTGTCTCGTGCAACGTGAACTGACACTGGTACATAATCACTTGCGACTTGACGGGGAGTTCCGGCGATGTCGACGCACACTATTTTTGGGACGAACACAATCACTGTTAGAGAGAGTGGCACTGTGCGGAGTGGAATGAACTACATGAATTTCCATGGGCGAAGTATCGCGAGCCTGAGTACCCTTGGTTCGATTCCGATCCCGGCGCGAAACAAAGGGCCTGGAACGGTTTTGAGCTTCCGATCTGAGCTTTTTCTGGCAAACACTCTGAACATGTCCTTTTTTATTACAATAAAAGCAAATAGCTTGGAGTGACGGGTAATTCTCACGCGAATATTTAGTAGCACACCGCGGGCATTATTTGACATCTGCATTTGCTTGCCGGCGCGGCACACGTGGCTGAGAGCCTGACGGCAGCGGCGCGGCCGGGCGCGAGGGCTGTTTTACTGCTCCGTGCAACTCGCCCGGCGGGCCGGTTAACCTGACACACTGCTGGCGAAGTTTCAAATGATTCCTGAGCAAAGGCAAGTGTGTCCTGCCGATCCAATATGTCCATCACTTGTTGAAGGGAGGGATTTACGAGTTTCAAAATCTGTTCCCATATACGAACATCAGAAACGTTCTGTGCAATTGCATCACGTACCATAGTATCTGAATAAGGGAGTCCACATTGACACTCAAAAGCACAATCCCTAGTAAGGTCTTGCAAGGTTGCAACCCACTCCCGATTAGTCTGACCTGCCGTACGTTTTGTACGAAAGAAGGTATACCGTTTCGCAACTACATTGACTGATTCTTTGAAATATGCATCTAAGGCAGACAAAATTTCTTCATAGGACAGAGTTGCTACGTCGCGTCGGAGAAATAATTTGACTATCACACGGTACGTATTCACGCCGACCGAAGACAACAAAAATGGCTGCCGCTCGTTACATTGAATTCCGTAGGCGGCGAGATGGAATCCAAATGGGCGTGACCACTCCGTCCAGCTTTCCAGCGCAGCATCAAAAGGTCGAAAAGTGGGTGCAACAGCGTGTTGTGGCTGCGTTAGTGGTGGAGCGGCGGCTGCCGCATAGTTTTGCATTGCACGTTGACCCTGGACGAGCTGTCCAAGGGAATCCAGTGACGCCTGCGTCTGCTGATTCTGTAAGCGATAAAATTCGGACAGTACATCTGGAGATTGTGGCGAAGCCATTACACAAGTAAATCAGGGCAATATCGATAAGAACACGGTTTTGCCTAGTCGCCAATGTTATGGTTGGCAGGAGAGCCAACACCGTGTTACTAGAGGAGGCCGAAAGGCACGCGATCTAGCTCACGCAGGCTGGCGTGAGGTCTGGAACAGGACAAGGAAATTAGAATTTAGAAAAACGGACGTAGCTGGTGGAATACTTAACTTTAATCCATTAATGACGAACATCGTTCGTGACAGTACATGATTCATAATATCAATAGTAACTGATAATGGCGCCTTGCTAGGTCGTAGCAAATAACGTAGCTGAAGGCTATGCTAACTATCGTCTCGGCAAATGAGAGCGTAGAAGTCAGTGAACCATCGCTAGCAAAGTCGGCTGTACAACTGGGGCGAGTGCTAGGAAGTCTCTCTAGACCTGCCGTGTGGCGGCGCTCGGTCTGCAATCACTGATAGTGGCGACACGCGGGTCCGACGTATACTACCGGACCGCGGCCGATTTAAAGGTTACCACCTAGCAAGTGTGGTGTCTGGCGGTGACACCACAAAATCATTACCTAAATATACAGCTGTAACACCAGCAGTATATTTACAATATGTAAGTAGGCTGTTTAGGTTTCTTATATTGGTAACGCCACGTAGCGCTCTGTATAAAAATCGCTGGCTCTGCTGTGTGCAGTCTGTGGCTGGTTGGCATTGTTGTAATACTCGCCATTTTAGCGTTGGGCAGATGGATGTGAACAGCACGTAGCGTTGCGCAGTTGGAGGTGAGCCGCCAGCAGTGGTGGATGTGGGGAGAGAGATGGCGGAGTTTTGAAATTTGTAAGAATGGATGTCATGAACTGCTATACATATTATGACTATTAAGGTAAATACATTGTCTGTTCTCTATTAAAATCTTTCATTTCCTAACTATCCCTATCAGTAGTTAATGCCTTCCATAGTTTGAATCTTTTATTTAGCCGGCAGTAGTGGCGCTCGCTGTATTGCAGTAGTTCGAGTAACGAAGATTTTTGTGAGGTAAGTGACTTGTGAAACGTATAGGTTAATGTTAGTCAGGGCCATTCTCTTGTAGGGATTTTTGAAAGTCAGATTGCATTGCGCTAAAAATATTGTGTGCCAGTTTAAGCACAGTCATATATAATTGTTCTAAGGTTACGTTTCATTTTGTACCTTTGTAATTGTATTCTTATGTTGTAAATTTATAATTGTATAGACACCAGTTCCTCAAATTAAGTTACATTTCACTGCACACGTTTCTGTTGGTCATACTATATGCACAATATGTGAGAAGTAGGGACTGATAATGTTTGCACGTGTGTTAATAATTCAGCAAGGGACTGGTTAACAGCATTGCTGGTTCTAAGGACAATTCCAAAAACTTTATGAGTACACAAGTGGTGGTTATGGACTTGCTATATTTTCCGCAAGACTCTTTGATGGTGATTGTGCACCTGCACAGTCGCAACAGATGGCTGCTGGCCATCTCTACAAGGACTACAGTGGGTCTACACCTTTGATGACTCACCAATACCATTATTTCTACAAGGACCACAGTGGGTCTGCACCTTTGATGACCCACCAATACCATTATTTCTACAAGGACTGTAGTGGGTCTGCATCTTTGATGGCCCACCAATACCATTATTTCTACAAGGACTGCAGTGGGTCTGCATATTTGATGGCCCACCGATACCACACTCTCTACCAAGACTATAGTGGGTCTGCTCTGTGATGACCTACCTACCAATATTCTTCAACTTCGACTGACTCTGCTGTGGGTTTGCTCTGTTGTGGCCTATTACCTGTCTGCATGTCAAGAGTCAGCACTGTCTTTCCGTTGGAAGGACAACACTACTTCTTCAAGACTGCATGGAAATCCACTACTTCAGTGTGCATTTTCTTTTACTGCTCAACCTTTGACTGTGATGAACGATCAGGACTGTCTTTATGCGACTGTGAGAAAATTTTAGCTTTTGACCAACATTGTATCAATAAGTGTGTGCATTTGATATCTTTGTTATTGTAATTATGAAAAATTTTATCAACTCATTATTGGCCACTGCCCAAAACAATTTGTTAAATTATTGTGGGGAGCATGGGTGCTATGTAAGTAGGCTGTTTAGGTTTTTTTTATATTGGTAACGCCACGTAGCTCTCTGTATGAAAATCGCTGGCTCTGCTGTGTGCAGTCTGTGGCTGGTTGGCATTGTTGTAATACTCGCCATTGTAGCGTTGGGCAGATGGATGTGAACAGCACGTAGCCTTGCGCAGTTGGAGGTGAGCCGCCAGCAGTGGTGGATGTGGGGAGAGAGATGGCGGAGTTTTGAAATTTGTAAGAATGGATGTCATGAATTGCTATACATATTATGACTATTAAGGTAAATACATTGTCTGTTCTCTATTAAAATCTTTCATTTCCTAACTATCCCTATCAGTAGTTAATGCATTCTGTAGTTTGAATCTTTTATTTAGCCGGCAGTAGTGGCGCTCGCTGTATTGCGGTAGTTCGAGTAACGAAGATTTTTGTGAGGTAAGTGATTTGTGAAACGTATAGGTTAATGTTATTCAGGGCCATTCTCTTGTAGGGATTTTTGAAAGTCAGATTGCATTGCGCTAAAAATATTGTGTGCCAGTTTAAGCACAGTCATGTATAATTGTTCTAAGGGGACGTTTCAAATATGCCGTCGATGTTTTTCCTCTGTCGATATGCCGATACTTTTTACGAAATATCGAGACTTGATAAGCATTATGATACATATAGATACATCGGATCCCCGATATTTTTAAAAACATCAACAGTCCTAGTTACTATACTATCAGAAAGCTAAGAGGAATTGTATTTCCACAATTACTGTAACGAAGGAGCAAGACAAATTTTAATATTACTCTCTCTAACATCTACCATAGCTTGGCTAATAATAGTAGTGTTCAAAGTTATTTGATCGAGTACATAAAGCGTGTATAAGTGGCCGCTCAAGTATTACTCTTTTGAGAACTTTGGATGTGTGGGCGATATTCGCCCAAGTTGCAAAGAAAAAGTTATCGTTACAGTAGCAAAAATTAGAACCGTTTCAGGACCGTATGTAGCCCAAGTGATGTATATTACAATGGGGCCTGATAGCATTAATAACGTGCACACTGGCCATTTATGACTTAAGTAGAAACATTGTGTTAACAGTAAATACTGAAAAAAGAGGTACAGAACTGACCTTTGAGAACAATAAGTTTTGTAAAATTATGGGCAAATGTGCTCCTGTCTTATACTGGCCTCCAGCACAGGCCATTTACGCTTCTGCTGCATAAAAAACTTCTAACACAGTCAATAAGTCTGACAACATACACTGCCGAAAATAGAAATTAGTACACCTTGAAAGACGACGTCGATTTTGATCCGATGACGGCATATGCCACCTGGTGAGTAGATGCAATGGTATTCCGCCAACATATAGCGGTGTGGTGCAGACGTGTGAAACAAACAGGTAATCATGCAGTGGAGATGGACTCGTGCTTTCTACAGCTAAATGAGCGAGTTTGAAAGACGCCAAATTGTGGCCTTTCGAGTTGTGGGACTGTCCTTTCGGAGAATTGCCACACATGTTGGATGAGCTGCCTCAGTTGTGCAACGATGCTGGTTTCAGTGGTCGCGTAAATATTCTCATGAGAGTCTGGACGTCCATGCTGCACAGATGCCAGCCGGTATCGTCGTATAGTAAAGACAGCAGTGGCATATCGTATAGCGACCACAGCACAGATACGAGAGCTTGTGAGCCGAGACGTATCAACATTAACTGTTCCCAACCGGTTATTAGCAATGGGACTGCGGACATACATACCTATAGCCCGTCTTCCACTCAGCCACAGCATCTACATCTACATGGTTACTCTGCAATTCACACTTATGTGCCTGGTAGAGAGTTCATCGAACCATTTTCATACTACTTCTCTACCATTCCACTTTAGAATGGCGCTTGGGAAAAAGGAACACCTAAATCTTTCCGTTCGAGCTCTGATTTCTCTTATTTTATTATGATGATCATTCCTCCCTACGTAGGTGGGTCTCAACAAAATATTTTCGGATTCGGAAGAGAAAGCTGGTGATTGAACTTTCGTAAATAGATCTCTCCGCAAAGAAAACCGCCTTTGTCTCAGTGACTGCCACCCTAACTCGCGTATCATATCAGTGACACTCTCACCCCTATTGCGCAATAACACAAAACGAGCTGCCCTTCTTTGCACTTTTTCGACGTCCTCCGTCAATCCTACCTGGTAAGGATCCCACATCGCGCAGCAGTATTCCAGCAGAGGACGGACAAATGCAATGTAAGCTGTCTCTTTAGTGGGTTTGTCGAATCTTCTAAGTGTTCTGCCAACAAAGCACAGTCTTTGTTTCGCTTTGCCCACAATATTATCTATGTGGTCTTTCCAATTTAAGTTGCCCGTAATTGTAATTCCTAGGTATTTCGTCGAATTGATTGGAGCGATTTATCGTATATCCAAAATTTATCGGATTTCTTTTTACCCATGTGAATGACCTCGCACTTTTCTTTGTTTAGTGCCGATTGCCACTTTTCGCACCATACAGAAATTCTCTCTAGATCATTTTCTAATTGGAATTGATCGTCTAATGATTTTACTAGACGGTAAATTACGGCATTATCTGCAAACAATCTAAGGGGACTGTCAGATTATCACCTAGATCATTTATGTAAATCAGGAACAGCAAGGGGGCCTATGACACTACTTTGCGGAACGCCAGATATCAGTTCTGTTCTACTCGATTTACTGTCTATCACTACGAACCGTGACCTCTCTGAGAGGAAATCACCATTCCAGTCACACAACAGAGACGATACTCCATATGCACACAATTTGATTAATAGTCGCTTGAGAGGAACGGTATCAAAAGCCTTCAGGAAATCTACCAATATGGAATGGATCTGAGATCCCTTGTCAACAGCACCCATAACTTCATGGGAATGAAGAGCTAGCTGTGTTGCAGAAGAACTATATTTTCTGAATACTTGTTGGTTATGTATCAATAAGTAATTTTCTTCAAGATGATTCATAATGCTCCAAAATGCCACTGCAAGTTGAGGTCAGTTGTATGGGTCTGTATTTCAATGGGTTACTCATATTTCCTTTCTTGAATATTGGTGTGACCTGTGCTACTTTCCAGTATTTAGGAACAGACCTTTCGTCAAGTGAGCGGCTGTATATGATTGCTAAGAAAGGCGGTATTGTTTCTGCATATTCTGAAAGGGCGAGCGATCGCTACGGTCGCAGGTTCGAATCCTGCCTCTGGCATGAGTGTTGTTTGATATCCTTAGGTTAGTTAGGTTTAATTAGTTCTAAGTTCTAGGCGACTGATGACCTCAGAAGTTAAGTCGCATAGTGCTCAGAGTCATTTGAACCATTTGAACTCTGAAAGGAACCTGATTCGTATACCATCTGGATCCGAAGACTTGCCTTTATTAATTGATTTGAGTTGTTTCGCAACACCTAAGATATCTATTTTTATCTCACTCATGCTAACAGCTGTTTTGGTTTAGAATTCTGGAATATTTACTTCATCTTCTTTCGTGAAGCAATTACGGAAAACTGTATTTAGTAACTCCGCTTTAGTGGCACAGTCATCGGTAACATTTCCATCGCTATCGCGCAGTGACGGTATTGACTGTGTTTTGCCACTGATGTACTTTACATACGACCAGAATGGGTTTTCCACCATATTTTGAGACAATGTTTCATCGACATTCACGTCTGAATTGGTGCCGGCAGAAGATCACCCGGAAGGCGGAATGGCGCAAGTACGACGTAGACCTGATGAGTGGTGTATCGTAGAGCGCATTAAGTCCAAGCTACAACTGTTGTTCATTTTTCGTGTTTCTGGAGGGAACGCTAATCAGTGGTCGGTACTTGCAGAATATTGTTAGACATGTTCTTTTCCCTTTCTCGCAACAGGAACATGTGTTGTTCCAACTGGATAATGCTTGTCCACACATTACCCTTGAAATTCAGCTTGATCTGCAACACGTGCAGCAACTTCCCTGGCCAGCACGATCTCCACACTTGTTCCCAATCGAGCACATAATCTGGTCGAGCAAGGCATGGAATAACGTATCCCAGGAGAGTATTCGCCATCTATACGATCAACTGGATGCCAGGGTCAGCATCTGCATTGCGGCCCATGGGAGCTACACCACGAATTAGTATGTGGTTCAAATGGCTCTGAGCACTATGGGACTTAAAAATAAATGGTTCAAATGGTTCTGAGAACTATGGGACTTAACATCTATGGTCATCAGTCCCCTAGAACTTAGAGCTACTTAAACCTAATTAACCTAAGGACATCACACACATCCATGCCCCAGGCAGAATTCGAACCTGCGACCTTGGCGGTCACGCGGTTCCAGACTGAAGCGCCTAGAACCACTCAGCCACACTGGCAGGCCAATTACACTACTGGCCATTGAAATTGCTACACCAAGAAGAAATGCCGATGGTAAACGGGTATTCATTGGACACATATATTATACTAGAACTGACATGTGATTACATTTTCACGCAATTTGGGTGCATAGGTCCTGAGAAATTAGTACCCAGAACAACCACCCTTGGCCGTAATAACGGCCTTGATACGCCTGTGCATTGAGTCAAGCAGATATTGGATAGCGTGTATAGGTACAACTGCCCATGCAGCTTCAACACGATACCACAGTTCATCCAGGTAGTGACTGGTGTATTGTGACGAGCCAGTTGCTCGGCCACCATTGACCAGACGTTCTCAATTGTTAAGAGAGCTGGAGAATGGGCTGGCCAGGGCAGCAGTCGAACATTTTTTGTAACCAGAAACGCCCGTAGAGGATCTGCAACATGCGGTCGTGCATTATCCTGCTGAAATGTAGGGTTTCGCAGGGATCGAATGAAGGGTAGAGCCACGGGTCGTAACACATCTGAAATGTAACGTCCACTGTTCAAAGTGTCGTCAATGCGAACAAGAGGTGACCGAGACATGTAACCAATGGCACCCCATACCATCACGCTGGGTGATACGCCAGTATGGTCTTTCACTGTACAAATCAAAGTATTCTATTCGATTAAACTGATATTGGTGGTACAAGCAAGAGATAGTGTGCTCCATGTTTGGCTAACAGAAAGCGGAGCAGTTGTACAATTACGCCAGTTTGGATAAGGGATCATCTTCTGGCTGGTGACAATTAGATCGCTATTGGCCCACCACTGAGCTTATTGTAAAGGATTACCTCTGATCATATATCGAAATATTACAAATAATTATCTGTGTTGATGTTATAAGCATAAGCGTAATATCTAGCTACAAAGGAAAAAAATACATGACATTTTCAGTAAAATTATTGATAGCTTTTCTGTAAATGGACTGTCGCTTGACTTCTAAACACTGTAGTTTATGCAGTTCTTTGTAAGGCAGGATGTGTCTTCGCCAATAACACTGCATCCTCAAAGACAGACAGCTTGTAAAACTAAGTATTCCAAATCTTTAAGTCTACCTGGTTTCAAGAATATAAACTGGAAATCGCATATCTTCTTACGAACTTCAGCAATTTTTGTTTTACATATGACTGATAATTAAATATTAGAGTTAATTTACTCTTAAGCGTACATCTATTAATGTCACATGGAATAAAGTTACGAAACAAAATTTTATAGTTAAAGATCTCTTACACCTTCAAAAAAACCGGAAATAATGATTATTCGTGGCATACATCTTGTGACATCACGTAGACAGCTGTTTAATAAATTAAATGTTCTAACAACGGATTTACTATGTATTTAGTCTCTTAAGGAGTTCGTCTACATCCGTTCATAATTTGAAAATAACAGTTTCGTCCATGAATATGACACTAGGCGTATGATAACGGTGATTAAATTTCTCACCAAGCAGGAACTTAAAGAACGATGCCAAATATGTAGCAAAAATCTACTTACAAGGGGAGGGCATGACGTTGAGATCACAGATTTACTTCAGACTTTGTCACCTTTCGTAGGCCAACAAAAAAACATAACGTGCGAGAAGTAAGATGCACTACTTTGGCAATTTCGAGAAACGCGCAAGAGAAGTTTTACGCGTCTATTACATAACTGATGTATCTGTTCATGGTGGTCAGGTGATAAGCGTTCGTGCCACGAAAGACGAACATGTGTGAGACGATGGTTCGACTGTTGTTCGCCCTTAATTTTTGACCTATATTTTTTTCATCACTGGTTATATTATTTAATTTATGACATTTGAGAGATAACATAATTTAAAAAACCACACATGAAGTTTCAGTGAATTTCATATAATTTGACTACTTACTACTTTAATTAAATGTGATTTTTAGAACAAATGCAGTCATAACTATCGACAAGTAAATGAAGAAATGCGTAGGGTTTTCCTGAAAATGTATACCTGCAGTGATTTGCGAAATCCTTTATACACAGAGGCAGGCACCAGTTGGCAGTTAACCTGCGTAGCGGTGAGACATAGTTAATGAAGCAAGATCGAATAGTCCAGTTGAAAATGTTTTGAATATCACAGAATTTACATTGTAGTTCAAAAATGAAGGTTGGAGTAGGAGTCGAACCTCGAATACGTTCGTCTTACGAAGCTCTAGCACAAACCACTTTTTTTAACTGTATGATTTTGTTCGTTATTGTTCGTTGCATTTGATCGGGGCGGACGTCCCATGACACACGTTGAAGTTTGTAGTTGATTCAGTCACTCAGTATTTTTTTATTACAGAGGACAGCCAGCCGTCTGACCGAACACGCCGAGATACCGTGACGGCTGACCACTTGTTCATCGGGGACTCTAAAACGTCCGGCTTCTACGCACAGGTCCATCAGTTACATAATAGATGCGTATAACTTCCCTTGTAATTTTCTCGTAGTTTCCAGAGCAGTGCAACTTACTGCTTTCACATTATGTTGTTTTGATGGCCTACGAAAAGTCTACAAAGTTTGTAGTAAATCCGTGATCCCAACGGCATGGTCTCCCCTTGTCAGAAAATTCGAGGAACACCTTTTCAAGGCGGAATATACGTATGTTCCTGACAGGAATGAAAGAAGTTCTTTGCTTGTATGTTCCATTCGCAAATGGAGCGATAAGAACCGCACTTATCTCATATGATATATATGAAATATTCTGCACATTTTACAGTGATTTACAGAGCATCGTTGTAGGTGCTCATGTGTTAAAAAAAAACTGCGAACTGTATATCGCAGATTTGACTGACGGTATCATACACCGTCAACCTGTTTCAGTTTCTTTCAACAGCTGGGGATTCTAACTATACCACGTGAGAACAATTCCCAGTCTTTCATGCACATTAACAAGAATTTCAGCAATTAATACACAATCAGCAGCTTTCATGAAGATGGAACAAGACACATAGGTAACTTACATTTATCGAGAAAATACAGAGACACCATTTTCTACTGGGTAATAAATTTGAGTGCCAACAGCCTTGCCGCAGTGGTATTACCGGGCCCCGTCAGATCACCGAACTTAAGCGCTATCGGGCTAGGCTAGCACTTGGATGGGTGACCGTCCGGTCTGCCAAGCACTGTTGGCAAGCGGGGTGCACTCAGCTCTTGTGAGGCCAATTGAGGAAATACTTGATTCTGAAGTAGCGGCTTCAGCCAGGAAAACTTACAACAGCCGGAAGAGCCGTGTGCTGACCACATGCCCCTCCATATCTGTATCCAGCGTGACCTATAGGTTGAGGATGACAAGGCGGCCGGACGGTGCCGTTGGGCCTTCATGACTGTTCGGGCGGATTTTAGTTTAATTTTTAATAAATCCGTACAATAAACTGCCCAATAAGATGACACTGTACTGAATTTGGATGAGAAGATCAGGGATCCAACGAAAAAGTTTAAAGTCACAGAAAATCCTTGTGAAGATGGTGTGTGTTTGGGGGGAAGGGGGTTATGATATGCAGCTTGAGAAGGTTTTTGAATAAAATACTTGAGGCCTTTTGTCGTGCCGTTGCCAGTATTGACTGGCTCTTATTTTGTAGAGGAATTTTCAAAGTACCTTAGGCAAAGGAGCACAATAGGCCCCTACCATTGAAGCTGATGAGACCCAGTTTGGGAAGAAGTAGAGGGGGGGGGGGGGGAGTACATTGTGTTTTGGACCTTGACTCTGGGAGCAGTTGTTTCTGAGGTAATAGTAGGCTTGATATAATTTTTAAGTTGGTGGAAACATGAAAAGCCACCGCTATGTTATGCTTCGTAAGAAATTTTATAACCATTGGATCAACAATGTCAGGTGGATCAGCCGGTTATAAAGTGTTAGACGAAATTGGGTATAGCCGGCAGGTGTAGCCGAGCGGTTCTAGGCGCTTCAGTTTGGAACCGCACTACCGCTATGGTTCGAATCCTGCTGCGGACATAGATGTGTGTGATGTCCTTAGGTTAGTTATGTTTAAGTAGTTCTAAGTTCTAGGGGACCGATGACCTCAGATGTTAAGCCCCATAGTGTTCAGAGCCATTTGAACAATTTTGAATTGGTTATAAGCATTTAGCGGTGAACCATTTTATGGAATTGGAAACAAAGACACTGTGACATATACACATACAATAACGCAGCGTTCGTCAAACTGCGGCGCGAATTAAATATTCGTGTGGTCTGTAGTTCTTAACTGTATTATATAGCAAATAATACGCATTTAGCAACTAACAGCCGAATCCAAAAACGTCGACTAACGTGAAGAGCTTCTTAATAGTGCAGTTTCCCTGTTCACTAATAAACAAAAATACTTGCAGAGACAGTAAAATTTTAAGATTAGTTTATTTTTAATTGTGGTCAATTCGGCCGTGAGCTAAGCGAAGTTGTTTGCTTACCTCAGGGAGTGAGGGGCAAGTAGCGCGGCACTGTGCGGTTAGAGAATGTAAGAAGGGGAACGTTTCGTTGTTTGATTTCAGATACTGACAACCCAAGAGCGTGCGCGACTCGAACCAGTCAGCCCCTACTGGTATAATTTTCACACGGAGGTAACATGGATTAGTGAAAGCGCTTTACAGAGACGGCAACCTTCAAATGCGGTACTTACAGGGTGTTTCAAAAATGACCGGTATATTTGAAACGGCAATAAAAACTAAACGAGGAGCGATAGAAATACACCGTTTTGCAATATGCTTGGGACAACAGTACATTTTCAGGCGGACAAACTTTCGAAATTACAGTAGTTACAATTTTCAACAACAGATGGTTCTGCAAGTGATGTGAAAGATATAGAAGACAACGCAGTCTGTGGGTGCGCCATTCTGTACGTCGTCTTTCTGCTGTAAGCGTGTACTGTTCACAACGTGCAAGTGTGCTGTGGACAACACGGTTTATTCCTTAGAACAGAGGATTTCTCTGGTGTTGGAATTCCACCTCCTAGAACACAGTGTTGTTGCAACAAGACGAAGTTTTCAACGGAGGTTTAATGTAACCAAAGGACCGAAAAGCGATACAATAAAGGATCTGTTTGAAAAATTTCAACGGACTGGGAACGTGACGGATGAACGTGCTGGAAAGGTAGGGCAACCGCGTTCGGCAACCACAGAGGGCAACGCGCAGCTAGTGCAGCAGGTGATCCAACAGCGGCCTCGGGTTTCCGTTCGCCGTGTTTCAGCTGCGCTCCAAATGACGCCAACGTCCACGTATAGTCTCATGCGCCAGAGTTTACACCTTTATCCATACAAAATTCAAACGCGGCAACCCCTCAGCGCCGCTACCATTGCTGCACGAGAGACATTCGCTAACGATATAGTGCACAGGATTGATGACGGCAATATGCATGTGGGCAGCATTTGGTTTACTGACGAAGCTTATTTTTACCTGGACGGCTTCGTCAATAAACAGAACTGGCGCATATGGGGAACCGAAAAGCCCCATGTTGCAGTCCCATCGTCCCTGCATCCTCAAAAAGTATTGGTCTGGGCCGCCATTTCTTCCAAAGGAATCATTGGCCCATTTTTCAGATCCGAAACGATTACTGCAACACGCTATCTGGACATTCTTCGTGAATTTGTGGCGGTACAAACTGCCTTAGACGACACTGCGAACACCTCGTGATTTATGCAGGATGGTGCCCGGCCACATCGCACGGTCGACGTCTTTAATTTCCTGAATGAATATTTCGATGATCGTGTGATTGCCTTGGGCTATCCGAAACATACAGGAGGCGGCGTGGATTGGCCTCCCTATTCGCCAGACATGAACCCCTGTGACTTCTTTCTGTGGGGACACTTGAAAGACCAGGTGTACCGCCAGAATCCAGAAACAATGGAACAGCTGAAGCAGTACATCTCATCTGCATGTGAAGCCATTCCGCCAGACACGTTGTCAAATGTTTCGGGTAATTTCATTCAGAGACTACGCCATATTATTGCTACGCATGGTGGATATGTGGAAAATATCGTACTATAGAGTTTCCCAGACCGCAGCGCCATCTGTTGTTGGCAATTGTAACTACTGTAATTTCGAAAGTTTGTCTGTCTGAAAATGTACTGTTGTCCCAAGCATATTCCAACAAACGGTGTATTTCTATCGCTGCTCGTTTAGGTTGTATTGCCGTTTCAAATATACCGGTTATTTCTGTAACACTCTGTATTTGTAGCAAGGAATGTGAAATTAAATTAAGACTGTTGTAATACAATGTAATGAGCAGAGGAAAAATGACACTAACCTGCGAATTACGACGCCTACGCGTGTATATTGAATACTGTATTTAATATCGGACTTTTTTGTGCCAAAGACGGATCAATGCGAGCAGTGAGAAGTTTACAAAAACAGTACAGATGAAGACAAGACAAAGCTAGAAGATAAATTTCGAGAACATCAGGAAAAACATGAATAAGGAGCTGGCCAAGACAACCAGCAGTAAAGATTTACAAGCTGTCTTACCGAGGACAGCAAGGCAAACATCGACCTTTTTTTTGCAAGTCGAGGCTCAACTGTTACAATTTCACATTAAGTGTCCATACATACATTCCTTTCACAAACTGTTATTACTCTAGAAGTCTATTTTACTTATTTTTGTTGTGTTTTGCAGGTGATCGAAATTGGAAATGACAAAACTATCTGCTTATTTTGGCATGAGGGAAGTGGAAACAGAGGCGTGGTAAAAATAGCAGCTTGTATCTTACAATATCTTGGAGCGTAATTTAAGAACCTTCCTGAGACGAACGTCGCATTTTACTCCGACAGTTGTAGAGGACTACAGAAGAACAAGTAAGTACCAAAAATTCAAATAGTTATTCGCAGAAATAATGTAACAAAATGTCTCTATTGTAAAAATCATATTGATTAAAATCTCCATCTTTATTACAGATATGTGATTGCAGTGATGTGTAAACGGTACAAACGCTAATAATAAAAATAACAGAACAATGAAACTCTGTAAAAAGGATAAAAAGATAATGATTCAGAAATAAATTTAAGTTTTTCCCACACATCTTTTTTGGCTGTATTTGTTATTTTTGACTAATAGTGTCAGAAGAACAATGGCATATTGCCAAAACGACTTCAATAGGGTGAGTGTTGTGCAGTTTAGCAGAAATATTTTTTTTTATTTTGCGAAGAACATTTAGTGTCACAATTAGGCCGATTTTCAATTACACAGATAATTTTACTGTTATTTAATGAAGCTTTTAAAGAATGTCGTTTGGTTTTGTGCGTCTCCTGTGAACTTTTTCATTTTGTCTGTTATGTCGTTGTTCTTCTGGAACGGCGATATAGCCTACAATCTCGTTCCGTTTCCCTGACCTCGAAATAGTGTTAACAGGTGTAGGGGTACAGATCCAGTTTTTCAGCCAGACAGATGGAACAACTCGAAGGACGAAATGCAAAGGTATTAGTATCGTCCTGCTTCTGATGTCAGGTAAAACTGTGTGCAGTGCCTGTATTGCATGTGGTGTTATGTGCGCGTGCTGTGCCTGACTCTGTGTGTGTGTGTGTGTGTGTGTGTGTGTGTGTGTGTGTGTGTGTGTGTGTGTGAGTTTGTTGTAAGCACAGACCAGTAAACCAATATGAGTAAATATCACAACATCTTTTAAGATAGTTGGTCAACATACTTCTAAAGACTCTATACACAATATAAAAAACTTTCTTCAGCCAAATGAGTGTGTAATAATATGGCTATATGTTTGACTTAAATCACTTTTTTACTCTTCATCTCTTTGTCTTAATACGAGATATAATTGCGCAAATTATTTTTGAACAAATAAACCAACTAAGATATGTCCCATGTGTAATTTGTATTGGTTTCCAGGCTTCGACAGAAAAAAGTTATGCACTTAAAAACGATCGAACATTAGTGCTGGTGTACGTTTCGTTTTCTAAAGGGGATGCGTTACTGTTCAGGTAAACTGCGGAGTCTATAAGATACATTTTCGGAACATTTCCTGCGTCTGTTAGAAGAAGCACGGAAAAATTTGAGTGATAGCTGGCGGCTCAACTGGAAACCTTACGTCGGCCTGTGAACTATCGATAAACACCACAAACAGGTGCCTGTTGCGTGGTAACGAAGACGTTTGACGGAGAAGCAGACTAATGATAAAGAGTACCGTATGTAATCACTCCTCGTTACTGACAATCCATCTGCTTTTCATGCTTAAGTGGAAGTCAGTTTAGACAGTCACTAAAGAAGATTCTCAGGAAATGTTGCGTCATTCTCACCAACTTCTTATATATTCCTAACATAATGACTTCACAATACCACATCTGCATAACATGAAAGAAAATAAAATAATTATAAAATATATAGTTTCCTTCTCGTCACTCATGTGAGGTCTCTGTTAAATCACAATCTGCCGCACTCTGATCAATAGCATCCAATCTACACTACTGGCCATTAAAATTGCTACACCAAGAAGAAATACAGATGATAAACGGGTATTCATTGGACAAATATATTATACTAGAACTGACATGTGATTACATTTTCACGCAATTTCGGTGCATAGATCCTACGAAATGAGTACCCAGAAAAACCACCTCTGCCCGTAATAACGGCCTTGATACGCATGGGAATTGAGTCAAACAGAGCTTGGATGGCGTGTACAGGCACAGCTGTCCATGCAGCTTCAACACCATACCACAGTTCATCAAGAGTAGTCACTGGCGTATTGTGACGAGCCAGTTGCTCGGCCACCATTGACCAGATGTTTTTAAATGGTGAGAGATCTGGAGAATGGGCTGGCCAGGGCAGCAGTCGAACATTTTCTGTATCGAGAAAGGCCCGTACAGGACCTGCAACATGCGGTAGTGCATTATCCTGCTGAAACGTAGAGTTTCGCAGGGATCGAACGAAGGGTAGAGCCACGGCTCGTAACACATCTGAAATGTAACGTACATTGTTCAAAGTACCATCAACGCAAACAAAAGGTGACCGAGATGTGTAACCAATGGCACCCCATACCATCACGTTGGGTGATACGCCAGTATGGCGATGACGAATACACGCTTCCAATGTGCGTTCACCGCGATGTCGCCAAACACGGATGCGACCATCATGATGCTGTAAACAGAACCTGGATTCATCCGAAAAGATGACGTTTTGTCATTTGTGCACCCAGGTTTGAGTACACCATCACAGGCGTTCTTGTCGGTGATGCAGCGCCAAGGGTAACCGTAGCCATGGTCTCCGAGCTGAAAATCCATGCTGCTGCAAACGTCGTCGAACAGTTGGTGCAGATGGTTGTTGTCTTGTAAACGTCCCCATCTGTTGACTTAGGGATCGAGACGTGGCTGCACGATCCGTTACAGCCATGCGGATAAGATGCCTGTCATCTCGACTGCTAGTGATACGAGGGCGTTGGAATACAGCACGGCGTTCCTTATTACCCTCCTGAATCCACTAATTCCATATTCTGCTAACAGTCATTGGATCTCGACCAACGCGAGCAGCAATGTCGCGATACGATAAACCGCAATCGCGATAGGCTACAATCCGACCTCTATCAAAGTCGGAAACGTGCTGGTACTCACTTCTCCTCGTTACACGAGGCATCACAACAACGTTTCACCAGGCAACGCCGGTCAACTGCTGTTTGTGTTTGAGAAATCGGTTGCAAACTTTCCTCATGTCAACACGTTGTAGGTGTCACCACCGCGGCCAACCTTGTGTGAATCCTCCGAAAAGCTAATCATTTTCATATCACATTATCTTCTTCCCGTCTGTAGGACTTCAATTTCGTGGTGTAGCCATTTTAATGGCCAGTAGTGTAACTAGCGCTCCGCTAACGCCGCGACTGCAAAGTGACTCCGCAGTCAGTTTCTTGCTCCGCATTGCAAACCAGTGCCGGCACCCCCACAGCTGAGTTGTGTCGTGTCCTAGAAAACAGCTTTCTATTCGTTTAATTTGAAGATGAACATTTAGCTTTGTACGGGAAGTCGATGAACATCTCATTTATACGACTACAAGCTCTCGTGCTACTGAAGGAGAAGTGTGAAGCACAAAGCAGGTGTAAAGTGGGAAAAATTTTCGCATGACATGTGTAGTGGACTATGCATCTATTGTTTAAATTAAAATTACAGATACGTCAATGGAAGCAAATATACAAAAACTGTAAATCAAACCAACAGTATTCTTTTGTGTGAGTAGTAGCCTTTGCTGTTGTTGTGGTCTTCAGTCCTGAGACTGGTTTGATGCAGCTCTCCATGCTACTGACCGAGCGAGGTGGCGCAGTGGTTAGCACACTGGACTCGCATTCGGGAGGACGACGGTTCAATCCCGTCTCCGGCCATCCTGATTGAGGTTTTCCGTGATTTCCCTAAATCGTTTCAGGCAAATGCCGGGATGGTTCCTTTGAAAGGGCACGGCCGATTTCCTTACCAATCCTTTCCTAACCCGAGCTTGCGCTCCGTCTCTAATGACCTCGTTGTCGACGGGACCTTAAACACTAACCACCACCACCATCTCCATGCTACTCTATCCTGTGGAAGCTTCTGCATCTCCCAGTACCTACTGCAACCTACATCCTTTTGAATCTGCTTAGTGTATTCATCTCTTGGTCTCCCTCTACGATTTTTACCCTCCACGCTGCCCTCCAATACTAAATTGGTGATCCCTTGATGCCTCAGAACATTTCCTACCAACCGATCCCTTCTTCTAGTCAAGTTGTGCCACAAACGTCTCTTCTCCCCAATCCTATTCAACACCTCCTCATTAGTTATGTGATCTACCCATCTAACCTTCAGCATTCTTCTGTAGCACCACATTTCAAAAGCTCCTATTCTCTTCTTGTCCAAACTATTTATCGTCCATGTTTCACTTCCATACATGGCCACACTCCATACAAATATTTTCAAAAATGACTTCCTGACACTTAAATCTATATTCGATGTTAACAAATTTCTCTTCTTGAGAAACGCTTTCCTTGCCATTGCTAGTCTACATTTTATATCCTACTTCGACCATCATGTTATTTTGCTCCCCAAATAACAAAACTCCTTTACTACTTTAAGTGTTTTATTTCCTAATCTAATTCCCTCAGCATCACCCCACTTAATTCGACTACACTCCATTATCCTCGTTTTGCTTCTGTTGATGTTCAGCCTTTGCTATTTTGTGAAATTACAGTGTCTACTGGAAACGAACAGTGAAAAGCCAAAAATCTCCGATCCATATAAATACAATGGTGTTCACATACAAATTACTTAATGAGCACTAACCACTACCACCACATCTCAGTGCATACAAATCTCAAGATATTTGTGTTTTCAAAATAAAAGTAACGATGTGTTGTGGCTGAGAAGTCAATTGCACCAAATCACTGTAGCACAGCTTAGTCGTACTATAAAATGCTGTGAGTTTCTATTCTTTCTGTTACATCATCTTGGATGCGACATACAGAATACAGTTTATACCTCTTTGGATGAACGAATGAACTTTTTCCGTTTTCTTGTGCGTGTGTAATAATACAATGAAGAGCCAAATAAACTAGTTTACCTGCATAATATCGTGTAGAGACCCCCGCGAGGAAGCAGAAGTGCCTCAACACGACATGGCATCGACTCGACTAATGTCTGTAATAATACAAGGGTGTGGAGATCTCTAATGAACAGCCCGCTGCATATCATCCCAGATATACCCAATAATGTTCATGTCTGGGTAGTTTGTTGGCCAGCAGAAGCGTTTAAACTCAGAAGAGTGATCCTGGAGCCACTCTGTAGCAATTCAGGACGTTTGGAATGTCGCATTGTCCTGCTGGAATTGCCCGTCAGAATGCACAATGGACATGAAAGGATGCAGTTGATCAGACAGGATGCTTACGTACGTGTCACCTGTCAGAATCGTATCTAGACGTATCAGGAGTCCCATATCACTACATATGCACACGTCCCACACCATTACAGTCTCTACCAGCTAGAACAGTCCCCTGCTGACATGCAGAGTCCGTGGATTCATGAGGTTGTCTCCATGCCCGTAGACGTCCATCTGCTCGATACAATTTGAAACGAGACTCGTCCTACCAGGCAACATGTTTCCAGTCATCAATGGTCCAATGTCGGTGTTGACGGGCCCAGGCGAGGCGTAAAGCTTTGTGTTGTGCAGTCACCAAGGGTACACGAGTGGGCCTTCAGTTCCGAAAGCCCACATCGATGATGTTTCGTTGAATGGTTCGCACGCTGACCCTTGTTGATTGCCCAGCATTGAAATCTGCGGCAGTTTGTGGAAGAGCTGCGCTTCTGTCATGTTGAACGATTCTCTTCAGTCGTCTTTGTTCCCGTTCTTGCTCAATCTTTTTCCAGCCGCAGCGATGTCGGAGATTGATGTTTTACCGGATTCCTGATATTCACGATATACTCGTGAAATGTTCGTACGGGAAAATCCTCACTTTATCGTTACCTCGGAGATGCTGTGTCCCATCGCTCTTACGCCGACTATAACAGCACGTTCAAACTCACTTAAATCTTGATAATGTGTCATTGTAGCAGCGGTAACCGACCTAACACTTATTGACTTGTACAGTCGTTGCAGACCGCAGCGCCGCATTCTGCCTGTTTACATATGTCTGTATTGAATACGCTTGCGTATATCAGTTTTTTTTTGGCGCTTCAGTGTGTAATGAAGCATTGCAGGCGGTATAGTTCTGTGCTTCAGATACTATCAGAGCCTTAATCATGTACAGACCGATCACAGTTTTTTGTCTAACTGCAATATATTGGATAGTGCTGGTGACAGGGACCATCAAGTACGCCAGCTCAGGAGCACCAACTAGTAGAAACTACTTTTGTAGTAACTCTTACTTCTATATTCTAGACTACTTTAGTAAATTATTTTAATAGCAATATACTCTTTTACCGAGTGAGGTGGCGCAGTGGTTAGTACACGGGACGCGCATTCGTGAGGAGAACGGTTCAAACCCCCGTCCGGCCATCCCTACATCTCTTCAGGCAAATGCCAGGATGGTTCCTTTGAAAGGACACGGCCGACTTTCTTCCCCATCCTTCCCTAATCCGATGGGACCGATGACGTCTCTGTTTGGTCCCCTCCCTCGAATCAAACAACAACCAACCAATACACTCTTTGAATAACTGTGGGAGAGATCAATTCCTACTTACTTCTTTAGTTCTATGTAGTAACTCATTTTTACTAAAGAAAAAAGCCATTTCTGCACAGTGTCGGCAAGAATGTTGTTTATCGCAAGCTGCCTATGGATAACTAGAGTTAAAAGACAAAGCACAACGTAAGGTAATTTGGTCCTTTGAAGCGACATCGATGATGACGTGAAACTTTATCCTATAGTCGCGAACCTCGGTTTGCATTCTCTGTCGGGAGCTTATCAGAAGATGCGCCCATGAAAAAAAGGCAGAGAACATGCGGTTGCAGTGAAGGACAGGGGAGCTGTTGGAAAAAATAGACGACCTTCATTCGTTAAAATTGCGTTTAATACGAGAGAAATATAATGCAAAAATATTTTTAACTGAAAGACAAAGCGAAATCATGGAAGAAGAACATAACCATAAAATGAATGTAATGAAGTTCAATTACTAAATGGAGAAAACTTCAGTTCCGGTTCTTCAGACGACGTGCTTGAGAGCTGGTTGGCTGTTTTTACTGTTGCTGAGCGTCAGTGATGTTCAGGATTGTGGAACATCAATATGTTTTGTACAAATAAAACATATTTTATTTGCTTGATATTTTTTCCACTGGTTGATACGTCATTTTAGTATGTCATGTCACGTTTTCGCATGACATAATATTTGTGTTTATTATTTCAGCATCAGCATATTTTGTTTTTCTAATTAACACAATCTAATACATATTTGTATTTCAAAATTATAAAAGTAGACATGCTGTTTTTCTTAGAAAACATCTTTATTGTATAATTTTGCGTACAGCAATGAGCCATAAAATGAAAATATTAATCCTCTGGTGGCAAAAAAAAAAAAAAAAAAAAAAAAAAAAAAAAAAAGCGGGAGAGGAACATTTTAAGTGACGACCCAGTGCCTTATTTATCCATTTAAGAAGGAAAAGTCTTTACACTAATGTTATTTTACTAAGAAATTAGGTACAATTTCAATTAAAATAATGAAATATAATAGGCCCTCTGACAGCCTGGAATGCGACATTAGCTTCCGGCTGAAATGCAAATTGGTCGATGTCATTCACCTTCACAGCATCTGGGTGAAACACATGTACATCTACAATTATGCTCCGCAAGCCACCCAACAGTGTGTGGCGGAGGGCACTTTACGTGCCACTGTCATTACCTCCCTTTCCTGTTCAAGCCGCGTATGGTTCGCGGGAAGAACGACTGCCAGAAAGCCTCAGTGCGCTCTCGAATCTCTCTAATTTTACATTCGTGATCTCCTCGGGAGGTATAAGTAGGGGGAAGCAATATATTCGATACCTCATCCAGAAACGCAACCTCTCGAAACCTGAACAGCAAGCTACACCGCGATGCAGAGCGCCTCTCTTGCAGAG
This sequence comes from Schistocerca gregaria, assembly GCF_023897955.1. NCBI lineage: Eukaryota > Metazoa > Arthropoda > Insecta > Orthoptera > Acrididae > Schistocerca > Schistocerca gregaria. Next base: position 206,766,680 of record NC_064920.1, on the reverse strand, counting down.
TCTGCCACTTAAGTTTGCTAAACATCTCCGTAACGCTATCACGCTTTCCAAGTAACCCTGTGCCGAAACGCGCCGCTCTTCTTTGGATCTTCTCTATCTTCTCTGTCAACCCCATCTGGTACGGATCCCACACTGATGAGTAATACTCAAGCATAGGTCGAACGAGTGTTTTGTAAGCCACCTCCTTTGTTGATGGACTACATTTTCTAAGGACTCTCCCACTGAATCTCAACCTGGCACTCGCCTTAGCAACAATTAATTTTATATGATCATTCCACTTCAAATCGTTCCGTACGCATACTCCCAGATATTTTACAGAAGTAACTGGCACCAGTGTTTGTTCCGCTATCATATAATCATACAATAAAGGATCCTTCTTTCTATGTATTCGCAACACATTACATTTGTCTATGGTAACGGTCAGTTGCCACTCCCAGCACCAAGTGCCTATCCGCTGTAGATCTTCCTGCATTTCGCTGCAATTTTCTAATGCTGCAGCTTCTCTGTATACTACAGCATCATCCGCGAAAAGCCGCATGGAACTGCCGACACTATCTACTAGGTCATTTATATATATTGTGAAAAGCACTGGTCCCATAACACTCGCTTGTGGAACGCCAGAGGTTACTTTAACGTCTGTAGACGTCTCTCCATTGAGAACAACATGCTGTGTTCTGTTTGCTAAAAACTCTTCAATCCAGCCACACTGCTGGTCTGATAATCCGTAGGCTCTTACTTTATCAGGCGACACTGCGGAACATTATCGAATGCCTTCCGGAAGTCAAGGAAAATGGCATCTACCTGGGAGCCTGTATCTAATATTTTCTGGGTCTCGTGAACAAATAAAGGGAGTTGGGTCTCACACAATCGCTGTTTCCGGAATCCATGTTTATTCGTACAGAGTAGATTCTGGCTTTCCAGAAATGACATGATACGCCAGCAAGAAACATGTTCCAACTTATATTCCAAGGCTGTGCAAAATTACAACAACCACAGTAACACTCCCACACTTGTTTCTTATATCGTATGGTTTTGTTAGAATTTGGAAATGTTTCTTCCAAACACGAGAAAATACGCTCTTTTACACAGCTGACAGCAATATGGGTGCTATCGTAGCGCCTTTCAGCTCTTGTGTGAGATCGAAACACAGGAGTCATAAGATGTCTAAAGAGAGCACATCCACGACGTCCAACAAGCAACCCATCAACCCATCATACTGTCATTTTAAATTCTGCTGCAACTCTGCTGTTGTCCCTAAGGGGCGCATCATGTGTGGAGCCCGACGAACGGCTTACCAAACATTTCACATAGACATCGCAAATGATTTTTGCATGGACAGAAAAGTAACTCTTCCGATTTTCGTATGGCTCTGCTTGTGCATGACTTTCGGAAATCCACCAGTTGGCTAGAATTCCCCTCTGTTACTTGATGTATTTTCTTGGTTCTGTGGCATGGACACATACAGTGGCTTTAAGGTAAGTAAACCGTTTATCATACTGTTCCAGCAGGAGTACGATGGATGTTAATGAGACCCCTGCTGCGATCTGATAAGTAGTTTTGCCTTATTTCCTCTTAAGTTAATAACATATAATCGTACTCATTGATGGTGCTCTCCTCCAGTCATAAAGTAAATAAATTTAGTTCGGGAGTAAATGAAAAATTTGCTCCTGTAGTAATTTATTCCTTTAATTCAGTACTCTCGACTAGACGTTGCCGATTTCCTTCTCTCATTAGTAATTTACTACATTAGTTTCACTTACTCTTGGTTGATGCTCGCTACCCCTTAGTTCTCCATTCAAGTAATACAGACACTACTGGTTCCATTGAACTACCGCCTAATAGCCTTCACCTCTAGTAGTTGAAAAATTCACGAGCACATTCTGACTTCAAACGTAATGATTTACTCTGAAATCCAGAATGCATGGATAAAAGTAACCAGCTGGATTCGGAATGTCTCTTGCCGGCAAAGGAGATGTAATTCTTCATCGTTCATTTGTGACTGTGGCGGGAAAACACAGGGTACCTTGCAAATACACGCCTTCACTTATAGTGGCTCGCAAAGGACGTTTACATTCGGACGTAGATGACGACGGTTTCAGCACGAACGCACTTACCGAATGTGTCCTGGGACAACATCAAATGAACGCTTAATCAGTGCCGACTGCACGTTTTTTGGCGCACTAGGCGAGCTGTGTGTGTTCCCCTCCCCACCCTCACAACCCACACTCTCTCACGCCACAATTTATTACAGCTTAGCTGTATTGTAATGTAACATGCTTGAAATGAACAATACAATGATTATAATCCTTAATAAGAAAGTATAAAAATCTACAAGATAAGAACATCAGGACCACTGCAAATTGTTCCCACAGGGGTTTTATTCATTTGTTTATTTATTTATTTTTTTCATCCACCAATGACAGTTTTTGAAAACCACAGTCTTAAATTCTGAAGAAGTAAATTTGAAGATGAAATGTGAAACCGGAACATGCAGTCGTCTATTACCAGAGGTGCAGTAAAAGACACTGGAAGATTTTTTTAATGAAGCAAACGAGTTCTATCGACAGGTTATAGATACTTAACCGATCTTCAGATTTTCATTCCTAGAAATAAGGACAATAAATGATAATTTTAACAGCCATACAACACTTTTCATATTCACCTGGTGTTTTCTAACGTTCTGTTGAATATATTAACGAATTTGGTAGCACGTGAATGGTGCTTGCATAGCTACAAGAGTAACGCCTTATATTATGTGGTTCTGGAGCCAAAACCAAACGGTACAAACAGAGAGAATATATAATTTGAACTGTTTTCTCGATTCAGATCCACTATTTGGTGGCCTGTAAATTTCCGCTTATCGCCTATGCAGTAGAGCCGATTCTGCTTCTTTAATAACGGTCTTGGTATATGCTCCGAGAGTTAAGAACCTCATTTTTTTCGTTGCCGGCTCTTATGAAACATTTGATAGATTACGTATTCCGTCGTATTTGGCGCGAAAGTCGTGACAGATATTTAAGTCCGATATTAGTGGCGAGAAGCGGCCAGCGAGAGTCGATTGGCGTAAGCAGTGTTGCCAACGGCAGACGGTTACCTAACCTGGCCCACGGACAGAAAACAGCTGACGCTAGCGACAGTTCAGCGTTGGGGGTACATAAGATACGGAGCTGTGGAGTTTAAAACAGCGAAGTCTGTTAGTTTCTGCGGCAGTAGTGCGTCGGCATTGCTGTAAGACGTATGAGTGTTGGACATGACTGCTGCAAAGATTATGTTGTTTGTTATAGGTGTGATCTTGTTTGTTACTAATGAAATATCATGTGTACCACGAATGCCTCCAAAACCCCCATATTATTCTAAGGGTTCTGCTTCGTTAAGGTATTTGGACACCGTGGATGAAAACGTTTGTGGATACAAGGTAAGGCATTACATCAATATCACGTTTAACATTCACTAATTGGAAGACTGCTTATGTCTTTGTACTAGTATTGTAATGTATGTTTGTTGCCTTTTCTTAATCCTGTGTATGAAGCTTGTACTTCTACTAAAAAGGTTCGCGTTACCTCGCTTTACGCACATAGCAGCCGACAGTATTCATCATTATTATCATCCAGTATTGTTCTACGGAGGTACCTGTCGTGTACTTCAAATCAATTATAATATCCTTCTAACGTGTTTAATGTACCGGTACACTGTGGTGACTGGACTTATGTCAGATAAACTACTTCAACAATATTTGTTACGGCAGTCTGTGACACATTAAAGGAAGATGCGGTTTGTAAAAATTATTTGTTTTGAATACTGATAGTTGCGTTGCTGCGGCTGACGGGAACTAGCGTGTGCTAGTGGAAATTGTTTAAAGATTGCCACACGTGCGATGAATGATTGAAGGATCGAACTTCAAGACAGTGATAATTTTTTTAAATTATGGTCTGTATAATTATTTGAGGAACTTTGCTTAAGAAACCACTCCGTTGCTTTAAAGGTCCTTAAGACACCTAAAAAAAAAATTCAGGAAGAAACAATTTTTTTGCTTTGCGCTTAATAAATTGTACATTGAATCTTAAACAATCTAGGAGTTTTTTTGTTTTAAGGCAAAGGGTCATTATTTTACCTCGCAAATGTACACTGCAACAAATTGCTTATATAGTTTCTTTTTTAATTGTTGCGTTTACTGCTGCGATTTGTGTGTTGCAAATTATGATTCTGCCTAATTTTTTTCATGAATTATTAAGAAACAGTTATTGCAGTGCAAACGAAGAAGTAATTTTCTTTTTAAACACTGGTACATCGCTGTAAAAAAACTGATAGATTTAAATTTTATTGTCGATCTTACGTGAATATAGCCACGAAGCTAAATGTTTGGAGTGTATGCTCGAGTTGATGAGATGGGGTTCCTACTAATAGGTACTGCCTCGAACGCAATTTGCCGTAGGCGTACATTAATTAGTTATGTGCAAATACTGGACACTAAGACACGACATACGTAGTGTATTTTTCTGTTTGAGACCATCAGATTAACTCTGAGTTTACGAATACCGGATGAATCGTCAGCAAAACATGTTGTACTTTCTAAATAAAGTTTAGTGTTTTCAAGACAGGACTGAGAATTTTAATGATTTTGAGACAGCGAATGCATGAAGGGCCTTGAATTACAAATGAAGTTATTGCTTAGCGTGAAGTGACGGAGCGTAAGCTCGGATTGGGAACGATCAGAAAGAAAATCGATCGTGCCCGTTTCACAGGAACTGAAACCTCAGAAACTTGAATTACGAAAGACATCAAGTTGCTGTATAAATCCAATCAATTCTGCAATGATGAGGGTCTTAAGTGCATCGGTTTTGACTATTCAGTCGGTTCATTCCAGAATCGTATAGTGTAGCATGGGGTAGATGATAAAAGCTTGGTTTGAGATCAGCTGTTTGACTACAAGCTTTATTCCAAACCTACACGGTGTGCTCCCACGAAAACAACTTCAAAGCCTCTCCGCCGCGGAGAGTGGTTAACATTAATTTTATTTACCAGGTTTGTTCAGTAATCAGAGACAATTTACACCAAGCGAAACGTCCAAGAACGGTCTGCAAAAAAGTTGAGCTTTTAGCAGGACAACGCGCAGTTTCTCGTTTCGATTATTGTAAATCTCCAACTTACACAATTGTGACTTTAATCTGTTTATCCGTCTGAAAAGATGGCGTGGGGACAGAATTTATTTTCTAATTGAGGTTCATTATAAATGTGAACTCGTATTTGGCGGAATCCAGAGACTTTTTTTTTCGAAATGGTTCGAAGAAAGCGCGCCAAAGTGTGCGATAATGATAGGTTGCCAAGTCGAAAATTGAAGTTATAGATTTGGAAAAAAAAAAATAATTTGTTACAATTTTATCCATCCATGTACAAGGAACTGTTAAATGACAACGAGACAGATGGAAGAAAGTAAGCAAGCTGTTTCAGAAGTTATCACCATAACCGCTAATACTCTTACATGTATCCCACCGTGAGGAAAGACACCAGTGCCTTTATGGAAAAGAATTTGTGGTTGTCTACAGAAATATGATTGTACCCAGACGTGCAGCTCTTCGTGCGAAGCAAATGGACAATCGCGAACGTCTTCTCCAGGACTCCGAAAATGAAGAAACCGCATGGGGAGGGATCAGGACTTCCGATCAAATTTCTGCACCGTAGTAGACAACATGCGAGCACGTCCAAGTGTACGTTGCAGAAGCTTCGCTGGGAAGCTCATTAACATCTCTCTCCGCGCGATTTCCATATTTTTGGAGATCTTAAGACATTGGTGGCTGTCGATTAGCTTATACGTGGTCAGGGGCACAGGATTACGAATGAGATAGTCCAGGGAAAAGTCCATTGTGTGACATCGTAATAACCGAGAAGCGTACTCACTTCATATGTCTCTTCGCATAGTTTCGTCTTCCTCGTCGGAGTCTGGCTATTCGCGTACTTTTTCTTTAAAGATTTTGGGGTGCTACTCATCCTCTACGGAGACACAAAGAAATGAGACTTTACATAGTACTAAGGAACTATTTCTCTTGCGCTATCGTGTTTCGAGCTTTAACTTTGTCCTTACGCTGTGACAAGTTTCACTAAAATCAGTCAACTGAGGTTCAGTAGTCAAACAGTTTTTACAACAGACGTTTACCAATTTTGACACGAGAGCACTTACAAAACTGTGTACGGGCTAGAAATGTTCGGGGAACGTTTGAATCCACACGTGCCTCAGAGTATTTCTGAATGACAGCTTCTGCAAAGCCGTTTTCGCCTTCCTGCGGAGCTCAAGAACTGATCAATAATAAGGTGCCTATGAGTTTTGATGAAACTTGATAAAACTAGTAAAATAACACAGTTGAAGGTCGATAAGCACTCATACCTAAAGGCAAACAGTTCTTTTTTCTGCATTACATATGGAGATCACAGGACAAGTAACGATCTACCCTGAGAGTGAATTCTGCCACCCCTCTTGATGACAGATCTACACTCCTGGAAATTGAAATAAGAACACCGTGAATTCATTGTCCCAGGAAGGGGAAACTTTATTGACACATTCCTGGGGTCAGATACATCACATGATCACACTGACAGAACCACAGGCACATAGACACAGGCAACAGAGCATGCACAATGTCGGCACTAGTACAGTGTATATCCACCTTTCGCAGCAATGCAGGCTGCTATTCTCCCATGGAGACGATCGTAGAGATGCTGGATGTAGTCCTGTGGAACGGCTTGCCATGCCATTTCCACCTGGCGCCTCAGTTGGACCAGCGTTCGTGCTGGACGTGCAGACCGCGTGAGACGACGCTTCATCCAGTCCCAAACATGCTCAATGAGGGACAGATCCGGAGATCTTGCTGGCCAGGGTAGTTGACTTACACCTTCTAGAGCACGTTGGGTGGCACGGGATACATGCGGACGTGCATTGTCCTGTTGGAACAGCAAGTTCCCTTGCCGGTCTAGCAATGGTAGAACGATGGGTTCGATGACGGTTTGGATGTACCGTGCACTATTCAGTGTCCCCTCGACGATCACCAGAGGTGTACGGCCAGTGTAGGAGATCGCTCCCCACACCATGATGCCTGGTGTTGGGCCTGTGTGCCTCGGTCGTATGCAGTCCTGATTGTGGCGCTCGCCTGCACGGCCCCAAACACGCATACGACCGTCATTGGCACCAAGGCAGAAGCGACTCTCATCGCTGAAGACGACACGTCTCGATTCGTCCCTCCATTCACGCCTGTCGCGACACCACTGGAGGCGGGCTGCACGATGTTGGGGCGTGAGCGGAAGACGGCCTAACGGTGTGCGGTACCGTAGCCCAGCTTCATGGAGACGGTTGCGAATGGTCCTCGCCGATACCCCAGGAGCAACAGTGTCCCTAATTTGCTGGGAAGTGGCGGTGCGGTCCCCTACGGCACTGCGTAGAATCCTACGGTCTTGGCGTGCATCCGTGCGTCGCTGCGGTCCGGTCCCAGGTCGACGGGCACGTGCACCTTCCGCCGACCACTGGCGACAACATCGATGTACTGTGGAGACCTCACGCCCCACGTGTTGAGCAATTCGGCGGTACGTCCACCCGGCCTCCCGCATGCCCACTATACGCCCTCGCTCAAAGTCCGTCAACAGCCCTCTCGCAATGTCCGGAGCAAGTATGGTGGGTCTGACACACCGGTGTCAATGTGTTCTTTTTTCCATTTCCAGGAGTGTATATCGAACAACAAGCTTCCTTACCAAACTGCTGCAATACGGAGATGACTTGTTTGCATATGAGGCAAGTGCGACAGTGTAGAGGAATTATAGAACACGCACTAGAATTGCGGAGAAATGTCTTAGCCATAGGCCAGGGGCACCCACTAAGGCCCAGGAACTGATTCATCTTTCGGTCTGACACAAACAGCCTGAACCCGAAATCTGCTAATGGCTAGGAATAATCGTGAAGAGAGTAGCCTGCTGAGAAGAAATGCTAGCCAACTTCCCGAAGTCCTCCGACCCATACGGGTTCTGTACTAGGGAGCCAAGACAAAAGTGCGCGCACTGTAATCTTGGAACAAAACTCTTAGATATACTTTACAAAGTGTTGCCAATTGTGTAGGAAAATCCCCGCAACAAGTAAGCTGTGTATTATGCCAGGTGGAAGTTGTGAGTTATTATGCAAACGTAGTTTGCCGGATATTAGCGAAGTGTACAGATGTTCACAACCTACTGAAGTGTCTCGAAGCAGTATGAAGCCAGCTGAATAATACCATCATTTAATTCGTAGTTTCTGGAGGAAGTAGAGCAGCTCAAGCTCGCGGAAGTAGTGTTGCCAATCATGTAAATGGGAGCTGTGTATCGGACTTCCTTCAAAGCAACTTAAAAAATTTAGACTGATATTCAAAGCTGACCAACGGATAAATGAGCCAAATAGTGTACGTTATGCTAAAGCTGACATCGACCTGAAGTTTGGTCTGAACGCTGTAGGCAAAATCTGTTGGTGTTACACCCTTGCCGGCCGGGGTGGCCGAGCCGTTCTAGGCGCTACAGACTGGAACCGCGAGACCGCTACGGTCGCAGGTTCGAATCCTGCCTCGGGCATGGATGGGTGTGAAGTCCTTAGGTTAGTTAGGTTTAAGTAGTTCTAAATTCTACGGGACTGATGACCTCCGAAGTTAAGTCCCATGGTGCTCAGAGCCATTTGAGCCATTTGTTACACCCTTGTTTTCCTCTGATTCTTGATCCGACTTACCCTGTCAGCTGAATGGGAACCCACAGTTTTATGTGGTATCCGAACGGTGCGAGTTGGCGTTTTCCACATTAACAAGACATTGCCAGGGGGGACATAGGCGATAAGTGACAAAAAAAAAAAAACCCTTATGTCCAACCGGAGATAGAACCACGGACCTTTGAATATGTAGCCTCGCACTTACCCATAACAGTATTTGTTACAGCAGTGATGTTAACAGTTATCTAACGACAACCACAGTTTAAAACTACATACTTTTAGCACTTCGAATGATGATGCTCTGAAGTAATGTTTAACTTTAAAAATTGGTTCATGCTACCACACATATTGTCATAACACGAGATCTCGCAAATCTATGCGGTACAGCCGCATTTAATACGACCACCGCATACGTTGGACGTCAACGTGCATTATCAAAATGGTTCAAATGGCTCTAAGCACTATGGGACTTAACATCTGAGGCCATCAGTCCCATAGACTTAGAACTACTGAAACCTAACTAACCTAAGGGTACCACACGAATCCATGCAATGGCAGGATTCGAACCTGCGACCGTAGCAGCAGCGCGGTTCCGGACTGAAGCGCCTAGAACCACTCGGTCACAGTGTCCAGCACGTGCATTATCCACCCGCAGAAGACAGGTGGCAGTACTAGCAGCGGAGAGTATATGAATCGTGGCGGCGTGACGCGGAAAACACAGTGAAGTCGTCGTCGTAATACTTAAAAGGAACTACACTACTGGCCATTAAAATTGCTACACCAAGAAGAAATACAGATGATAAATGGGTATTCGTTGGACAAATATATCATACTAGAACTGACACGGGTGTATAGATCCTGAGAAATCAGTACCCAGAACAACCACCTCTGGCCGTAATAACGGCCTTGATACTCCAGGGCATTGGGTCGAACAGAGCTTGGATGGTGTGTACAGCTACGGCTCCCCATGCAGCTTCAACACGATACCACAGTTTATCAAGAGTAGTGACTGGCGTATTGTGACGAGCCAGTTGCTCGGCCACCATTGACCAGCCGTCTTCAATTGGTGAGATATATGGAGAATGTGCTGGCCAGGGCAACAGTCGAACATTTTCTGTATCCAGAAAGGCCCGTACAGGACCTGCAACATGTGGTCGTGCAATATCCTGCTGAAATGTAGGGTTTCTCAGGGATCGAATGAAGGATAGAGCACAGGTCATAACACATCTGAAATGTAACGCCCACTGTTCACAGTGTCGTCAATACGAACCAAGAGGTGACCGAGACGTGTAACCAGTGGCACTCTGTACTATCACGCCAGGTGATACGCCAGTATGGCGATGACGGATACACACTTCCTATGTGCGTCAACCGCGATGTCGCCAAACACGGATGCGACCATCATGATGCTGTAAACAGAACCTGGATTCATCCGAAAAGATGACGTTTTGTCATTTGTGCACCGTGGTTCGAGTACACCATCACAGGCGTTCTTGTCGGTGATGCAGCGCCAAGGGTAACTGCAGCCATGGTCTCCGAGCTGAAAATCCATGCTGCTGCAGACGTCGTCGAACTGTTCGTGCAGAGGGTTGTTGTCTTGTAAACGTCCCCATCTGTTGACTCAGGGATCGAGACGTGGCTGCAGAATCCGTTACAGCCATGCGGATAAGATGCCTGTCATCTCGACTGCTAGTGATACGAGGCCGTTGGGATCCAGCACGGCGTTCCGTATTTCCCTCCTGAACCCACTGATTCCATATTTTGCTAACAGTCATTGCATCTCGACCGACGCGAGCAGCAATGTCGCGATACGATAAACCGCAATCGTGATAGGCTACAATGCCTCCTTGCACGAGGCATCACGACAACGCCGGTGAACTGCTTTTTGTGTGTGAGAAATCGGTTGGAAACTTTCCTCATGTCAGCACGTTGTGGATGTCGCCACCGGCGCCAACCTTGTGTGAATGCTCTGAAAAGCTAATCATTTGCACATCTCAGCATCTTCTTCCTGTCGGTTAAATTTCGCGTCTGTAGCACGTCATCCTCGTAGTGTAGCAAATTTTAATGGCCAGTAGTGTATTTGCAAAATGGCTCAGTTTGTGAACAGTTCGCTTGCCGCCGTGGTTGAAGTCTACCACGCATTGCAAAGTGGCGCTATCCAAAATCAGCGCAGAGGCAACTGGGGTGCACCACGGGCTATAGCTGACAGGGGTGATCGGCGGATTTGGAGATGTGTACGGACAAATAGACGTGTATCTGTTGAGCAACTGACGCCCAGGTGAACCAAGAGCCTACTAACAGTGAGGGGCCTCCTTAGCAGGCGACTGGTTCGTGTATCCATGCCGACTACTGTTCATCAACGACGAAGGCTGGAATTTGTACGCTAGTTCCGCTGTTGGACGTCCACTGATCGGTGGTAGGTGGCACTTTCCGACGAATCACGTTTTATGCACCATCGGTGTGAAACGTTTGTAGGCGAACATACTGAAACAATCGTCTGAAGGGTCCAGGCTGGTGGAGAGAGCGTTATGGCCTGGGGAATGTTTTTGAAGCATTCCCTGAAAAATCTCGTCATACTGGAAGGCACGATGGGTCAATACAGGTATGCGTCTATCGATGGGGCCATGTCCACTCCTACACGTTTGTTTCCTCTTCACGACTGCATGTACCAGCAGGTCACTGCAACGTGTCGCACAGCTTGCGGCGTATGTGCGTGGTTCGAAACGCACTAGGACGGAGTTATCGCACTCCCGGGCCATCAAACTCCCCGGATTTCAACCTAGTCGAGGATCTGTGCAACCACCTCGATCGGTGTTTTTTTTTTTTTTTTTTTGCGATGGATCCTCAACCGAGAATCGTTGCGCAGATTGAGTCGGCATGGCTCCACATCCCTGTCAGTACCTTCCAGAATCTCATTGACCATGGCTCTCTTTCTACGCGTCTCGTAGCGGTCCGTGCTTCAAAAGGCGGTTATTCAAACATTTGGCAGGTGATCACATTAATGATGGTTTATTTTACCATCATCAGCCTTTTGACTGGTCTGATGCAGCACGCCACGAATTACCTGCGACCCACGTCTCCCACCCCACCCCCTCCCCCTACCCCTCCTGTCAACTTTATCGCCATCTCAGCGTAGCATTTACACTCGGTGCCCTCCTGTTTGTTGGATTTATTCCAATCTCTGTATATCAAAATGGTTCAAATGGCTCTGAGCACTCTGAGACTTAACTTCTGAGGTCATCAATCCCCTAGAACGTAGAACTACTTAAACCTAACGTCCACATCACACACATCCATGCCCGAGGCAGGATTCGAACCTGAGACCGTAGCGGTCGCGCGGTTCCAGACTGTAGCGCCTAGAACCGCTCGGCCACTTCGACCGTCCTCTGTATATCCGTACAGTTTTTAAAATTAGAAGGAAGGTCAGCATTGGCTGTAATTTTGATGATTTATCAACAACAAAATCGATTTTCTATCACAAAATGATCATCTTCAGTGCTGGAAGTTAATCATTTCACATAGCGCTCAGTGAATAAGGAACAAAAGACCACAAATACACCTGAGTATAAACCAACTGTTGTTAAGAACATACCTTTAGCGTACAAATTAAAGCTCGTAGGTACTGGTGTCTAGTTATCAGCAGTAACAGAAGCTATGAAACGATCTCTTCATGGCTCCCTGTAATGCCAAGTTATTCCTTCCCTAATCCGATGAGACCGATGACCTCGCAGTTTGGTCTCTTCCCCCAAAACAACCCCAACCCAACCCTTTATGTCTTAACATATGTTCTATCATGTTCCTACTTGTAGCCAGCGGTTCCTACATATTTCTTTCCCCGTTGATTCTGTGGAGAACCACCTCATATCTTATTTGTACTGAATCCAACGTAAAAAGAAAGAAAAAATCTCCTCGCTTGCTGCGGTCCGCCCTATTAAGAAACTATCCTGGACTCTGCGCACAATTCAATGTCCTGTTGTGTTTAAGAAAAGGCTAAAGCGCTATGTTTTGTCATGTATTATGTGATTTTTCTCCTAAAAAGTAATACAAAAATTTTCTCTTTTGTCCAGCACTATAGCGAAGAATCGCTTCTTCAAGTGACATCTTTTTCGCGCAAAATCACCCTTATATACAACTAAAAACATTTCAGTTCAGTTCAGCTGACTTGGTTCTACTACACTGTATTAGTCTTCTTTATAGTTTTCTTGGTGTTCATTATATAATCTGTTTTGAAGATATTATCCATTCTCTTCAACTGATCTCCAAAGTTATTTTGCCGTCTCTGATAGAATTACAGTGCTATCGGGAAACGATACAGATTTCTTTCTTCTCCTTGAACAGTAATTTCCTTTCAAATTTTTCCTTAGTTTTTTACTGTTTGCACATTGTAAAATTTAATAATATATGGGATTGGTTACAATCCTGTTTCATTCCCTTCTCATTGCTTCGTGCATGTTCGTCGGATGGTTTCTGTACAGGATTGCCTCGCATGTTCCTACATTTCTCTGGAACTCAAACTGATCCATCCCCCAAGTCGGCTGCTACTATTCTTGCGAAAATAATCTGTATTTGTATTTTGCAACTGCGACTTATTCGCCGGCCGCTGTGGCCGAGCAGTTCTAGGCGTTTCAGTCCGGAACCGCGCTGCTGCTATGGCCGCAGGTTCGAATCCTGCCTCGGGCATCGATGTGTGTGATGTCCTTAGGTTAGTTAGGTTTAAGTAGTTCTAAGTTCTAGGGGACTGATGACTTTAGATGTTAATTCCCATAGTGCTTAGAGCCATTTGAACCTTTTGACTTTTTCAACTGATGCTTCTGCAACAGTCGCATCTATACTTAACCATGCCCGTCTACACAGGTTGGCATTTATCCTCTTGGAAATCGTGCTTTGCCACTTTATACTTCCTATCAGTTTAATTTTTTTTTAAGTCTGCCTGCTTCACCAGTTGAATGTCGCTGGTGTGCAAAACTTAAGGAAGAAAGTAACTTCCGTATGATGTGTCATTGCCAAGTAATGTAGCTCGATGAAACATGTACCATACATAGAAAGAAGTGCTATAGTGTGGTACAGACCGTATCTGAAAAAAATAACGCAGTGAGTAGAAGATAAATTACACTTTTATTCAAAGACAATAATTACGCTGAAGTCACAGTGCGTCTTTCCAACTCGGCCCGCTCATGCCCTATGGGATTTAGGTCGGGAAAACTGGAATGTAATGACCACAGCAGTTGAGTCCCATAGTGCTCAGAGCCATTTGAACCATTTGAATGGGTCGCGGATGTGAGAAGAAATGCATAAGATGAACACGTAGGAAAGCAACCTAACGTCAGCCAGGGAGCTGGGAAGCAGGAGAGGTTGCGTTTTTGTGGCAAGGGACGCTGGAGCTACATGGCCAGCTACGACAGAGAGTTCTGGAAGGACAGAACACGGGAGACGCGCGTGTTCGCGGGGGATTGCATCAGACGAGCCTATACGAGGTGTTACAAAAAGGTACGGCCAGACTTTCAGGAAACATTCCCCACACGCAAATAAAGAAAAGATGTTATGTGGACATGTGTCCGGAAACACTTAATTTCCATGTTAGAGCTTATTTTAGTTTCGTCAGTATGTACTGTACGTCCTCGATTCACCGCCAGTTGGCCCAATTGAAGGAAGGTAATGTTGACTTCGGTGCTTGTGTTGACATGCGACTCATTGCTCTACAGTACTAGCATCAAGCACATCAGTACGTAGCATCAACAGGTTAGTGTTCATCACGAACGTGGTTTCGCAGTCAGTGCAATGTTTACAAATGCGGAGTTGGCAGATGCCCATTTCATGTATGGATTAGCACGAGGCAATAGCCGTGGCGGTGTACGTTTGTATCGAGACAGATTTCCAGAACGAAGGTGTCCCGAGAGGAAGACGCTCGAAGCAGTTGGTCGGCGTCTTAGGGAGAACAGAACATTCCAGCCTATGCCTCGCGACTGGGGAAGACCTAGAACGACGAGGACACCTGCAATGGACGAGGCAATTCTTCGTGCAGTTGACGATAACCCTAATGTTAGCGTCAGAGAAGTTGCTGCTGTACAAGGTAACGCTGACCACGTCACTGTATGGAGAGTGCTACGGGAGAACCAGTTGTTTCCGTACCCTGTACAGCGTGTGCATGCACTATTAGCAGCTTATTGGTCTCCACGGGTACACTTCTGCGAATGGTTCATCCTACAATGTGTCAATCCTCATTTCAGTGCAAATGTTGTCTTTACGGATGAGGCTTCATTCCAAATCCATGGTCTCCACGCTCTCCTGACCTCAACCCTCTTGACTGTCATTTATGGGGGCATTTGAAAGCTCTTGCCTACGCAACCCCGGTACCAAATGTAGAGAATCTTCGTGCTCGTATTGTGGATGGCTATGATGCAATACGCCATTCTCCAGGGCTGCATCAGCGCATCAGGGATTCCACGCGACAGAGGGTGGATGCATGTATCCTCGCTAACGGAGGACATTTTGAACATTTCCTGTAACAAAGTGTTTGAAATCACTCTGGTACGTTCTGTTGCTGTGTGTTTCCATTCCATGATTAATGTGATTTGAAGAGAAGTAATAAAATGAGCCCTAACATGGAAAGGACGCGTTTCCGGACACATGTCCACATAACATATTTTCTTTCTTTGTGTGTGAGGAATGTTTCCTGAAAGTTTGGCAATACCTGTTTGTAACACACTGTATAAGCAGGGCCGCTGGTGCTGCTAGGGAGTTTCCTTCGACAGTTGCTTCAGCCGCTGGACCTGAGTTACTCTGCTCTCGGGACAGGACTTAGTTTCTCGTGGCACTTAGCTGCACTAGGTACATGCAGGATTGCCCAACTGACATTGAATGTGTTGGTGCCCCATAGGGTTCGACAATGGTCTTACCCTACCTCTTGTTTCATCTCAGTTACTTCATCAGAAGTATAGTCCTTTATTCTACCGAGTTCCTTTATCTGCAAAGAATTTCCAGCTTGTTTTCCAGCACCAGGACTTCGAGTTAGACGAGCCACCTCATTGCTGGATTTAGCGTCTAGCTCCCATCCTGGTCCGCTCACAGAATACTACAGACGCGACATAATGTTCAAGGGAGCATCATGAATTTCGGTGACTTCAGTGTATTTATTGCCTTTAAATAAAAGTGTCATTTCAGTTCGTCTCATTGCGTACTTCTGTACTGTACCGTAGCAGCTCTTTCTACATGTGGTTCACGTTTCATCGATATATGTTAATTGCCTGTAGCACTTCATGCGAAAGTTACTCTGTTCCTTGTTTTGCACACCAGATTTTCCTCTTTAATCAACTGAAAGTCTCGAGTATTGTTCAAGGATTTCTGCTGTACATAGTCTTTTTGCCTAGTTTTTTCCTCTGCTTCATCTCTATAAGCGGGCTACCCATCCAACTTCCATTGTATTCTCCTTCCCTGTTTGTTTTCCGTTACTTAAAGCACATTTCGAAACTCTTAGCGAATTCAGGTTGTTACAGCTTATCCTGCTTACACATTCTTAGTTTCCAGTTTTGCAATATCTTCAGCTCCAGTCCGCATTTCATACCCGATAAATTATGGTGAAATTCAACATCTGCTCTTGGAAATGATTTGCAGTTTAAAACCTGGTTTCGAAGCATATTTACCTGAAGCCTTCATTTTGTCTTTCGCATTTAGCACCTTCTTTCATGAGGCAGAAACGAAATGTTGGCAATGATTAAAATGTTCTGAGCAAAACTCTTGTCAGGTGATTTTACCTTTAAATTCTGTCCTGCCGTTTTTCCTTGTCTTCTCACAATCAAATACCAGTCCTCGAGCGGAATTAAATGTTCAGTCGTTCAACGTACTGAATAACGTAGGGTATATATTTCAATATTCATCCGTGGAGCTGTTAGGCATGTAATTTGAACTTCTTTGGTGGGTCGTGAATTTCACATATATGTGATGTACTTGAAATCTTTAAAACTATGTGATGGTGTTACTAGTTTCAAAAATTAGTACGCGGTAAAAAGTCTCTAGGATACGTTGTGTAATATTTTATTTGTAAATAAGATTTTAATGGCAGTGCGTGGCATCTACATATATAAGATGATTTAGCTTGCTGCATCGTGTTCTCTGATGTGTGACTGTAAATTACACATCTGGTGTTTGATTTCACTACAATGTGTTATTACTTTGTTTTTTTAGTTCTCAAAACCAATGAGTGGACGAAATTAGTGAAAAATTATAGAACAACAAAATTATTTTAGTCAAGTATGATACAAAGTTTTGTTACAGACGTGTCCAATGTGACATTATATCTCTGTTTGCCTCTTCCATTAGTGCATCGTCTAGGTCTCTTATCGCAAGGGATCCCAGGGGGGTGGGCTGCCATACAGAACCGATGACCTTCTTATCGGACGCTAGTGTCCACGACCGCGGTTATCACATGCACAGCATTTTCCATTGGCAGTATACTGGCTGTAACACTGAAGTAGCAAATAACTGGAAAAATAACACGGACAGTTCGAACTTCTGCTGTTTCTTTCTTTCCGGTCTGTACAGTGCCTGTACTGAAGCTTAGTTGATTTTCCAAGTGTCGTAAATTTCTGGTTAAACATTCATGGGGCTTTTTATCTCTTTCTTTTCTGGCACGTCCAACGACGTCAAAAGCTGCGTTAACTTCTTAATTCGGAATGTCCCGAATTCGCATCATACCAGTGCTGTGCTAATAAATTCTGTTAAGTGTTTCGGGTATCTCTAAAGCAGCACAATTTTTGATTTTTAACTTTTCATGGCAGTTTACTGTGTTAAAAACTCATGAAACGGTGGGCGAACAGAAGCGTACAGTGTGCGTTACGTTTCGTGTATAGGATACTTTCGTATAATGGGTCGGTGACATGTTTAATCGGTAACAGTTATTTGCGATTTGAGTGGGTGTTTCTACACCCGCACAGCTTAACAGTTGCGTCCTATTCGCTTTTTTGTTTTATGCTGTAAATGAGCAAGGAACAAATGACAATGTAAGAGAGGAAGAAAAATGAGTACAGAACGTCCCGATGACGAAGTGTTCAAAGATTGAGCTCAAGCTCAGAATTTAGAATTAAATCGCCCGTGTCCTTTTCAAAGAATTCTCCCGACGTTCGCCTTAAACGATTTGGGGAAAACCTAGAAAACCGAAATCTTAATGACCGGGCAGGGATCTGAACCGGCGCCCTCCCAAAGGAGATTACATTGCAGTGACTTAAGTTAGTGACCAGTTCACAATGACCAGAATGCTTGCCTAACGTAAGCGCCGAATCATCCTTCCCGCATCTTTAAGGAGTGTAGCTTCACTTCGTGTGCGAATCTATTCTTTGACGATTTCAGAGGAGGGCGTGGTGTGTTGGCAGAAGCTTCAATCCAAACTTTATCCGTTATTACGGAAACGATTGGATGGTCGGAGTACAGCGGCTGGTGTTTATACATACCATGTAAACTGGACAAACCTGCCTCCTTTGCCGAGGTCGCTAATGCAAGTTTGTATTGCGGTAATAGGTTTAGATGCTGCCGTTTCCAATCCTGGCGGGTGAAGAAAAGCGTTAGTGTTTGGCGAACAAAGGGACGGAAGGTGGTAGCGTACAGTATTCTTGATCACCACATTTTGCACCAACGTCCTTCCTTAAAATCCAAATCTCTCCACCGCGTCCCGTGGAGTGAGGGCTTGTGACACTGTTGACGGTGATCGTCCATCAGGTGGGGATGTTAAGCATGCTCCTCTCTCTCCCTCCCCTCCCCCCTCCCGTCTCACCATCTCCCCTCCCCCTCTCATAGTCATCAACAACACAAACACGACATAAAAATATACAGGCACTCAGTGTTGTCAGCTACTGCGGGAATCAGCACTGTCACAAACAAGGAAGGAGAGAAGTTGCGATGGCCAGTGGCAGGAATCCAAAATTATCTGTACATATCACGCGCCGATTAAGAGAGCACTTTATTTCTACATCTGCATCCACGTGATTACTCTGCTGTTCACAATAAAGTGCCCGGCAGAGGGTTCAATGAACCACCTCCAAGCTCTCTCTCTCTCTCTGCCGTTCCATTCTCGAACGGCACGCGGGAAAAACGAGCACGTAAACTGTTTGTGCGAGCCCTGATTTCTCTTATCGTGATGACCATTTCTCCCAATATAGGTGGGTGCCAACAGAATGTTTTCGCAATCGGAGGAGAAAACTGGTGATTGAAATTTCATGAGAAGATCCTGTCGCAACGAAAAACGCCTTCGTTTTAATGATTGCCACTCCATTTCACGTATCATGCCTGTGACACTATCTCCCCTATTCGCGATAATGCAAAACGAACTGCCCTTCTTTGTACTTTCTCGATCAGTCCCGCCTGATGCGTATCCCACACCGCACAGAAATACTCCAGAATAGTGCGCACAAGCGTGGTGTAAGCAGTCTCTTTAGTAGACCTGTTGCACCTTCTAAGTGTTCTGCCAATGAATCGCAGTCTTTGATTTGCTCTACGCACAATATTATCTATGTGATCGTTCCAATTTGGGTTATTTGTAATTGTAATCCCTAAGTATTTAGTTGAATTTACAGCGTTCAGATTTCTGACTTATCGCGTAATCGAAATTTAGCTGATTTATTTTAGTACTCATGTGAATAACTTCACACTTTTTCTTATTCAGGGTCAATTGCCACTTTTCGCTGCATACAGATATCTTATTTAAATCATTTTGCAAGTCGTTTTGCTCATCTGATAACTTTACAAGACGGTAAATAACAGAATCTGCAAACAATCTATGACGGCTGCTCAGATTGTCTCCTATGTCGTTAATATACAGGGTGATCAAAAAGTCAGTAGAAATTTCAAAACTTAATAAATCACGGAATAATGTAGATACAGAGGTAAAAATTGACACACATGCTTGGAATGACATGGGGTTTTATTAGAACTAAAAAAAGTTCACAAAATGTCCGACAGATGGCGCTGGACAGCAAAACTGCTACCGTGGCGGGTGACAGGTATGCCGATATGTTATAGAATCGCATCATCCCCAGCCTGGCTGATAAACACCTGCTGGAGCGTACGATGTTTATGCAGGATGGCGCTCCACCCCATATTGCTAGACGCGTGAAATATCTCTTGCCCGCGTCGTTTGGTGATGATCGTCTGCTCAGCCGCCACTTTCGTCATGCTTGGTTTCCCAGGTCCCCAGACCTCAGTCCATGCTATTATTGGCTTTTCGGTTATCTGAAGTCGCAAGTGTATCGTAATCGACCGCCATCTCTACGGATGCTGAAAGACAACAATCCGACGCCAATGCCTCACCATAACTCCGGACATGCTTTACAGTGCTGTTCACAACATTATTCCTCGACTAAAGCTATTGTTGAGGAATGATGGTGGACATATTGAGCATTTCCTGTAAGGAACACCATCTTTGCTTTGTCTTACTTTGTTATGCTAATTATTGCTATTCTGATCAGATGGAGCGCCATCTGTCGGACATTTCTGAATGTTTGTATTTTTTTTTTTGTTCTAATAAAACCCCATGTCATTCCAAGCATGTGTCCAATTCTATCTCTCTACCTCCGTGATTTATTCAGTTTTCAAATTTATACTGACTTTTTGATCACCTGGTAGATCAGGAGCAATAGAGGGCCTACAACACTTCCTTGGGGAACGCTGGATATTACTTCTGTTTTACTCGATGACTTTCTAAAAAGAAAAGAAACATAATTTAAATTCTCATTATTATGTGGCTTGATGTGATTGACGTGCTTTCTGTGCTTGCTATGTGCTGTTACTGCCCACTACTACTACTCGCGCTGTAGGCTAAGTATCCCCTTCCAATTAGTACTGATGCGCTCGAAGACTGCGCCTGAACTCGCCCGACCAGCGATGGGCGGCTGGTTGAGTCAGCCTTGACAGGGGACGCTGAACTCTTTCTGGAGGTGTGGCGCTGCCCGCTCTTTCCATTGGCCCGAGAGTCAGCGCCTTCTTGATGCTGGTTTGCGGCCCTGCACTGGTTGCTGTGCAGTCGATGCGAGGACTGCTCACTCGGTAGTCATCTGTACTGGACAGATACACAGAAGACACAATACTCACACTTCTCGAAGTAATGGTATCATTGTGCGCTGAGGAAACGCGTCCCCATTAAACTAATCTTTATGCAGCTGAAAAAAACCCTCGGTGACCTGCCAGTGAAGAATTCCGTACTTAACTCGCCAAAAGCCACTCAAAGCCTTTGATGAATCGGAGGACAATTGGTTGCTTTACTTGGAAGGTGAAATGTAATACTCTAATATATCATTCACTCTTACGAATGGTACAGCGCAGACAAAGCATCGCCGGGAGCGCAGCGAAGTACTAAAGTGCAACGCCATGAGCTTTCAGCGCCTGTTTCGCACACCTTCGTTGAGCAAATTTGTCTATTCTTTTAGCGCCACTGGGCTATTATTCTCTGCAACTGTACAGAAGTTGATCCCGTGGATCAGTAGTAGGGAGTAACAACAAATATGTTATTCAAATTCCCACTCCGTTTCTTCCTCTTTTTTTCTCCAGAAATGTTGTAGAGAAATTTAAAAAAAATGAATGACGTGCAACTTTGCAATAGAAATACTGACAACAGGGCCTCAGTAAGTTTCTTGACGTCAATCTCAGGCTGTGGAATAAACTGCCCCCTCTCCTAGGCCAATAACAGGGATTTACCATTGTCTACCACTCTCAAGAAACAGACTGATGTCTATAAGAAAAGGGGTGTCGGAATCAAAGCAGTGCCTAATGTTCCTTTTTCACCGTCCTACCTGGAAGACCATTTCCGGACAACCAAGCTGAGCCAAGGTCGTCTTCTGTAACGCCAGTGCAGTGCTGCTTTTGATTTACAGTGAGAGTTATCGCCTTATTATCTGGTTCTAACATTTGCAGATAACTTTATAGGGGATTTTTTGTGTAGATAATATTACAACGGGGATATGAAACTTCTGATCTTATCGATAACGTGGTGTAGCCATTACTGTTCAGCATAGGAGCAAAACTTGTCTGTACCTGTTTTTTCCCTTGATATCAGACCTCGAGAACCACAAGGTTCTTTCAAGGAAAAACTGAAGAATCAGTCTTTTGACATGCTACCGTCTAAATACAAATCGAAGTTGGAAACTGGATTAAGCAGAGGCAAACTTTCTCAGAGGATAATTTTTTTGCAAAAAAATTTAGGGCATAACTTCTTAGTTTGCAAAAGTTTAAGCGTATACGGGTAACATTACAACTGAAAAGTCAGAATAATATCTAAAATAGGTCGTTGTGTTAATCCATATTGCTTTGATTGAAAGTATCTGTTTCTAAACTATGTCTGGAAGACTCTGTGAGGTGCATACTCGATACGTGTCGTGAGTGACACAGTATTTATGCCTAAAATGTTTTTTGTGAGTTTATTTCATAAAAGTTTCCCAATTCTTTCAGGAAGCATTCTGTGCTTATGGTGTGTTTAAAAGTGAACATTGCGTATAAGTAAGCTTCACTCTTCTTTCTGTTCAGTGTGTTTACAAGTTGTTACCGAAACGGGTATTTGCGCAACTTCTGTTGCATTAAAAGGAGTCGATTGACGGATGATTCGCGTTTGATGAAATTAGGTTGGCACATAAAACAACTATGCTGCTCAGCCAAGTTTATCCAGATTTTCGAAGCATTACTTCGGCGCTGAATTATAGTTCTGACGTACCCTATACGTATGAAAAGTGATTAAAAAAGTTTTCCAACAGGTTGAGTAGGAATGTAACAGCGGCTTTCATGTAATATAAGCTAAGAGAAAACCTCACCTAGTCACTTCACGTTTTGTCTATTGCTGATACGAATAATGTCTGGTATTGAAGGCGAGTAAAAATGATAAATGCATCAACAGTGCATATAAAACACAGGTATGTTCATGCTGAATGCTTTTGGTGATGTGTTGACTACAAACAAACGCGCAGCGCTTGTACGCGTTTCCTTTTGTCCACAGTGCAAAGTTATGTGTAATGTGTATTTTTAACGTTGTAAACAACGGAACCGTTTAATGATATGTCGAACTGGCTTGGAGGGGGTACAAGGAGTAAATATGAAGTAACTGATAGCGATTTTATTTTAGTTTATTTTGTTTTTCACTGACACAGTTTCGACGCGGAAAAAAATGTGGTTTGTTGTCTCGGTAGGCGAATACGAAGAGGGAAGAAAGGGCTACACCACTGATGATGATGGTGGCTTACAGATACCAGACACCGGAAGAAACGTAATCATTCCAGGTATAAATTCAAATGTTTATGATCTGTGGTTAAAGTCTGAGCATGGGTCTGAAGAATATCATCCTGTGTATCGAAGATTCAAGATAACCGGCAAACGACGAAGTTGACGAATGAAACGGGTGAAGCAAGATACAAGACTAATAGGATGTCGTACAAGACTTTGCTCGTGCCGGCCGCTGTGGCCGTGCAGTTCTAGGGGCTTCAGTCCGGAACCGCGCTGGTGCTACGGTCGCAGGTTCGAATCCTGCCTCGGGCATGAATGTGTGTGATGTCCTTCAGCTAGTTAGGTTTAAGTAGTTCTAGGGGACCGATGACCTCAGATGTTAAGTACCATGGTGCTTAGAGCCATTTGAACCATTTGAACTTTGCTCGTTCTCGGACCCTTTTCCGCTTAGTGACGTTCAGCTTTGGCTATATTTCGTAAAGGTGAAAGTGTCAGATCCTTCTGTCTGTAAGCTGTAACTAGCTGCTGTCGTCTCCCCCCCGCCCCTCCTCGATTGGCAGTATGAACCAGATGCGGATTCGGGGGGGGGGGGGGGGGGGGGGGGGAGGCAAGGTCGTCCTCCTCTAGCAGGTTTACCGACTGAGGTGACGCAGCGCTGCATGAAGGCGCTGGATTCATGCTCTGGAAGCATTCGGCCATCGTGATATAAGTCTATGTAGCTTCCCTGGATTACTTTAGGCGAGTGCTGAAATAGTTCCTTCGACAAGCCACGTCCACTTGATTTTCCCACCATTCACAAGCTTAGTTAGAGCTCCGTCTCCAATCATTCCTAAGTTTGCCTGTCGGTAAAGTTCAGCGTACCTTCTTTCCTTCCTTCCTGTCTTCCAGTAAGACGGTACCTAGAAAGACCTCTGATATCAGAACCAGAGTTCAGATTCTTGTCGTCCTGTAGTAGGGTCATTGCAGATTAAATATCTATTGGAGGCATTTGTAGAAACCTTGCTGATTCTTAACAGTTTCTGTACATAAAAAGCTTAGCGTCTAACACGCATAGGTAATGGGGAATCATATGATTTATATGACTGAGCAAAGCGCCCACGATCGGTGAACTGCACCTTGAGCACTTGAATTGGGCCCAAC
This sequence comes from Schistocerca gregaria, assembly GCF_023897955.1. Classification (NCBI taxonomy): domain Eukaryota; kingdom Metazoa; phylum Arthropoda; class Insecta; order Orthoptera; family Acrididae; genus Schistocerca; species Schistocerca gregaria. Next base: position 206,742,646 of record NC_064920.1, on the reverse strand, counting down.
CGTAAGTAGGTTTCGGAAGAGGAGTAAGAAACGAAGAAAACGGTATCCTGGTCGTCTGGTCTGGATTTAGCTCAAGTTTTGAACTGCACGTGTTAATCAACCCAGCTGTCAGTCATCTTTACGGTTGTGACCATGTTCTGGACATTGGCAGTTATTTTGGAGCCGTCTTGTTTAATACAGTTAAGAGCGATGGCTTTAGAAAGACCTTACTAGCAGCGGGAAGCGCCTCTTTCACAGTCACGGTTGCAACGACACGTGGTGGCTGGAAATCAGGAGACATTGAAAACGATGGAGGGGCGTCATGATATTTGCCCGCCCCTGTGTCCTGCAGCGTACAGAGATACCTCTGAGCCGTGTTCAAGGCGCGATCAATTTGCTCAGTGGCGTACCAGACGTGCTCAATAGGCCTGATATCAGATGAATTGGGAAGGAGACAAGATACCTTAACGTTAGGCAGATTTTCCTCAAACTGCCCTGAAACAATTCGGGAGGAATTGGCCGTTGCATTGCCGTACTGAAAGTACAGCTCGCCCACAGGGTGCAGTTGACCAACAAACGGATCGTCATGATTCTGGCAGCATTACTGGCAGGCACATGAAAGTCACAGTTCGCCCCTGCAAATGTCCCACGCATGTGAAATTTCCACAACCCAGCTGAACGGTGCCTTGTTTGTGAGCGGAATGTATTACATCATTTGGTTTTCTGCATAATCGCACTCTTTGATTTCCAGTATGGCGTCAATTCTGTAGCAATTACTACATGGATTGCTACGTTCTTGCCGGCCGCTGTGGCCGAGGGGTTCTAGGCGCTTCAGTCCGGAACGGCGCTGCTGCTACGGTCGCAGGTTCGAATCCTGCCTCGGGCATGGATGTGTGATGTACTTAGGTTAGTTAGGTTTAAGCAGTTTTAAGTCTAGGGGACTGATGACCTCAGACGTTAAGTCCCATAGTGCTTAGAGCCGTTTGAGCTACGTCCTTTAATATAAATGACCAAGACTTCTATCATTTTACACAGATAACATATGTAAAAATGGTTGACACAAGGAAAGTGTACTCTTAAAAGGAACGACTACGCATTGACGCACTTCAGTGTGATGTCACGTGACAATGGGTAGTAGACTGGAGTCGCGATTGTGAATAAATATAAGGGGCGATCAAAAAGATTCCGCTAGAAGGCGGTATGTTAATCAGGAAAAACCGCGTTGAGCATAGGAGCAATCATCCCTCAAACGTAACAGGTTGAAGATACCCGTTTGGTAAAACAACCTGTCCCGGTGCGTAAAGAATTCCGTAACTGCCTTCTGCATATCCTTGTCGGACTGACCTTTCAAGGCTTTTTTTTTTTTTTTTTTTTTTTTTTTTTTTTTTTTTAAGGGACCGAAGGTGTGCTAATCGTATCGGGAGAGCGTGGGACTATAGAGTTAGGTGCTAGAAATTGGCGTAACTTCTGCTTTACGTCATTTAAGATATGGGGCATGAGTTACCATGAAGCAGCAGCACCCCTTGTTGCATCATTCCACAATGTTGGTTTCGACAGACATGCTCCTCCCCCACACACATTCTTCATTCTGTAATGGACGTCCTTCGCCATCCAAGAAAAGATTAATAGCATCTTGATCTTGCTAGGACGCATTTGGTAATAACATCACCATAGTTCATTTTTCCGCATTAACGCACGCACTTCGGAAAGACACGAATGCCACACTAATTCCTTGCCACCATCTCGGTGCTTATACAGGGTGAGTCAGGAGGAAAGGTACTTGCTTTGAGGGGTGATTGTAGTAGTGATTCCGAACAAAAAACTTCATATGGACGTATGCCCTATTCCGAATGGTTTCCTAGATAGAACACATTTTAATAACTTTTGTACGTTTTTCTTGAATAACTCGAAAACCGCAGTCTCCAGCGAAAACGTGTCGGAGTACAAATTTGAACTATAGTAAATTTCCTACAAAAAGATCTTGTTCATTTTTTTTCTCTAGAACTATTTGTGCGAAGAGAGCGAGAAAATGTTTAAAAAATCACTCTTCAGGCATGCGCTGTGGCTTACGGCGTTTTTGTAGGCCAGTTTGAGGTTTACAACGTATCACAGTAGCGTAGAGCAAGTTGAGACGAACAGTTTGATACGGGACACTTGTTGTGTATCAATTCTGGAATCTACCTCAAATTGGTCTACAAAAGCGACGTAAGCTACAGCGCATGCGCGTCCAGCGAATTTTTCAACATTCTCGCGCTCTCTTCGCACAAACCATTTGCTCCAGAGAAAAAAATAGGACCGTTTTTTGTAGGAAATGTCATATAAAACAATGTGACCAGCGATGAAAACATTATAGATTAAAACGTGAGCGTTAGCGGGACTCGGACCGTCGTCTCATCCACGACAAAGCGCGAACGCTAATGACTTGACCACAATGACTTCTTATGCCAGCACCTTCGCACAAACAGATCAGATACATAATACACGCGTAAAGCTTCTCTTGCAGTGTTCTCGGAATTGTCAGAATAGCGCACCTTACTACCTGCACATTACGTTGTTTTTAGTGGCCCCCAAAGATGTACAAAGCTTGGACTAAACCCTTGATGCCGACGTCGTTGCCTCCCCTTGTAAGACTGATGGAAAATGAAAGCCTCAAAATAAATTACGAAATAGCGAACGGTAGAAAGGTCGACTGGAATGGGCACCAAAGGTAAGGGAAATGAGCTGAAGAGACTTGTAAAGGAGTTGTCTTAAGGAACTGAAACTGAGGGTAGCAAAGGAAAAGCACTACTGCTGAACTCCTCCTTAACACTCCTTTACAAAGGAAAATCCAGGAGTATTGCTCCAATTTATTATCACACCGCTGCAAAGACGACATATTAGTGTCAGCGGGGTTGAGAAAATTGAACAAAGCTCCAAAGCTTCATGGAGTCATTATCAGATTATATACCAAATTTGCGGCCGAGTTAGCCGGTCTTTTAGCAAAATCGACCGTAGATCCATCGAACAAAAATCCGTGGTCTGTAGTTAGAAGAGAGCACAGGTAACACCAGTCTACAGGAGGAGTAGCAGAAGTGATCCGCAAACCTACCATCCAATATCATTGATATACATTTGTTGTAGAATCTTAGAAAATGTTCTAAGATCACACGTCCTTCATACCAACCAGTACCGATCATGTGAAACCCAGTTCGCACTTATTTCACATAACATTCTGAAATCAGTGGATCAAGGCGTTCAGGAAACCCATGGATCAAGGCGGTCGGGTAGATGCAGTATTTATTGACGTCCGATAAGTTCACTCAGTACTACACTTGTTATCGAAGTACGGTCGTATTGGGGTAGCAAGTGAAATTTGTGCCTCGGTTGAGAGATCCTCGTAGGGAGGACACAGCATGTTATTTTGGCTGGAGAGTCATCCACAGATGTAGATGTAACAAGTGTGTTTGGATCTTTGCTGTTAATGCTGTGTATTTTTGACACTGCAAACAGTATTAATAGTAACTGTAGACTTCTTGCAGGTGATGTAGTTCCCTATAGTGAAGTATCGCGTGAAAAAAAAGGCAGTCGGATCTTGATAATATTTCACAGTGGTGCAAAGATGAGCAACTTGTTTTAAATATTCAGAAAAAAATATGTAGTATCCTATGACTACAAAATCAAAAAGTCATGGTTGGAATTGGTCAACTTTTGCAAATACTTGGGCGTAACTATATATTAGGCTAAGAAATCGAACGATCAAATAGATTCAGTCATAGGTAAAGCAGGTGATAGACTTCGATTTATTAGGGAAATGCAATCAGTCTGCAAATCTATCACGAGAAAGCCTACTTAGAAAGTTCGAAGAACGAGCATTAAATGATGAATCTAGGAACATACTGCAGTTCCCTACGTATTGCACCGCTCACGTGCGGATCGTGAAGACAATATTGGATTAATTGAAACGCACACAGCGCTGTTCAAACGCCATTCTTCTTGCGCTCCATACGTAAATGGAACGGGAAGAATCCATAGTGTGTGTGTATGTGTGTGAAATCTTATGGGACTTAACTGCTAAGGTCGTCAGTCCCTAAGCTTACACATTACTTAACCTAAATTATCCTAAGGACACACACACACACACACACACACACACACACACACACACACACACACACACACACACATGCCCGAGGGAGGACTCGAACCTCAGCCGGGACAAGCCGAACAGTCCATGACTGCAGCGCCCTAGACCGCGCAGCTAATCACGCGCGGCGAATCCATAGTAGCTTGTACAATGGGAAGTACTTCATTGGTAGGACACATTCTGAGGCATCAGGGGGTCAGCAGTTTAGTACTGGAGTGAGGCGTGGGGGATAAAAGAAGTAGAGGGAGACCAAGAGATAAATACAGCAAGCAGATAGGATGTCGGTTGCAGCAGTTACTTGGAGATGAAGAGGCTTGCACAAGGTAGAGTAGCATGGAGAGTTGTATCAAACCAGATTTGGACTGAAGAGAACAACAACAACTACCACTACGCCATGAACTTCACCTTGGTTTTCAGAGTACGGATATAGATATACAACGCAATAAATTCGGAGCTCCTCGTGCCCTTGATGCGGTTTCCGCTATTTCTCCAAAGATGCCTCGCAGTCTGAAAGAAGACATATAACTATTCACTGAGATATGATACATGGATTAAACGTCTAGCACAGAGATTAACAAAGCAACTTAAGACTTCCAGTGGCTTAGCGTAAGTGAAGCATTCATTCGAGTTAGAAAACAGCAAATAGTCAGAGTGGTCTTTCGACACCACGAGCTTTAGCAAGCCGCTGACAAATGACAAAGCATGGTCCATTCGGCTACAGAGACGATCTGAAAACTGATGTAATATTATTAAGCTGTCATAGAAGGGTATTTCTTGAACTTTTTTATCGACAAAGCACACCGTGCAAACCAGGGTCGGTTCGAGAACATTTTACCACACAAGCGACCTATCGTTTGGCCCCGCCAACCCCCCCCCCCCCCCCCCCCCCCCCCATTTCCCAAGTACACCTCCACCCCCGTCAGTTTTCGCTACTAACTGTGATACGCACTGTATACAAATCCAGCCCAGCGTTAGCGATAGTCGTCTGTTCAGTAGTAGTAGTGGTAGTCGTCGTCTATATTACGCTACTTAGAAGAAATGACATTGTGACAACAGCGTGCGTCGAAGGGAAGGCTACTTACCATAGACGGGAGATAGAAACCAGAGATAGTGTGACTCACGCACTTCTCCTGGTTAGTACTTAAACCTTGCTGTCTCATTCTTTCCGCCATGTTTTGCGCCTCCTGTTTGTCTGCGCCCGTGACTGGAGCATATGTCGCCATTCCCTTGGTACGACCCTTGTCGAAGACGAAACGTTGGGGAACAGGCATCTCGCCAGGAAGTTTTAACTGAAGATGTATTGAGTAATGTTGATTACATTTTCCAGATAATTATGGTTCAAAAGTGAAGGAGCATAGCATCTGTTAGTACTTAAATTTACGAAATAAAATTTTCTTGTGTCTTTCCTTCAGATATTATTCGGAAGTAAAATATTAAAAAAATTAGAACATATTGTAAATAGGGGCCGCAGAACTGTATGTCCCGAGCGATCTTAAACTAGTTGTTAGCAGAACAGCTCGTAGGACAGGCGTTTGCAGTTGAGTAGCTAGCAACCTTGAATTAGCTACACGAGCTGTTTGCGTTGCAACTAGCGCGTGGCCAGACAGCTGCCCGCTGCATGCACTGTGAGCTGTAGTGGTCACACTCCGTAATGCGGACTCAGTGAATAGATTATTGCCCGGCAAATATCAGATGTTTGAGCTGTGGATTGTGCGTGCTTGGAGAAATATATTGTACCACAACTTTTCGTTCAACGTGCCTTCGAACTACAGTGCTGATCCAGGGACCGACGAAGTTCGTGGCTTGAATTAGGCGACGAATTGTTCTCGGAAGAGCCTTCACGCCTAGCGAAACTCCCTTTGTTATAGCAATCTGCCGAACAAACCTTATTTAGTTTCTAATCGTGGTTTTGCAGTCTGGGACCGCGCGACCGCTACGGTCGCAGGGGTTCGAATCCTGCCTCGGACGTGGATGTGTGTGATGTCCTTAGGTTAGTTAGGCTTAAGTAGTTCTAAGTTCTAGGGGACTGATGATGACCTCAGATGTTATGTCCCATAGTGCTCAGAGCCATTTGAACAATTTTTAAAAATCGTGGTTTAGTTTTCACCTTTGATGCTTTCGTCTGTTCCCTGTCCAAGGAATATTTTTCCTTGTTCTCAAGTTACCGTGCGTGTTGTTGGTAAAATTTTTGATGTGAGACCGCTGCAAGGAGGCGACGCAATTCAATCTCCGTGTGCGGTCCAGGGTACGTGTTGAGTAACAATCATTGCGGTTGTGACTTTTCATGCTTTCCCGACGGATCTGTTGCAAATACGCTTCTCGGGTTTGCCGCCGGATAGCCTTGTATAACTCGCACAATATTTCCCCGATGCAACTGCTCGACATCATCAGGAGGTGGTAGCTGTTGCTGCTGTCACTGCTGTAAGGCGCGACTGGTGATAATCACGCGGCGGTATCGGAATTTATCATGACGGGAGCAGGCAATACGGGTGCGCGGGAAGACGCTCGTACAGGGTGGCGCACGAAATATGTTACCATTTTGTTTTTGAATATAAACTCTATTGTCAATACAATCTGAAAGGAACATTACTACATTGAAGAGCCGTCCATGGAGATTTGTTGTAACTCAGCACATGCTCAATATGTCCACCATTTCGTTTCCTAACCTCCTTCAAACGAACACTGAAGTTAGTGATTACCCTACGGCACATGTCTCCCGTAATTTCACTGCAAGCTTGAAGAATAAGTCTTCTGAGCTCCATTAAATCACATGGACCTTTCGGGAATTTTTTTCCTTTAGGTACCCCCAAAGAAAAAAGTCACATGGACTGGACTGTTGGGGGGGGGGGGGGGGCATTTTGTCTGTCATTGAAGCGACCTGGAAACCTGAGTGAAATGATCCGCATGTCGCAAAGCTCGTGTAAAAACTCCAACACAGTGTTTGCAGTATGTGGCCTCGCTCCATCTTGCATGAACCACTGCATGTTGAAGGGCAAGGCAGTAGCGAGAAGCTGTGGAATGAAGCTATTGCCAAGCATGCTCAAATAACGCTCGCTGTTCACAGTTTCTTCAAAGAAAAAGGGTACAATAAGTCCGTGACTGGAAATTGCTGCCTACGCTGTAATCCTCGGAGCATAGTGTTGTCGTTCATGAAGCACTTGTGGGTTTTCAGTGGCCCAAAAGCGTGCATTTTGTTTGTTAACCACACCGTCTAGATGAAAATGCGCCTCTTCTGAAAACCAAACGTTGTTGAGAGTTTCTTCCCTATCCTCCGCCCACTGAGCAAACAGTAGTCTCTGCTCCTTGTGTTCTTCAGTGTGCTTCTGTGCACAGGCCATCTTGTATGGGTACGTATGGAGGTCACTTTTAAGTTTGCGTTGAACGGAGCGTCTGGATATTTCCAGTTGCCTTTGTACACGATTTCCTGGGACTTCTCTGTACAGCAACTCGTACCGCTTCAATATTCTCCGGCGAACAAACAGGCTTAGGCCGAGGTCGCTTCGCTTCCAATACTGGTCCTTCCTGTACAAATTTATCTTACAACTTGTGGATGGTCTTCCCGCAAGGGACCCATCGTGTGTTTAACTGTTGTCGAAAACGCCTCAGTCACAACAAGGCTTTTCGTTCCATGAAAAAGTAACACAATTTCCGATCGTTGTTGTGTCGTCAGTCTTCCGTTGTCAGCCATTGCGGCAATATCGTGAATTACACGTCATTTCGTAACTCATTTGTTTTTCCAAGCTCTACTTGTACTGCTGTAGAGATCCCAGCGGTATATCTAATGTGCGTCGTAAATTGTGAAAGAATCAGTTGGTAACACATTTCGTGCGCCTCCCTGTAGTTGGAGGAAAGCGGCGCACCTTGTGCCCCCTGCTGGGAGCCACAGAAAGGCCATCCGCGCGTGCGCTATGGGCAATGACTGTGCTGCCGGACGCTCGTGCAGCTAGTCTGAACTAAATCTCAGTTACGCGTTGCGTCACTTGATGAATCGGAAGTTCTTTCCTGTTTTTGATTTATTAGCACCCAGTGTTGGTTTCCAGGCGGCGCTTAGTTGAAAACCTGTGTCCCTGTTGATAAGATTGTCCGCCGTGCGGATATGTATGGCTTCCTTAACGCTAGGATGCTTGGTATCGAAAACACACATGAATGTATATGCAGGGCCTCCAAGGCCTTGCCCTAATTTAAAATTTTCCTCTTTTCATAAAATCATTCTTTGGAGTTAAATTTATTTCTGTCAAATTTATTGTCATATTGAAAGATTCCTAAGATACAGTAATAGGACCTGCTGGGTCTGATTAACATTTTATTAATTTTTAAAAAAACTCCAAGAGTGGATTTTTATTAGTTACATCCATTTACATACAACATATACAAATAATTTTATGAATTCACTTATAAGTTGCAGTTTATATTTTATAACATTTATTACAACCAATTTCTTCAATTAAAACATACTCGTTATTCACAATATTATGTATATAGGCAATATTTTTACAAAAAGTTATTATTCATTGTTCACATAAAATTGCATTTTTCTTAGTTTTCAGTATGTGACAAACAAGAAGCACAAAGAACGCCACTATGTTTCTTACAACTGTTGGTTTTACACTTAATGCATGTCATAGCACTTTTCCTGCGTTTATTATGTAGACAATAATTGCATCTTCTTCTTTTTCCTGAAACAGGTAGATGGTTCGGCAATATGACATCTTTTTGAACACCACATCTTTGCATGGCATCAATGATTTTCTTTGGAATATTAGGAATTTGAATACGAAGTTCCATTAGTGGTGTTACCATTTCCTCTACTAAATTTCTTAGGAACAAACACCTTTTATCACTTCTTCCACTATGGTATGTCAGATGTTGGGCGGAAAATAAAATTTCACTGTTAATTGCTGCGACGTCCATCATATTCATCAAGAATGCAAATGGCCATCTTCTTGTTTGTATCTTGCAAGTGTAATAACGAATTTTCTGGTCCATTTGATCTACTCCACCCGTCGTAGAGTTATAGAAATTTATTATATCTGGTTTCTTTTTTGCACGAGTTTCATCAATGTTTCTGTCGTGGTGCAGTGCGCTAATGAGAACTACAGACTTTTTCTATTTGGTGACATAACTCAACATAGCAATGTCACCTCTAAATGCAAACAAAGAGGAATGAATCACTCTTGAGGCAGATGGTTTCATCTCATTAGAGATTTCTGATTTATTTTGTTTGATTGTTCCCACCACTGTAATTTGCTTCTGAAGCATCTCTTCTGCCGGCTGCACACCAGTAAAGAAGTTGCCAACAGTAATATTTTTTTATGATCCGTCAATGCTTTTAGCAAGATCTTTCACCACATTCAATCCAAGATTTTTCTGAGTAGGTTCGTGGGGTTTCCTTCCCGTGTAAACAATTCCGTCTGAAGCATATGCAGATGTAGCATCACATAACTAAAATATTTTTATGCCATACTTGGCTGGTTTAGAGGGCATATACTGGGTGAAGCTGCATCTTCCACGGAATGGTACCAGCTGTTCGTCAACTGTGAACGAATCATTGGGAATCATTCTACTTCTACACTTGTCATGAAATAGTTCCCATACACAGCGAACAGCTGCAAGGTTGTCATCTAAAGATCTAGAGCTTCACGGGTACGCCTGTCATCAAATCTAATCATTCTCCTTTTATCTTCGAATCTATTTACTGACATGGTGACTTTGTTTGTAGGATTTGCCTTTTCATCCAAGAAAATTCTCTAATAGGGACATCCCAACTCTTCTCAACACCAGAAAGCAGTAAAAGACCAAGAAAACCCTCCATTTCAGCAAGCGAAGCGTTTTTACAGGTTTTACTACTTAAAGCAGCCACTCTTTTGCCTTCAATATTTTTGAAGTTGATGATTTCCTCTAGTATTTCCTTGGAGATGAAATAGTCCCAGGCATCCTTAGGTTTACAGCTTTTCAAACCACAGGCTGGACCAGGTGCCTTCTTTACGATATTATGGACAGGGCTACGAAAAGTTGCAGGAGGATCTAATTTCCAAATCGTTCCATTCCGACTAATGTATGTGTGGCCTTCTATACCTTTTTGTGGTGGTTCTTCATTTTCAGACTCTGAAGTAATATTATCGGAAGGACTGTCATCTGCCTCAGTATTCACATCTGCAGGTTCATTGGCTGATTCTTCACTACTTGCATCTTCAAAAATATTTCCTTCCTCGCAAGAATCATACTCTTCAGACCACTAAGCCACTACACTTTCAAAATTAGCTGCATTTGCACGTACTGACTCTCTTGCTTTGCGTGTCGAAACCATAGCAAATGGCGTGTCACTCGAACAGCAGCTTGTGTAGCACTAAACGAGTCGTACTTGTAACAAAATCGGCCTTGCAGCAACAAACTAACTACAGTAACAACGAGGCTGACAAGAACAGCGCAGGATAACAATATTATTCAATAATAAAACATTTGATAGCAAAAAGATCAATAATACACAGACATCGCCAATATGTGAAAGTAGTGTGTATTATTTTTTTAGTTATACTATTACTACTACAGCTAGTGCTACTGTTGGCACTCCTGTTGCTGGAAATACCATTACAGTTATTGTTGATCCCAAACAAATGTTGAAGACAATATAGGCTAAAGAACATTTATAAATGTGTGAGGGCTTCTGAAGACCTGATTATGCATTCACGGTGTATGGGTAAACGTAATGAATTATACAAATAACTTAAAAAGGTATCTTGTTCAGACTTGATAGGAGGAATGTCACAGTGTTAGTAAAAGAGTACTGGAAAACAGTTTGAAATCAAACAAAAAAAATACAGAATTTTTTTAATGAACACTTACAAGGGCCTCGGAGGCCCTGTATATGCATCCTAGGGTTAACGACACAGTCCCAGAAAGATGACGCTGGGGATAAAATTTCCGCCTGTTCGTAACGCATACGCAATGCTCCGCTACTGCTGATTTATCAGGTTGTCCCAGGCGTGTATGACGATGGTGTTCGACGCAACGTTCTTCCGCGGTTCGGCATGTCTGCCCAATATAAGATTTTCCACTTAGCATGGGATTTTATACACGCCAAGTTTCCTAAGGCCAAGGTCGTCTTTGACCGAGCACAATAAATTCCTCAATTTTCCTGTTGGCCGAAAATCACACTTGACGTCGTGCTTTTAGAGGATTCTTCCTGTTCTCGAAGACATGCCGCCAAACTAGGGCAACAACGCTGTTGCAGTGGGTGCCTCCGTATCTTCATTTACATCCCTGCTTCGAGTTTGCTTGGAACGGAATCCATGGCGTATCTGCCTATCGGAATAGTCATTCCGTTGGAATAGCTTTCTCAGGTGTTGTAGCTCACCAGGTAGACTGTCGGCATCTGAGACTACATGTGCTCTTTGCACCAAAGAGCATAGGACACTACCGCGTTGCGCACGATGATGGCAACTTGTGGCCTGCAAATATAGCTCTGTATGAGTTGACTTGCGATAGACACTATGTCCCAGCGTACCATCAGCTCTTCTTCTGACTAAGGCGTCCAGGAATGGTAGGATGCCATCCTTTTCCACTTCCACAGTGAACTGTATATTGTGATGGAGCGAGTTCAGATATCGGAGAAACACAGGTAATGTCACTACTCCGTGGGGCCACATCCGGATGAGCAGGTTAACGCATCACGATTAACGAGGAGAGCTGTTGTACGTGGTCTTTCGGTGGTTTCTCACGCCCGCAAACATGAGGAAGACTCTCTCACCCGAAAATGAGATTTGCGCTGGACGCATACAGATGGGATACACAGATTCTCTCCCAGGTGGTGCATTGCGACGGAGGGCGAGGGGGAGGGAGAGGGATGCCTTCCTTAGGAAGGGTATTGATCGCCAACTGTTACTAACATTGCATGAGCCATATAACAACTGCTGCCCCGTAGAGGACGGGTAAAGGCAGGGAGAATGAAGAAGAAGAAGGTCTTGGAGGATTCCAAGCGCTTAACAACGATGTAATCAGCGTATTTGCTGAATATGAACGTATGCATCCGGTAACACTCCGTCGAGCAATATTAGTGCTGAGTAGCCCTTGCGCGAGGGCTCAAACAACAAGAGTAATGTACGAATCTTCGAATTTGCAGGAAACGTGTCAGCACCGTGAAATGGTCCCGACAGCTTGCGAAACGTTAGCGAAAGCATTCCGAGCAGATTGATCGCTGCAGAGCACGTCGATAGTTAGACAAAATTCATTTTTTCTAGCAGCTGTAACAGCTTCTTTTAATTGGAGACAACTTCTGACGCGATAAGTGAATGCTATTCGAAGTTGGCCTTATTGTCGTTGAGGATGGGAGCGGTGTCATTCATGTCCAAGCACTGGTAAACAAACCATATCAGAAAATAAACTAAGAGGGCGTGCTGAAAAGTAATGCCTCCGAATTTTTTTTATATGAAGCTTTTAAAGCTTTCAGATAAAGCAAACTGTTAAAATTCTCTCAGTGAGAGACCATTTTGTTGATAACGCCATTGTAGAATCTTTGAATTTGTTGATAGGGCCACAACCACACCTCTGCTTCTACCGCTTCATCACTGTCAAAGATGTTCTTTAAACTTTGGAAACAGTTGACAGTTGAATGAGGCGAAATCGAGACTTGTGGAGGAGCATCGATCAGATGTCGCAGCGCTCGAGTGTGTTCTGGGATTGTCAAGTTGAAAGAAATGAATTTCAATAGGTGGCACATCATCTTCGATTAGAAACTAGATTACAGCAAGCTATGTCTCACTCGCCGATATAGTTACATTACACACTGCCATATTAGACACTGCAATTCGGAGCGCTCTAGCGGTAAAGGGCAGCAAGTATAGAGACACGAAGGATAACGATGTAGAATCTTAGCGTATCTTTTATTTAAAAAGCTGTAAGAGTTTTCACATAAAAGATTCGGAGCATTACTTTTCAGCACATCCTCGCACAAGACCAATTTCATTAACCAATAATAATAATAGTAGTAGTAGTAGTAGTAGTAATATGCTAAAAGTGATCTATATAAAGATCCAAAATGAAACAGTTAGTGGCTAACTGGTAAGTAAGTGTATGATGCATAAAGAGTACTATCCTGTCACTTCTGTTGGGAGCTGGGAAGACAGAAAAATTTAGTAACTTTTCGACAGTTTCAAAGTCATTATCTAGGGAGAGAGAACGTTCCGCGTGAACTCTGTACTGTCATACTAACTACGTGCAAAATGAACTCCTTCTTGCAGGCACCACGTTACAGAAGTTTTTTTTAACAACTTCACAAAAGTGACGCGTCTCTACAGGAAAAATGTGTATGCTAAAGAACAGTATCCCATGTGGAGGCACACAAGGAAAACAATACCTCGGCTTAGTAACTATAGACGGAAGTTTAGTCACTTCCAGGTACTTGGCTTTACCAACCGTAGATTTTCCCCGCACTTCCAGCCATTCCACTCCCCGTGATTTTTCTCTGTAGGGTGAAGCTACTTGAAGTGCTGTCACTATTTTTCTGAAGAATCTGCCGCAGCGCTGCAAATGGAAAAACGACACAAAAAAAGCTTATAGTCGCCAATAGATGAGGTCGTTTGATATTCTGCGCTATAGCAATGGAGATGCTATCGAAGACAGTGCTGCCAAAGCAGCGTTACTAAACACAACCTTCCGAAGTGCCTTCACAAAAGAAGACGAAGTAAATATTCCAGAATTCGAATTGAGAACAACCGCCAATATGAGTAACGTAGAAGTAAATATCCTCGGAGTAGTGACGCAACTTAAATCACTTAATAAAAATAAGTCTTCTGGTGCAGGCTATGTACCAGTTAGATTCCTCTCAGAGTATGCTTTAATACCTCCATACTTAACTATCATATACAACCGTTCGATCGACGAAAGATCCGTACCCAAAGACTGGACAGTTGCACAGGTCACACCAATATTCAAGAAAGGTAGTAGGAGTAGTCCATTAAATTACAGGCACATATCATTAACGTCGATATGCAGCAGGATTTTGGAACATATAGTTTGTTCGAACATTATGAACTACGTCGAAGAAAACGATCTATTTACACACAAGCATGGGTATAGAAAACATCGTTCTTGTGAAACCCAACTAGCTCTTTATTCGCATAAAGTGTTGAGTGCTATTAACAAGGGATTTCAGATCGATTCCGTATTTCTGGATTTCCGGAAGGCTTTTGACACTGTACCATACAAGCGGCTTGCTGTGAAATTGCGTGCTTATGGAATATCGTCTCAGTTATGTGATTGGATTTGTGATTTCCTGTCAGAGAGGTCACAGTTCGTAGTAACTGACGGAAATTCATAGAGTAAAACAAAAGTGATTTGTGGCGTTCCCCAAGGTGTGTTCTTAATTAGTTTTCAAAAACCGAACAGGAGAGCGATACAAAAATTGGACATGGGATGGTAGTTAGGACCGAATCCGAGCCAGACTCTTAGTCTCGTTCGCTGTCATCTACGCTATGAGAACAACTGACATATTTTATCTGGCGCACCGCCTGAATTAACGCGCAACGCCAACGGCCTGACTAGAGAACTTCGATGGTAATAAACTCTGAGACGTCGCAAAGTATCGATTTTTCTCTTAACAATTATTTCTTCACAGCAAAACCTACTCCGCGACACCCTTGCAAGCATATCAGACCGTTTCTGATCACCATATATATCAAGATGAAGAGAGAACGAGTATGGGCAAAAGAATGACATGCACTATCCAATAAAAGACTGCTCATTAAGTGTAAATGACTATCTTAAGGGGGTTAGGACGTCAAACAGGCCGACTTGGAGCAGGAGAGGCACCACAGGACAGTTTAATTTCCACTGTCTATACTTTTACACCTCCCCCCGTGAACCATGGACCTTGCCGTTGGTGGGGAGGCTTGCGTGCCTCAGCGATACAGATGGCCGTACCGTAGGTGCAACTACAACGGAGGGGTATCTGTAGAGAGGCCAGACAAACGTGTGGTTCCTGAAGAGGGGCAGCAGCCTTTTCAGTAGTTGCAGGGGCAACAGTCTGCATGATACACTGATCTGGCCTTGTAACATTAACCAAAACGGCCTTGCTGTGCTGGTACTGCGAACGGCTGAAAGCAAGGGGAAACTACAGACGTAATCTTTCCCGAGGGCATGCATCTTTACTGTATGATTAAATGATGATGTCGTCCTCTTGGGTAAAATATTCCGGAGGTAAAATAGTCCCCCCATTCGGATCTCCGGGCGGGGACTACCCAAGAGGACGTCGTTATCAGGAGAAAGAAAACTGGCATTCTACGGATCGGAGCGTGGAATGTCAGATCCCTTAATCGGGCAGGTAGGTTAGAAAATTGAAAAAGGGAAATGGATAGGTTAAAGTTAGTGAGAATTAGTGAAGTTCGGTGGCAGGAGGAACAAGACTTTTGGTCAGGTGAATACAGGGTTATAAATACAAAATCAAATAGGGGTAATGCAGGAGTAGGTTTAACAATGAATAAAAAAATAGGAGTGCGGGTAAGCTACTACAAACAGCATAGTGAACGCATTATTGTGGCCAAGATAGACACAAAGCCCACGCCTACTACAGTAGTACAAGTTTATATGCCAACTAGCTCTGCAGATGATGAAAAAATTGAGGAAATCTATGATGAGATAAAAGAAATTTTTCAGGTAGTGAAGGGAGACAAAAATTTAATAGTCATGGGTGACTGGAATTCGTCAGTAGGACAAGGGAGAGAAGGAAACATAGTAGGTGAATATAGATTGGGGGGAAGAAATGAAAGAGGAAGCCGTCTGGTAGAATTTTGCACAGAGCATAACTTAATCATAGCTAATACTTGGTTCAAGAATCATAAAAGAAGGTTGTATACATGGAAGAATCCTGGAGCTACTAGAAGGTATCAGATAGATTATAATGGTAAGACAGAGATTTAGGAACCAGGTTTTAAGTTGTAAGACATTTCCAGGGGCAGATGTGGACTCTGACCACAATCTATTGGTTATGAACTGTAGATTAAAACTGAAGAAACTACTAAAAGGTGCTAATTTAAGGAGATGGGACCTGGGTAAACTGAAAGAACCAGAGGTTGTAGAGAGTTTCAGGGAGAGCATAAGGGAACAATTGACAGGAATGGAGGAAAGAAATACAGTAGAAGAAGAATGGGTAGCTCTGAGGGATGAAGTAGTGAAGGCAGCAGAAGATAAAGTAGGTAAAAAGACGAGGGCTAATAGAAATCCGTGTATAACAGAAGAAATATTGAATTTAATTGATGAAAGGAGAAAATATAAAAATGCAGTAAATGAAGCAGGCAAAAAGGAATACAAGCGTCTAAAAAATGAGATCGACTGGAAGTGCAAAATGGCTAAGCAGGGATGGCTAGAGGAGAAATGTAAGGATGTAGAGGCTTATCTCACTAGGGGTAAGATAGATACTGCCTACAGTAAAATTAAAGAGACCTTTGGAGAAAAGAGAGCCACTTGCATGAATATCAAGAGCTCAGATCGAAACCCAGTTCTAAGCAAAGAAGGGAAGGCGGAAAGGTGGAAGGAGGATATAGAAGGTTTATACAAGAGCGATGTACTGGAAATGGAAGAGGATGCAGATGAAGATGAAATGGGAGACACAATACTGCGGGAAGAGTTTGACAGATCACTGAAAGACCTGAGTCGAAACAAGGCCCCGGGAGTAGACAACATTCCATTAGAACTACTGACGGCCTTGGGAGAGCCAGTCATGACAAAACTCTACCATCTGGTGAGCAAGATTTATGAGACAGGCGAAATACCCTCAGACTTCAAGAAGAATATAATAATTCCAATCCCAAAGAAAGCAGGTGTTGACAGATGTGAAAATTACCGAACTATCAGTTTAATAACTCACAGCTGAAAATACTAACACGAATTCTTTACAGACGAATGGAAAAACTGGTAGAAGCGGACCTTGCGGAAGATGAGTTTGGATTCCGCAGAAATGTTGGAACACGTGAGGCAATACTAACCTTACGATTTATCTTAGAAGGAAGATTAAGAAAAGGCAAACCTACGTTTCTAGCATTTGAATACTTAGAGAAAGCTTTTGACAATGTTGACTGGAATACTCTCTTTCAAATTGTAAAGGTGGTAGGGGTAAAATACAGGGAGCGTAAGGCTATTTACAATTTGTACAGAAACCAGATGGCAGTTATAAGAGTCGAGGGACATGAAAGGGAAGCAGTGGTTGGGAAGGGAGTGAGACAGGGTTGTAGCCTCTCCTCAATGTTATTCAATCTGTATATTGAGCAAACAGTAAAGGAAACAAAAGAAAAATTTGGAGTAGGTATTAAAATCCATGGAGAAGAATAAAAACTTTGAAGTTCGCCGATGACATTGTAATTCTGTCAGAGACAGCAAAGGACTTGGAAGAGCAGTTGAACGGAATGGACAGTGTCTTAAAAGGAGGATATAAGATGAACATCAACAAAAGCAAAACGAGGATAATGGAATGTATTCAAATGAAATCGGGTGATGCTGAGGGAACTACATTACGAAATGAGACACTTAAAGTAGTAAAGGAGTTTTGCCATTTAGGGAGTAAAATAACTGATGATGGTCGAAGTAGAGAGGATATAAAATGTAGACTGGCAATGGCAAGGAAAGCGTTTCTGAAGAAGGAAAAATTTGTTAACATCGAGTATAGATTTAATGGTCAGGAAGTCGTTTCTGAAAGTATTTGTATGGAGTGTAGCCATGTATGGAAGTGAAACATGGACAATAACTACACTCCTGGAAATGGAAAAAAGAACACATTGACACCGGTGTGTCAGACCCACCATACTTGCTCCGGACACTGCGAGAGGGCTGTACAAGCAATGATCACACGCACGGCACAGCGGACACACCAGGAACCGCGGTGTTGGCCGTCGAATGGCGCTAGCTGCGCAGCATTTGTGCACCGCCGCCGTCAGTGTCAGCCAGTTTGCCGTGGCATACGGAGCTCCATCGCAGTCTTTAACACTGGTAGCATGCCGCGACAGCGTGGACGTGAACCGTATGTGCAGTTGACGGACTTTGAGCGAGGGCGTATAGTGGGCATGCGGGAGGCCGGGTGGACGTACCGCCGAATTGCTCAACACGTGGGGCGTGAGGTCTCCACAGTACATCGATGTTGTCGCCAGTGGTCGGCGGAAGGTGCACGTGCCCGTCGACCTGGGACCGCACCGCAGCGACGCACGGGTGCACGCCAAGACCGTAGGATCCTACGCAGTGCCGTAGGGGACCGCACCGCCACTTCCCAGCAAATTAGGGACACTGTTGCTCCTGGGGTATCGGCGAGGACCATTCGCAACCGTCTCCATGAAGTTGGGCTACGGTCCCGCACACCATTAGGCCGTCTTCCGCTCACGCCCCAACATCGTGCAGCCCGCCTCCAGTGGTGTCGCGACAGGCGTGAATGGAGGGACGAATGGAGACGTGTCGTCTTCAGTGATGAGAGTCGCTTCTGCCTTGGTGCCAATGATGGTCGTATGCGTGTTTGGCGCCGTGCAGGTGAGCGCCACAATCAGGACTGCATACGACCGAGGCACACAGGGCCAACACCCGGCACCATGGTGTGGGGAGCGATCTCCTTCACTGGCCGTACACCTCTGGTGTTCGTCGAGGGGACACTGAATAGTGCACGGTACATCCAAACCGTCATCGAACCCATCGTTCTACCATTCCTAGACCGGCAAGGGAACTTGCTGTTCCAACAGGACAATGCACGTCCGCATGTATCTCGTGCCACCCAACGTGCTCTAGAAGGTGTAAGTCAAATACCCTGGCCAGCAAGATCTCCGGATCTGTCCCCCATTGAGCATGTTTGGGACTGGATGAAGCGTCGTCTCACGCGGTCTGCACGTCCAGCACGAACGCTGATCCAACTGAGGCGCCAGGTGGAAATGGCATGGCAAGCCGTTCCACAGGACTACATCCAGCATCTCTACGATCGTCTCCATGGGAGAATAGCAGCCTGCATTGCTGCGAAAGGCCGGCCGCGGTGGTCTCGCGGTTCTAGGCGCGCAGTCCGGAACCGCGCGACTGCTACGGTCGCAGGTTCGAATCCTGCCTCGGGCATGGATGTGTGTGATGTCCTTAGGTTAGTTAGGTTTAAGTAGTTCTAAGTTCTAGGGGACTAATGACCACAGCAGTTGAGTCCCATAGTGCTCAGAGCCATTTGAACCATTTTTTTTTTTTTTGCTGCGAAAGGTGGATATACACTGTACTAGTGCCGACATTGTGCATGCTCTGTTGCCTGTGTCTATGTGCCTGTGGTTCTGTCAGTGTGATCATGTGATGTATCTGACCCCAGGAATGTGTCAATAAAGTTTCCCCTTCCTGGGACAATGAATTCACGGTGTTCTTATTTCAATTTCCAGGAGTGTAGTTTGGACAAGAAGAGAATAGAATCTTTCGAAATGTGGTGCTACAGAAGAATGCTGAAGATTAGATGGGTAGATCACATAACTAATGAGGAGGTATTGAATAGAATTGGGGAGAAGAGGAGTTTGTGGCACAACTTGACAAAAAGAAGGGACCGGTTGGTAGGACATGTTTTGAGGCATCAAGGGATCACAAATTTAGCATTGGAGGGCAGCGTGGAGGGTAAAAATCGTAGAGGGAGACCAAGAGATGAATACACTAAGCAGATTCAGAAGGATGTAGGTTGCAGCAAGTACTGGGAGATGAAGAAGCTTGCACAGGATAGAGTAGCATGGAGAGCTGCATCAAACCAGTCTCAGGACTGAAGACCACAACAACAACAACATACTTTTACAAGTACATTCATAAAACTTTGTCAGCATGGCCAGGAAGGATTCAGGATTCACACTCGTAGCAGCGGAAGTTCAAAAACATAACAAAATAATTTTTTTACATGTGAAATTTCATCATTTTTTCACTTGCTGCATTTGTTGCTATAGATACACTTTTCTTCATAAGTAAGAGAGACTGTTCGATGAATTTTGCACAGCATACAAACCATACTTACAGGTGTCTGAAACTCTAGAATCCATTTAATTCATGAAAAAATGAATGAGCTGTTACGTTTTACACTTTATGTTCGGAAAAAAAATCAAATTTTGTAGTAAATTATCTCAATTTTTACCACAGTTTCTAATATATTTGGAAAATTCTAGAGTTTCATACACCTGTAAGTGTGGTTTGTATGCTGTGCAAATTTCATCAAAGAATCTCTTTTACTTGTGAGGAAAAATGTACCTAGAGCAACAAATGCAGTCAACAGTAAGTGGAAAAAATGATGAAATTTCATATCTAAAAAATATTATTTTGTTATTTTTTTGCACTTCCACTGCTATGAGTGTGAATCCTGAATCCTTCCTGGTCATGCTGACAAAGTTTTATGAATACATTTGTAAAAGTATAGACAGTAGAAAATGAAATGTCCTGTGGTGCCTCTCCTGCTCCAAGTCGGCCCGTTTGACATTCGACCCCCTTAAAAC